>NW_028125834.1:0-361000 GCF_965194825.1 Balaenoptera physalus
AGATGAGAAATGAGGTATGTTTTAGAAACCTTTCCCGATCACACGGTGTACCACCCTCTGGGTTTCTCATGCATGTTTTCGATGTACGAAGATGCCCTTGAACCTGGAGATTTGGGACCCATGGGATGGGTACCATGCAGTATTACTTTAAAGGGTCTGCGTTTGCTCCCCCAACCTCACCAAACCTCTCAGCCCAAAGAGTGTCCACCCTTATGTCTCATCCAGCTGTGGGTCTAGATATGGTCAATCCAGGTTGCATCACAGCCCCTGAACGAATTTTGTAAGAATTTCTCTCTCTTTCACTGTTTTTGTTTCATGGGTTTTTAAAAGTAATTTATTTTTATAATGGGGTTTAGCTGCTTTTCACAGCTGTGTTTATGCGGCTTTACACCCACTTGACTCACTTCCAGAGAGATATCAATATATAGGTTTTAAGATTCTTACTACTCTGATATATTCTTGTGCGGTGAAGAGGGGGTGTAGAGTCCAGTTCACTGAGCAAGGAGTAGGTCTTGTCTATTACATATTGGGTTTATGGAACGGTATGTGAGCTAATTTGAAACCCTTGTTTTATGCATCACCCCACCTCACCTTTCCCGTTAAGCAGCCATAGTGTGTTTTCTAAACGTGTGACTCTATTCTGTTTTGTAATTCAGTTAAAGTGTAGCGGTTGTTACATTCCTTCTATAAGTGATAGCTTATGATAAGTGTCTTTTTCTGTGTGACTTATTTCACTTAGAATCGTCGTACCTAAATCCAATCATCATGCTTCTACTAGCCTTATGACATTGATTTCATGGCTGAGTGATATTCCACTGTACATAAGGACCAACACTTCTTTATCCATTTTTCTCTTTGCTGGGATATTTAAGGTGTAAGGAAGTGGAGGTTCTTGTCAACAGAGCAGCCTTAAACTTTGGGGTGCCTGTGTCTTGCTGATTTTTAGTTTTCCCAATTTATACGCCCATGAGTGGAAGTGCCCTATGCTCCCTAAGCCGTGTTTTTAGATGTTTCAAGACCCACCGTACACTTCTCCAGAGTGGCTGTTGGCAATTTACATGCCGCCCATCAGCGTAGCAAGGCTCCCATTTCTCCATGGCCTGTCCTGCATTTCTGGTTTTGACACTTTTTTCAGCGTAGCCCTTTTGACCGATGGGTAGCGAGACTTCTTTGTAGCGCTGATTTGCCTTTCCAGGTTGCTTGGTTGGCCAAAAAGGGCGTATGCGTTTTTTCCTGAATATATTCAGGAAAAAACGCATACGCCCTTTTTGGTCAAGGGCATCATTGTAGACGTTTTGCCACTTTCCATGTGCTTTTAAGGCGATTCGAATCTACCTCCGGAAATCTGTTTCCTGCAATTCCGCCTTGCTTTCAAATCCTCTTCGTTGCCTTCCCTCAGTATATTTGTGGACGAGAGTTATCATTTAAAACTCTGCAGGTTTGTGAATTGCAGTGCCCCTGAGCTCCATTTTTCAACTTGTTTTTTGGGAGTTGGCCGCAAAAGCGCGGGATTGCCTCAGGCCCTATTCTGGTTCTGGGCGGCAGGCTGAGCCTGTGGTTAATTCTTCTTCCTGATGGGAAAATAGGGTGACCTATGCCTGTCCCAACAACTAGATCCAGTATCTCATTGGTTGCCCCTCTTCCTGTTCATCCTCAGGACAAATTGCAACCTGTACGGAACAGGAGGTTAAAGGTGCTGATTCTCCAAGTAGGGAGATTGCTAGTAAAGTAGCTTAAATAGTGAACATGAGCACAAGGAGATGAGAAATGAGGTAAGTTTAGAAACCTTTCCCGATCACATGGTGTACCACCTTCTGGGTTTCTCATGCATGTTTTGATTTACGAAGATGCCCTTGAACCTGGAGATTTGGCACCCATGGGATGGGTACCACGCAGTATTACTTTAAAGGGTCTGCGTTTGCTCCCCCAACCTCACCAAACCTCTCAGCCCCGAGAGTGTCCACCCTTATGTCTCATCCAGCTGTGGGTCTAGATATGGCCAATCCAGGTTGCATCACAGCCCCTGAACGAATTGTGTAAGAATTTCTCTCTCTTTCACTGTCTTTGTTTCATGGGTTTTTAAAAGTAATTTATTTTTATAATGTGGTTTACCTGCTTTTCACGGCTGTGTTTATGCGGCTTTACACCCACTTGACTCCCTTCCAGAGAGATATCAATACATAGGTTTTAAGATTCTTACTACTCAGATATATTCTTGTGCGGTGAATAGGGGGTGTTGTGTCCAGTTTACTGAGCAAGGAGTAGGTCTTGTCTATTACATATTGGGTTAATGGAACGGTACGTGAGCTCATTTGAAACCCTTGTTTTATGCATCACCCAACCTCACCTTTCCCGTTAAGCAGTCATAGTGTGTTTTATAAACGTGTGACTCTGTTCTGTTTTGTAATTCAGTTCAAGTGTAGCGGTTTTTACATTCCCTGTACAAGTGATAGCTTATGATAAGTGTCTTTTCCTGTATGACTTATTTCACTTAGAATCGTCGTAGCTAAATCCACTCATCATGCTGCTACTAGCCTTATGACATTGATTTCATGGCTGAGTGATAATCCATTGTACATAAGGACCACCACTTCTTTATCCATTTTTCTCTTTTCTGGGATATTTAAGGCGTAAGGAAGTGGAGTTTCTTGTCAACAGTGCAGCCCTAAACTTTGGGGTGCCTGTGTCTTGCTGATTTTTAGTTTTCCCAATTTATACGCCCATGAGTGGAAGTGCCCTATGCTCCCTAAGAGGTGTTTTTTAGATGTTTCAGGACCCACCGTACACTTCTCCAGAGTGGCTGTTGGCAATTTACATCCCGCCCATCAGCGTAGCAAGGCTCCCATTTCTCCATGGCCTGTCCTGCATTTCTGGTTTTGACACTTTTTTCAGCGTAGCCCTTTTGACCGATGGGTAGCGAGACTTCTTTGTAGCGCTGATTTGCCTTTCCAGGTTGCTTGGTTGGCCAAAAAGGGCGTATGCGTTTTTTCCTGAATATATTCAGGAAAAAATGCATACGCCCTTTTTGGCCAAGGGCATCATTGTAGACGTTTTGCCACTTTTCATGTGCTTTTAAGGCAATTCGAATCTACCTGTGAAAATCTGTTTCCTGCAATTCCACCTTGCTTTCAATTCCTCTTCGTTACCTTCCCTCAATATATTAGTGGACGAGAGTTATCATTTATAACTTTGCTGGTTTGTGAATTGCAGTGCCCCTGAGCTCCATTTTTCAACTTGCTTTTTTGGGAGCTGGCCACAAAAGCGCGGGATTGCCTCAGGCCCTATTCTGGTTCTGGGCGGCAGGCTGAGCCTGTGGTTAATTCTTCTTCCTGATGGGAAAATAGGGTGACCTGTGCCTGTCCCAACACCTAGATCCAGTCTCTCATTGGTTGCCCCTCTTCCCGTTCATCCTCAGAAAAATTGCAAGCTGTACGGAACAGGAGGTTAAAGGTGCTGATTCTCCAAGTAGGGAGATTGCTAGTAAAGTAGCTTAAATGGTGAACCTGAACACAAGGTGATGAGAAATGAGGTGCGTTTTAGAAACCTTTCCCGATCACACGATGTACCAACTTTTGGGTTTCTCATACATGTTTTCGATGTACGAAGATGCCCTTGAACCTGGAGATTTGGGACCCATGGAATGGGTACCATGCAGTATTACTTTAAAGGGTCTGCGTTTGCTCCCCCAACCTCACCAAACCTCTCAGCCCCGAGAGTGTCCACCCTTATGTCAAATCCAGCTGTGGGTCTAGATATGGTCAATCCAGGTTGCATCACAACCACTGAACGAATTTTGTAAGAATTTCTCTCTCTTTCACTGTCTTTGTTTCATGGGTTTTTAAAAGTAATTTATTTTTATAATGGGGTTTAGCTGCTTTTCACAGCTGTGTTTATGCGGCATTACACCCACTTGACTCACTTCCAGAGAGATATCAATATATAGGTTTTAAGATTCTTACTACTCAGATATATTCTTGTGCGATGAATAGGGGGTGTAGAGTCTAGTTCACTGAGCAAGGAGTAGGTCTTGTCTATTACATATTGGGTTTATGGAACGGTATGTTAGCTAATTTGAAACCCTTGTTTTATGCATCACCCCACCTCACCTTTCCCGTTAAGCAGCCATAGTGTGTTTTCTAAACGTGTGACTGTGTTCTGTTTTGTAATTCATTTCAAGTGTAGCGGTTTTTACATTCCTTCTATAAGTGATAGCTTATGATAAGTGTCTTTTTCTGTGTGACTTATTTCACTTAGAATCGTCGTACCTAATTCCACTCATCATGCTGCTACTAGCCTTATGACATTGATTTCATGGCGGAGTGATATTCCATTGTACATAAGGACCACCACTTCTTTATCCATTTTTCTCTTTGTTGGGATATTTAAGGTGTAAGGAAGTGGAGGTTCTTGTCAACAGAGCAGCCCTAAAGTTTGGGGTGCCTGTGTCTTGCTGATTTTTAGTTTTCCCAATTTATACGCCCATGAGTGGAAGTGCCCTATGCTCCCTAAGCCGTGTTTTTTAGATGTTTCAGGACCCACCGTACACTTCTCCAGAGTGGCTGTTGGCAATTTACATCCCGCCCATCAGCGTAGCAAGGCTCCCATTTCTCCATGGCCTGTCCTGCATTTCTGGTTTTGACACTTTTTTCAGCGTAGCCCTTTTGACCGATGGGTAGCGAGACTTCTTTGTAGCGCTGATTTGCCTTTCCAGGTTGCTTGGTTGGCCAAAAAGGGCGTATGCGTTTTTTCCTGAATATATTCAGGAAAAAATGCATACGCCCTTTTTGGCCAAGGGCATCATTGTAGACATTTGGCCACTTTTCATGTGCTTTTAAGGCAATTCGAATCTACCTCTGAAAATCTGTTTCATGCAATTCCGCCTTGCTTTCAAATCCTCTTCGTTGCCTTCCCTCAATATATTTGTGGACGAGAGTTATCATTTATAACTGTGCAGGTTTGTGAATTGCAGTGCCCCTGAGCTCCATTTTTCAACTTGCTTTTTTGGGAGCTGGCCGCAGAAGGGCGGGATTGCCTCAGGCCCTATTCTGGTTCTGGGCGGCAGGCTGAGCCTGTGGTTAATTCTTCTTCCTGATGGGAAAATAGGGTGACCTGTGTCTGTCCCAACACCTAGATCCAGTCTCTCATTGGTTGCCCCTCTTCCCGTTCATCCTTAGGAAAAATTGCAACCTGTACGGAACTGGAGGTTAAAGGTGCTGATTCTCTAAGTAGGGAGATTGCTAGTAAAAAAGCTTAAATAGTGAACCTGAGCACAAGGAGATGAGAAATGAGGTATGTTTTAGAAACCTTTCCCGATCACACGGTGTACCACCTTCTGGGTTTCTCATGCATGTTTTCGATATACGAAGATGCCCTTGAACCTGGAGATTTGGGACCCATGGGATGGGTACCATGCAGTATTACTTTAAAGGGTCTGCGTTTGCTCCCCCAACCTCACCAAACCTCTCAGCCCAAAGAGTGTCCACCCTTATGTCTCATCCAGCTGTGGGTCTAGATATGGTCAATCCAGGTTGCATCACAGCCCCTGAACGAATTTTGTAAGAATTTCTCTCTCTTTCACTGTTTTTGTTTCATGGGTTTTTAAAAGTAATTTATTTTTATAATGGGGTTTAGCTGCTTTTCACAGCTGTGTTTATGCGGCTTTACACCCACTTGACTCACTTCCAGAGAGATATCAATATATAGGTTTTAAGATTCTTACTACTCTGATATATTCTTGTGCGGTGAAGAGGGGGTGTAGAGTCCAGTTCACTGAGCAAGGAGTAGGTCTTGTCTATTACATATTGGGTTTATGGAACGGTATGTGAGCTAATTTGAAACCCTTGTTTTATGCATCACCCCACCTCACCTTTCCCGTTAAGCAGCCATAGTGTGTTTTCTAAACGTGTGACTCTATTCTGTTTTGTAATTCAGTTAAAGTGTAGCGGTTGTTACATTCCTTCTATAAGTGATAGCTTATGATAAGTGTCTTTTTCTGTGTGACTTATTTCACTTAGAATCGTCGTACCTAAATCCAATCATCATGCTTCTACTAGCCTTATGACATTGATTTCATGGCTGAGTGATATTCCACTGTACATAAGGACCACCACTTCTTTATCCATTTTTCTCTTTGCTGGGATATTTAAGGTGTAAGGAAGTGGAGGTTCTTGTCAACAGAGCAGCCCTAAACTTTGGGGTGCCTGTGTCTTGCTGATTTTTAGTTTTCCCAATTTATACGCCCATGAGTGGAAGTGCCCTATGCTCCCTAAGCCGTGTTTTTAGATGTTTCAAGACCCACCGTACACTTCTCCAGAGTGGCTGTTGGCAATTTACATCCCGCCCATCAGCGTAGCAAGGCTCCCATTTCTCCATGGCCTGTCCTGCATTTCTGGTTTTGACACTTTTTTCAGCGTAGCCCTTTTGACCGATGGGTAGCGAGACTTCTTTGTAGCGCTGATTTGCCTTTCCAGGTTGCTTGGTTGGCCAAAAAGGGCGTATGCGTTTTTTCCTGAATATATTCAGGAAAAAACGCATACGCCCTTTTTGGTCAAGGGCATCATTGTAGACGTTTTGCCACTTTCCATGTGCTTTTAAGGCGATTCGAATCTACCTCCGGAAATCTGTTTCCTGCAATTCCGCCTTGCTTTCAAATCCTCTTCGTTGCCTTCCCTCAGTATATTTGTGGACGAGAGTTATCATTTAAAACTCTGCAGGTTTGTGAATTGCAGTGCCCCTGAGCTCCATTTTTCAACTTGTTTTTTGGGAGTTGGCCGCAAAAGCGCGGGATTGCCTCAGGCCCTATTCTGGTTCTGGGCGGCAGGCTGAGCCTGTGGTTAATTCTTCTTCCTGATGGGAAAATAGGGTGACCTATGCCTGTCCCAACAACTAGATTCAGTCTCTCATTGGTTGCCCCTCTTCCTGTTCATCCTCAGGACAAATTGCAACCTCTACGGAACTGGAGGTTAAAGGTGCTGATTCTCCAAGTAGGGAGATTGCTAGTAAAGTAGCTTAAATAGTGAACATGAGCACAAGGAGATGAGAAATGAGGTAAGTTTAGAAACCTTTCCCGATCACATGGTGTACCACCTTCTGGGTTTCTCATGCATGTTTTGGTTTACGAAGATGCCCTTGAACCTGGAGATTTGGCACCCATGGGATGGGTACCACGCAGTATTACTTTAAAGGGTCTGCGTTTGCTCCCCCAACCTCACCAAACCTCTCAGCCCCGAGAGTGTCCACCCTTATGTCTCATCCAGCTGTGGGTCTAGATATGGCCAATCCAGGTTGCATCACAGCCCCTGAACGAATTGTGTAAGAATTTCTCTCTCTTTCACTGTCTTTGTTTCATGGGTGTTTAAAAGTAATTTATTTTTATAATGTGGTTTACCTGCTTTTCACGGCTGTGTTTATGCGGCTTTACACCCACTTGACTCCCTTCCAGAGAGATATCAATACATAGGTTTTAAGATTCTTACTACTCAGATATATTCTTGTGCGGTGAATAGGGGGTGTTGTGTCCAGTTTACTGAGCAAGGAGTAGGTCTTGTCTATTACATATTGGGTTAATGGAACGGTACGTGAGCTCATTTGAAACCCTTGTTTTATGCATCACCCAACCTCACCTTTCTCGTTAAGCAGTCATAGTGTGTTTTATAAACGTGTGACTCTGTTCTGTTTTGTAATTCAGTTCAAGTGTAGCGGTTTTTACATTCCCTGTACAAGTGATAGCTTATGATAAGTGTCTTTTTCTGTGTGACTTATTTCACTTAGAATCGTCGTAGCTAAATCCACTCATCATGCTGCTACTAGCCTTATGACATTGATTTCATGGCTGAGTGATAATCCATTGTACATAAGGACCACCACTTCTTTATCCATTTTTCTCTTTTCTGGGATATTTAAGGCGTAAGGAAGTGGAGTTTCTTGTCAACAGTGCAGCCCTAAACTTTGGGGTGCCTGTGTCTTGCTGATTTTTAGTTTTCCCAATTTATACGCCCATGAGTGGAAGTGCCCTATGCTCCCTAAGCCGTGTTTTTTAGATGTTTCAGGGCCAACCGTACACTTCTCCAGAGTGGCTGTTGGCAATTTACATCCCGCCCATCAGCGTAGCAAGGCTCCCATTTCTCCATGGCCTGTCCTGCATTTCTGGTTTTGACACATTTTTCAGCGTAGCCCTTTTGACCGATGGGTAGCGAGACTTCTTTGTAGCGCTGATTTGCCTTTCCAGGTTGCTTGGTTGGCCAAAAAGGGCGTATACGTTTTTTCCTGAATATATTCAGGAAAAAATGCATACGCCCTTTTTGGCCAAGGGCATCATTGTAGACGTTTTGCCACTTTTCATGTGCTTTTAAGGCAATTCGAATCTACCTCTGAAAATCTGTTTCCTGCAATTCCACCTTGCTTTCAATTCCTCTTCGTTGCCTTCCCTCAATATATTTGTGGACGAGAGTTATCATTTATAACTTTGCTGGTTTGTGAATTGCAGTGCCCCTGAGCTCCATTTTTCAACTTGCTTTTTTGGGAGCTGGCCACAAAAGCGCGGGATTGCCTCAGGCCCTATTCTGGTTCTGGGCGGCAGGCTGAGCCTGTGGTTAATTCTTCTTCCTGATGGGAAAATAGGGTGACCTGTGCCTGTCCCAACACCTAGATCCAGTCTCTCATTGGTTGCCCCTCTTCCCGTTTATCCTCAGAAAAATTGCAAGCTGTACGGAACAGGAGGTTAAAGGTGCTGATTCTCCAAGTAGGGAGATTGCTAGTAAAGTAGCTTAAATGGTGAACCTGAACACAAGGAGATGAGAAATGAGGTGCGTTTTAGAAACCTTTCCCGATCACACGATGTACCAACTTTTGGGTTTCTCATGCATGTTTTCGATGTACGTAGATGCCCTTGAACCTGGAGATTTGGGACCCATGGGATTGGTACCATGCAGTATTACTTTAAAGGGTCTCTGTTTGCTCCCCCAACCTCACCAAACCTCTCAACCCCGAGAGTGTCAACCCTTATGTCTCATCCAGCTGTGGGTCTAGATATGGTCAATCCAGGTTGCATCACAGCACGTGAACGAATTTTGTAAGAATTTCTCTCTCTTTCACTGTCTTTGTTTCATGGGTTTTTAAAAGTAATTTATTTTTATAATGGGGTTTAGCTGCTTTTCACAGCTGTGTTTATGCGGCTTTACACCCACTTGACTCACTTCCAGAGAGATATCAATATATAGGTTTTAAGATTCTTACTACTCAGATATATTCTTGTGCGGTGAATAGGGGGTGTAGAGTCTAGTTCACTGAGCAAGGAGTAGGTCTTGTCTATTACATATTGGGTTTATGGAACGGTATGTGAGATAATTTGAAACCCTTGTTTTATGCATCACCCCACCTCACCTTTCCCGTTAAGCAGCCATAGTGTGTTTTCTAAACGTATGACTCTGTTCTGTTTTTTAATTCAGTTCAAGTGTAGCGGTTTTTACATTCCTTCTATAAGTTATAGCTTATGATAAGTGTCTTTTTCTGTGTGACTTATTTCACTTAGAATCGTCCTACCTAAATCCACTCATCATGCTGCTACTAGCCTTATGACATTGATTTCATGGCTGAGTGATATTCCATTGTACATAAGGACCACCACTTCTTTATCCATTTTTCTCTTTGCTGGGATATTTAAGGCGTAAGGAAGTTCAGGTTCTTGTCAACAGAGCAGCCCTAAACTTTGGGGAGCCTGTGTCTTGCTGATTTTTAGTTTTCCCAATTTATACGCCCATGAGTGGAAGTGCCCTATGCTCCCTAAGCCGTGTTTTTGAGATGTTTCAGGACCCACCGTACACTTCTCCAGAGTGGCTGTTGGCAATTTACATCCCGCCCATCAGCGTAGCAAGGCTCCCATTTCTCCATGGCCTGTCCTGCATTTCTGGTTTTGACACTTTTTTCAGCGTAGCCCTTTTGACCGATGGGTAGCGAGACTTCTTTGTAGCGCTGATTTGCCTTTTCAGGTTGCTTGGTTGGCCAAAAAGGGCGTATGCGTTTTTTCCTGAATATATTCAGGAAAAATCGCATACGCCCTTTTTGGCCAAGGGCATCATTGTAGACGTTTTGCCACTTTTCATGTGCTTTTAAGGCGATTCGAATCTACCTCCCGAAATCTGTTTCCTGCAATTCCGCCTTGCTTTCAAATCCTCTTCGTTGCCTTCCCTCAATATATTTGTGGATGAGAGTTATCATTTATAACTCTGCAGGTTTGTGAATTGCGGTGCCCCTGAGCTCCATTTTTCAACTTTCTTTTTGGGGAGCTGGCCGCAAAAGCGCGTGATTGCCTCAGGCCCTATTCTGGTTCTGGGCGGCAGGCTGAGCCTGTGGTTAATTCTTCTTCCTGATGGGAAAATAGGGTGACCTGTGCCTGTCCCAACACCTAGATCCAGTCTCTCATTGGTTGCCCCTCTTCCCGTTCATCCTCAGGACAAATTGCAACCTGTACGGAACAGGAGGTTAAAGGTGCTGATTCTCCAAGTAGGGAGATTGCTAGTAAAGTAGCTTAAATAGTGAACCTGAGCACAAGGAGATGAGAAATGAGGTACGTTTTAGAAACCTTTCCCGATCACACAGTGTACCACCTTCTGGGTTTCTCATGCATGTTTTCGATGTACGAAGATGCCCTTGAACCTGGAGATTTGGGACCCATGGAATGGGTACCATGCAGTATTACTTTAAAGGGTCTGCATTTGCTCCCCCAACCTCACTAAACCTCTCGGCCCCTGGAGTGTCCACCCTTATGTCTCATCCAGAGGTGGGTCTACATATGGTCAATCCAGGTTGCATCACAGCCCCTGAAAGAATTTTGTAAGAATTTCTCTCTCTTTCACTGTCTTTGTTTCATGGGTTTTTAAAAGTAATTTATTTTCATAATGGGGTTTAGCTGCTTTTCACAGCTGTGTTTATGCGGCTTTACACCCACTTGACTCACTTCCAGAGAGATATCAATATATAGGTTTTAAGATTCTTACTACTCAGATATATTCTTGTGCGGTGAATAGGGGGTGAAGAGTCCAGTTCACTGAGCAAGGAGTAGGTCTTGTCTATTACTTGTTGGGTTTATGGAACGGTATGTGAGCTAATTTGAAACCCTTGTTTTATGCATCACCCCACCTCACCTTTCCCGTTAAGCAGCCATAGTGTGTTTTCTAAACGTGTGACTCTGTTCTGTTTTGTAATTCAGTTCAAGTGTAGCGGTTTTTACATTCCTTCCATAAGTGATAGCTTATGATAAGTGTCTTTTTCTGTGTGACTTATTTCACTTAGAATCGTCGAACCTAAATCCACTCATCATGCTGCTACTAGCCTTATGACATTGATTTCATGGCTGAGTGATATTGCATTGTACATAAGGACCACCACTTCATTATCCATTTTTCTCTTTTCTGGGATATTTAAGGTGTAAGGAAGTGGAGGTTCTTGTCAACAGAGCAGCCCTAAAGTTTGGGGTGCCTGTGTCTTGCTGATTTTTAGTTTTCCCAATTTATACGCCCATGAGTGGAAGTGCCCTATGCTCCCTAAGCCGTGTTTTTTAGATGTTTCAGGACCCACCGTACACTTCTCCAGAGTGGCTGTTGGCAATTTACATCCCGCCCATCAGCGTAGCAAGGCTCCCATTTCTCCATGGCCTGTCCTGCATTTCTGGTTTTGACACTTTTTTCAGCGTAGCCCTTTTGACCGATGGGTAGCGAGACTTCTTTGTAGCGCTGATTTGCCTTTCCAGGTTGCTTGGTTGGCCAAAAAGGGCGTATGCGTTTTTTCCTGAATATATTCAGGAAAAAATGCATACGCCCTTTTTGGCCAAGGGCATCATTGTAGACATTTGGCCACTTTTCATGTGCTTTTAAGACAATTCGAATCTACCTCTGAAAATCTGTTTCCTGCAATTCCGCCTTGCTTTCAAATCCTCTTCGTTGCCTTCCCTCAATATATTTGTGGACGAGAGTTATCATTTATAACTGTGCAGGTTTGTGAATTGCAGTGCCCCTGAGCTCCATTTTTCAACTTGCTTTTTTGGGAGCTGGCCGCACAAGGGCGGGATTGCCTCAGGCCCTATTCTGGTTCTGGGCGGCAGGCTGAGCCTGTGGTTAATTCTTCTTCCTGATGGGAAAATAGGGTGACCTGTGTCTGTCCCAACACCTAGATCCAGTCTCTCATTGGTTGCCCCTCTTCCCGTTCATCCTTAGGAAAAATTGCAACCTGTACGGAACTGGAGGTTAAAGGTGCTGATTCTCTAAGTAGGGAGATTGCTAGTAAAAAAGCTTAAATAGTGAACCTGAGCACAAGGAGATGAGAAATGAGGTATGTTTTAGAAACCTTTCCCGATCACACGGTGTACCACCCTCTGGGTTTCTCATGCATGTTTTCGATGTACGAAGATGCCCTTGAACCTGGAGATTTGGGACCCATGGGATGGTTACCATGCAGTATTACTTTAAAGGGTCTGCGTTTGCTCCCCCAACCTCACCAAACCTCTCAGCCCAAAGAGTGTCCACCCTTATGTCTCATCCAGCTGTGGGTCTAGATATGGTCAATCCAGGTTGCATCACAGCCCCTGAACGAATTTTGTAAGAATTTCTCTCTCTTTCACTGTTTTTGTTTCATGGGTTTTTAAAAGTAATTTATTTTTATAATGGGGTTTAGCTGCTTTTCACAGCTGTGTTTATGCGGCTTTACACCCACTTGACTCACTTCCAGAGAGATATCAATATATAGGTTTTAAGATTCTTACTACTCTGATATATTCTTGTGCGGTGAAGAGGGGGTGTAGAGTCCAGTTCACTGAGCAAGGAGTAGGTCTTGTCTATTACATATTGGGTTTATGGAACGGTATGTGAGCTAATTTGAAACCCTTGTTTTATGCATCACCCCACCTCACCTTTCCCGTTAAGCAGCCATAGTGTGTTTTCTAAACGTGTGACTCTATTCTGTTTTGTAATTCAGTTAAAGTGTAGCGGTTGTTACATTCCTTCTATAAGTGATAGCTTATGATAAGTGTCTTTTTCTGTGTGACTTATTTCACTTAGAATCGTCGTACCTAAATCCAATCATCATGCTTCTACTAGCCTTATGACATTGATTTCATGGCTGAGTGATATTCCACTGTACATAAGGACCACCACTTCTTTATCCATTTTTCTCTTTGCTGGGATATTTAAGGTGTAAGGAAGTGGAGGTTCTTGTCAACAGAGCAGCCCTAAACTTTGGGGTGCCTGTGTCTTGCTGATTTTTAGTTTTCCCAATTTATACGCCCATGAGTGGAAGTGCCCTATGCTCCCTAAGCCGTGTTTTTAGATGTTTCAAGACCCACCGTACACTTCTCCAGAGTGGCTGTTGGCAATTTACATCCCGCCCATCAGCGTAGCAAGGCTCCCATTTCTCCATGGCCTGTCCTGCATTTCTGGTTTTGACACTTTTTTCAGCGTAGCCCTTTTGACCGATGGGTAGCGAGACTTCTTTGTAGCGCTGATTTGCCTTTCCAGGTTGCTTGGTTGGCCAAAAAGGGCGTATGCGTTTTTTCCTGAATATATTCAGGAAAAAACGCATACGCCCTTTTTGGTCAAGGGCATCATTGTAGACGTTTTGCCACTTTCCATGTGCTTTTAAGGCGATTCGAATCTACCTCCGGAAATCTGTTTCCTGCAATTCCGCCTTGCTTTCAAATCCTCTTCGTTGCCTTCCCTCAGTATATTTGTGGACGAGAGTTATCATTTAAAACTCTGCAGGTTTGTGAATTGCAGTGCCCCTGAGCTCCATTTTTCAACTTGTTTTTTGGGAGTTGGCCGCAAAAGCGCGGGATTGCCTCAGGCCCTATTCTGGTTCTGGGCGGCAGGCTGAGCCTGTGGTTAATTCTTCTTCCTGATGGGAAAATAGGGTGACCTATGCCTGTCCCAACAACTAGATCCAGTATCTCATTGGTTGCCCCTCTTCCTGTTCATCCTCAGGACAAATTGCAACCTGTACGGAACAGGAGGTTAAAGGTGCTGATTCTCCAAGTAGGGAGATTGCTAGTAAAGTAGCTTAAATAGTGAACATGAGCACAAGGAGATGAGAAATGAGGTAAGTTTAGAAACCTTTCCCGATCACATGGTGTACCACCTTCTGGGTTTCTCATGCATGTTTTGGTTTACGAAGATGCCCTTGAACATGGAGATTTGGCACCCATGGGATGGGTACCACGCAGTATTACTTTAAAGGGTCTGCGTTTGCTCCCCCAACCTCACCAAACCTCTCAGCCCCGAGAGTGTCCACCCTTATGTCTCATCCAGCTGTGGGTCTAGATATGGCCAATCCAGGTTGCATCACAGCCCCTGAACGAATTGTGTAAGAATTTCTCTCTCTTTCACTGTCTTTGTTTCATGGGTTTTTAAAAGTAATTTATTTTTATAATGCGGTTTACCTGCTTTTCACGGCTGTGTTTATGCGGCTTTATACCCACTTGACTCCCTTCCAGAGAGATATCAATACATAGGTTTTAAGATTCTTACTACTCAGATATATTCTTGTGCGGTGAATAGGGGGTGTTGTGTCCAGTTTACTGAGCAAGGAGTAGGTCTTTTCTATTACATATTGGGTTAATGGAACGGTACGTGAGCTCATTTGAAACCCTTGTTTTATGCATCACCCAACCTCACCTTTCCCGTTAAGCAGTCATAGTGTGTTTTATAAACGTGTGACTCTGTTCTGTTTTGTAATTCAGTTCAAGTGTAGCGGTTTTTACATTCCCTGTACAAGTGATAGCTTATGATAAGTGTCTTTTTCTGTGTGACTTATTTCACTTAGAATCGTCGTACCTAAATCCACTCATCATGCTGCTACTAGCCTTATGACATTGATTTCATGGCTGAGTGATAATCCATTGTACATAAGGACCACCACTTCTTTATCCATTTTTCTCTTTTCTGGGATATTTAAGGCGTAAGGAAGTGGAGTTTCTTGTCAACAGTGCAGCCCTAAACTTTGGGGTGCCTGTGTCTTGCTGATTTTTAGTTTTCCCAATTTATACGCCCATGAGTGGAAGTGCCCTATGCTCCCTAAGCCGTGTTTTTTAGATGTTTCAGGACCCACCGTACACTTCTCCAGAGTGGCTGTTGGCAATTTACATCCCGCCCATCAGCGTAGCAAGGCTCCCATTTCTCCATGGCCTGTCCTGCATTTCTGGTTTTGACACATTTTTCAGCGTAGCCCTTTTGACCGATGGGTAGCGAGACTTCGTTGTAGCGCTGATTTGCCTTTCCAGGTTGCTTGGTTGGCCAAAAAGGGCGTATGCGTTTTTTCCTGAATATATTCAGGAAAAAATGCATACGCCCTTTTTGGCCAAGGGCATCATTGTAGACGTTTTGCCACTTTTCATGTGCTTTTAAGGCAATTCGAATCTACCTCTGAAAATCTGTTTCCTGCAATTCCACCTTGCTTTCAATTCCTCTTCGTTGCCTTCCCTCAATATATTTGTGGACGAGAGTTATCATTTATAACTTTGCTGGTTTGTGAATTGCAGTGCCCCTGAGCTCCATTTTTCAACTTGCTTTTTTGGGAGCTGGCCACAAAAGCGCGGGATTGCCTCAGGCCCTATTCTGGTTCTGGGCGGCAGGCTGAGCCTGTGGTTAATTCTTCTTCCTGATGGGAAAATAGGGTGACCTGTGCCTGTCCCAACACCTAGATCCAGTCTCTCATTGGTTGCCCCTCTTCCCGTTCATCCTCAGAAAAATTGCAAGCTGTACGGAACAGGAGGTTAAAGGTGCTGATTCTCCAAGTAGGGAGATTGCTAGTAAAGTAGCTTAAATGGTGAACCTGAACACAAGGAGATGAGAAATGAGGTGCGTTTTAGAAACCTTTCCCGATCACACGATGTACCAACTTTTGGGTTTCTCATGCATGTTTTCGATGTACGAAGATGCCCTTGAACCTGGAGATTTGGGACCCATGGGATTGGTACCATGCAGTATTACTTTAAAGGGTCTGTGTTTGCTCCCCCAACCTCACCAAACCTCTCAACCCCGAGAGTGTCAACCCTTATGTCTCATCCAGCTGTGGGTCTAGATATGGTCAATCCAGGTTGCATCACAGCACGTGAACGAATTTTGTAAGAATTTCTCTCTCTTTCACTGTTTTTGTTTCATGGGTTTTTAAAAGTAATTTATTTTTATAATGGGGTTTAGCTGCTTTTCACAGCTGTGTTTATGCGGCTTTACACCCACTTGACTCACTTCCAGAGAGATATCAATATATAGGTTTTAAGATTCTTACTACTCAGATATATTCTTGTGCGGTGAATAGGGGGTGTAGAGTCTAGTTCACTGAGCAAGGAGTAGGTCTTGTCTATTACATATTGGGTTTATGGAACGGTATGTGAGATAATTTGAAACCCTTGTTTTATGCATCACCCCACCTCACCTTTCCCGTTAAGCAGCCATAGTGTGTTTTCTAAACGTATGACTCTGTTCTGTTTTTTAATTCAGTTCAAGTGTAGCGGTTTTTACATTCCTTCTATAAGTGATAGCTTATGATAAGTGTCTTTTTCTGTGTGACTTATTTCACTTAGAATCGTCCTACCTAAATCCACTCATCATGCTGCTACTAGCCTTATGACATTGATTTCATGGCTGAGTGATATTCCATTGTACATAAGGACGACCACTTCTTTATCCATTTTTCTCTTTGCTGGGATATTTAAGGCGTAAGGAAGTGGAGGTTCTTGTCAACAGAGCAGCCCTAAACTTTGGGGAGCCTGTGTCTTGCTGATTTTTAGTTTTCCCAATTTATACGCCCATGAGTGGAAGTGCCCTATGCTCCCTAAGCCGTGTTTTTGAGATGTTTCAGGACCCACCGTACACTTCTCCAGAGTGGCTGTTGGCAATTTACATCCCGCCCATCAGCGTAGCAAGGCTCCCATTTCTCCATGGCCTGTCCTGCATTTCTGGTTTTGACACTTTTTTCAGCGTAGCCCTTTTGACCGATGGGTAGCGAGACTTCTTTGTAGCGCTGATTTGCCTTTTCAGGTTGCTTGGTTGGCCAAAAAGGGCGTATGCGTTTTTTCCTGAATATATTCAGGAAAAAACGCATACGCCCTTTGTGGCCAAGGGCATCATTGTAGACGTTTTGCCACTTTTCATGTGCTTTTAAGGCGATTCGAATCTACCTCCCGAAATCTGTTTCCTGCAATTCCGCCTTGCTTTCAAATCCTCTTCGTTGCCTTCCCTCAATATATTTGTGGATGAGAGTTATCATTTATAACTCTGCAGGTTTGTGAATTGCGGTGCCCCTGAGCTCCATTTTTCAACTTTCTTTTTGGGGAGCTGGCCGCAAAAGCGCGTGATTGCCTCAGGCCCTATTCTGGTTCTGGGCGGCAGGCTGAGCCTGTGGTTAATTCTTCTTCCTGATGGGAAAATAGGGTGACCTGTGCCTGTCCCAACACCTAGATCCAGTCTCTCATTGGTTGCCCCTCTTCCCGTTCATCCTCAGGACAAATTGCAACCTGTACGGAACAGGAGGTTAAAGGTGCTGATTCTCCAAGTAGGGAGATTGCTAGTAAAGTAGCTTAAATAGTGAACCTGAGCACAAGGAGATGAGAAATGAGGTACGTTTTAGAAACCTTTCCCGATCACACAGTGTACCACCTTCTGGGTTTCTCATGCATGTTTTCGATGTACGAAGATGCCCTTGAACCTGGAGATTTGGGACCCATGGGATGGGTACCATGCAGGATTAATTTAAAGGGTCTGCATTTGCTCCCCCAACCTCACCAAACCTCTCGGCCCCTGGAGTGTCCACCCTTATGTCTCATCCAGAGGTGGGTCTAGATATGGTCAATCCAGGTTGCATCACAGCCCCTGAAAGAATTTTGTAAGAATTTCTCTCTCTTTCACTGTCTTTGTTTCATGGGTTTTTAAAAGTAATTTATTTTCATAATGGGGTTTAGCTGCTTTTCACAGCTGTGTTTATGCGGCTTTACACCCACTTGACTCACTTCCAGAGAGATATCAATATATAGGTTTTAAGATTCTTACTACTCAGATATATTCTTGTGCGGTGAATAGGGGGTGAAGAGTCCAGTTCACTGAGCAAGGAGTAGGTCTTTTCTCTTACTTGTTGGGTTTATGGAACGGTATGTGAGCTAATTTGAAACCCTTGTTTTATGCATCACCCCACCTCACCTTTCCCGTTAAGCAGCCATAGTGTGTTTTCTAAACGTATGACTCTGTTCTCTTTTTTAATTCAGTTCAAGTGTAGCGGTTTTTACATTCCTTCTATAAGTGATAGCTTATGATAAGTGTCTTTTTCCGTGTGACTTATTTCACTTAGAATCGTCCTACCTAAATCCAATCATCATGCTGCTACTAGCCTTATGACATTGATTTCATGGCTGAGTGATATTCCACTGTACATAAGGACCACCACTTCTTTATCCATTTTTCTCTTTGCTGTGATATTTAAGGTGTAAGGAAGTGGAGGTTCTTGTCAACAGAGCAGCCCTAAACTTTGGGGTGCCTGTGTCTTGCTGATTTTTAGTTTTCCCAATTTATACGCCCATGAGTGGAAGTGCCCTATGCTCCCTAAGCCGTGTTTTTTAGATGTTTCAGGACCCACCGTACACTTCTCCAGAGTGGCTGTTGGCAATTTACATCCCGCCCATCAGCGTAGCAAGGCTCCCATTTCTCCATGGCCTGTCCTGCATTTCTGGTTTTGACACTTTTTTCAGCGTAGCCCTTTTGACCGATGGGTAGCGAGACTTCTTTGTAGCGCTGATTTGCCTTTCCAGGTTGCTTGGTTGGCCAAAAAGGGCGTATGCGTTTTTTCCTGAATATATTCAGGAAAAAATGCATACGCCCTTTTTGGCCAAGGGCATCATTGTAGACATTTGGCCACTTTTCATGTGCTTTTAAGACAATTCGAATCTACCTCTGAAAATCTGTTTCCTGCAATTCCGCCTTGCTTTCAAATCCTCTTCGTTGCCTTCCCTCAATATATTTGTGGACGAGAGTTATCATTTATAACTGTGCAGGTTTGTGAATTGCAGTGCCCCTGAGCTCCATTTTTCAACTTGCTTTTTTGGGAGCTGGCCGCACAAGGGCGGGATTGCCTCAGGCCCTATTCTGGTTCTGGGCGGCAGGCTGAGCCTGTGGTTAATTCTTCTTCCTGATGGGAAAATAGGGTGACCTGTGTCTGTCCCAACACCTAGATCCAGTCTCTCATTGGTTGCCCCTCTTCCCGTTCATCCTTAGGAAAAATTGCAACCTGTACGGAACTGGAGGTTAAAGGTGCTGATTCTCTAAGTAGGGAGATTGCTAGTAAAAAAGCTTAAATAGTGAACCTGAGCACAAGGAGATGAGAAATGAGGTATGTTTTAGAAACCTTTCCCGATCACACGGTGTACCACCCTCTGGGTTTCTCATGCATGTTTTCGATGTACGAAGATGCCCTTGAACCTGGAGATTTGGGACCCATGGGATGGTTACCATGCAGTATTACTTTAAAGGGTCTGCGTTTGCTCCCCCAACCTCACCAAACCTCTCAGCCCAAAGAGTGTCCACCCTTATGTCTCATCCAGCTGTGGGTCTAGATATGGTCAATCCAGGTTGCATCACAGCCCCTGAACGAATTTTGTAAGAATTTCTCTCTCTTTCACTGTTTTTGTTTCATGGGTTTTTAAAAGTAATTTATTTTTATAATGGGGTTTAGCTGCTTTTCACAGCTGTGTTTATGCGGCTTTACACCCACTTGACTCACTTCCAGAGAGATATCAATATATAGGTTTTAAGATTCTTACTACTCTGATATATTCTTGTGCGGTGAAGAGGGGGTGTAGAGTCCAGTTCACTGAGCAAGGAGTAGGTCTTGTCTATTACATATTGGGTTTATGGAACGGTATGTGAGCTAATTTGAAACCCTTGTTTTATGCATCACCCCACCTCACCTTTCCCGTTAAGCAGCCATAGTGTGTTTTCTAAACGTGTGACTCTATTCTGTTTTGTAATTCAGTTAAAGTGTAGCGGTTGTTACATTCCTTCTATAAGTGATAGCTTATGATAAGTGTCTTTTTCTGTGTGACTTATTTCACTTAGAATCGTCGTACCTAAATCCAATCATCATGCTTCTACTAGCCTTATGACATTGATTTCATGGCTGAGTGATATTCCACTGTACATAAGGACCACCACTTCTTTATCCATTTTTCTCTTTGCTGGGATATTTAAGGTGTAAGGAAGTGGAGGTTCTTGTCAACAGAGCAGCCCTAAACTTTGGGGTGCCTGTGTCTTGCTGATTTTTAGTTTTCCCAATTTATACGCCCATGAGTGGAAGTGCCCTATGCTCCCTAAGCCGTGTTTTTAGATGTTTCAAGACCCACCGTACACTTCTCCAGAGTGGCTGTTGGCAATTTACATCCCGCCCATCAGCGTAGCAAGGCTCCCATTTCTCCATGGCCTGTCCTGCATTTCTGGTTTTGACACTTTTTTCAGCGTAGCCCTTTTGACCGATGGGTAGCGAGACTTCTTTGTAGCGCTGATTTGCCTTTCCAGGTTGCTTGGTTGGCCAAAAAGGGCGTATGCGTTTTTTCCTGAATATATTCAGGAAAAAACGCATACGCCCTTTTTGGTCAAGGGCATCATTGTAGACGTTTTGCCACTTTCCATGTGCTTTTAAGGCGATTCGAATCTACCTCCGGAAATCTGTTTCCTGCAATTCCGCCTTGCTTTCAAATCCTCTTCGTTGCCTTCCCTCAGTATATTTGTGGACGAGAGTTATCATTTAAAACTCTGCAGGTTTGTGAATTGCAGTGCCCCTGAGCTCCATTTTTCAACTTGTTTTTTGGGAGTTGGCCGCAAAAGCGCGGGATTGCCTCAGGCCCTATTCTGGTTCTGGGCGGCAGGCTGAGCCTGTGGTTAATTCTTCTTCCTGATGGGAAAATAGGGTGACCTATGCCTGTCCCAACAACTAGATCCAGTATCTCATTGGTTGCCCCTCTTCCTGTTCATCCTCAGGACAAATTGCAACCTGTACGGAACAGGAGGTTAAAGGTGCTGATTCTCCAAGTAGGGAGATTGCTAGTAAAGTAGCTTAAATAGTGAACATGAGCACAAGGAGATGAGAAATGAGGTAAGTTTAGAAACCTTTCCCGATCACATGGTGTACCACCTTCTGGGTTTCTCATGCATGTTTTGGTTTACGAAGATGCCCTTGAACATGGAGATTTGGCACCCATGGGATGGGTACCACGCAGTATTACTTTAAAGGGTCTGCGTTTGCTCCCCCAACCTCACCAAACCTCTCAGCCCCGAGAGTGTCCACCCTTATGTCTCATCCAGCTGTGGGTCTAGATATGGCCAATCCAGGTTGCATCACAGCCCCTGAACGAATTGTGTAAGAATTTCTCTCTCTTTCACTGTCTTTGTTTCATGGGTTTTTAAAAGTAATTTATTTTTATAATGCGGTTTACCTGCTTTTCACGGCTGTGTTTATGCGGCTTTATACCCACTTGACTCCCTTCCAGAGAGATATCAATACATAGGTTTTAAGATTCTTACTACTCAGATATATTCTTGTGCGGTGAATAGGGGGTGTTGTGTCCAGTTTACTGAGCAAGGAGTAGGTCTTTTCTATTACATATTGGGTTAATGGAACGGTACGTGAGCTCATTTGAAACCCTTGTTTTATGCATCACCCAACCTCACCTTTCCCGTTAAGCAGTCATAGTGTGTTTTATAAACGTGTGACTCTGTTCTGTTTTGTAATTCAGTTCAAGTGTAGCGGTTTTTACATTCCCTGTACAAGTGATAGCTTATGATAAGTGTCTTTTTCTGTGTGACTTATTTCACTTAGAATCGTCGTACCTAAATCCACTCATCATGCTGCTACTAGCCTTATGACATTGATTTCATGGCTGAGTGATAATCCATTGTACATAAGGACCACCACTTCTTTATCCATTTTTCTCTTTTCTGGGATATTTAAGGCGTAAGGAAGTGGAGTTTCTTGTCAACAGTGCAGCCCTAAACTTTGGGGTGCCTGTGTCTTGCTGATTTTTAGTTTTCCCAATTTATACGCCCATGAGTGGAAGTGCCCTATGCTCCCTAAGCCGTGTTTTTTAGATGTTTCAGGACCCACCGTACACTTCTCCAGAGTGGCTGTTGGCAATTTACATCCCGCCCATCAGCGTAGCAAGGCTCCCATTTCTCCATGGCCTGTCCTGCATTTCTGGTTTTGACACATTTTTCAGCGTAGCCCTTTTGACCGATGGGTAGCGAGACTTCGTTGTAGCGCTGATTTGCCTTTCCAGGTTGCTTGGTTGGCCAAAAAGGGCGTATGCGTTTTTTCCTGAATATATTCAGGAAAAAATGCATACGCCCTTTTTGGCCAAGGGCATCATTGTAGACGTTTTGCCACTTTTCATGTGCTTTTAAGGCAATTCGAATCTACCTCTGAAAATCTGTTTCCTGCAATTCCACCTTGCTTTCAATTCCTCTTCGTTGCCTTCCCTCAATATATTTGTGGACGAGAGTTATCATTTATAACTTTGCTGGTTTGTGAATTGCAGTGCCCCTGAGCTCCATTTTTCAACTTGCTTTTTTGGGAGCTGGCCACAAAAGCGCGGGATTGCCTCAGGCCCTATTCTGGTTCTGGGCGGCAGGCTGAGCCTGTGGTTAATTCTTCTTCCTGATGGGAAAATAGGGTGACCTGTGCCTGTCCCAACACCTAGATCCAGTCTCTCATTGGTTGCCCCTCTTCCCGTTCATCCTCAGAAAAATTGCAAGCTGTACGGAACAGGAGGTTAAAGGTGCTGATTCTCCAAGTAGGGAGATTGCTAGTAAAGTAGCTTAAATGGTGAACCTGAACACAAGGAGATGAGAAATGAGGTGCGTTTTAGAAACCTTTCCCGATCACACGATGTACCAACTTTTGGGTTTCTCATGCATGTTTTCGATGTACGAAGATGCCCTTGAACCTGGAGATTTGGGACCCATGGGATTGGTACCATGCAGTATTACTTTAAAGGGTCTGTGTTTGCTCCCCCAACCTCACCAAACCTCTCAACCCCGAGAGTGTCAACCCTTATGTCTCATCCAGCTGTGGGTCTAGATATGGTCAATCCAGGTTGCATCACAGCACGTGAACGAATTTTGTAAGAATTTCTCTCTCTTTCACTGTCTTTGTTTCATGGGTTTTTAAAAGTAATTTATTTTTATAATGGGGTTTAGCTGCTTTTCACAGCTGTGTTTATGCGGCTTTACACCCACTTGACTCACTTCCAGAGAGATATCAATATATAGGTTTTAAGATTCTTACTACTCAGATATATTCTTGTGCGGTGAATAGGGGGTGTAGAGTCTAGTTCACTGAGCAAGGAGTAGGTCTTGTCTATTACATATTGGGTTTATGGAACGGTATGTGAGATAATTTGAAACCCTTGTTTTATGCATCACCCCACCTCACCTTTCCCGTTAAGCAGCCATAGTGTGTTTTCTAAACGTATGACTCTGTTCTGTTTTTTAATTCAGTTCAAGTGTAGCGGTTTTTACATTCCTTCTATAAGTGATAGCTTATGATAAGTGTCTTTTTCTGTGTGACTTATTTCACTTAGAATCGTCCTACCTAAATCCACTCATCATGCTGCTACTAGCCTTATGACATTGATTTCATGGCTGAGTGATATTCCATTGTACATAAGGACGACCACTTCTTTATCCATTTTTCTCTTTGCTGGGATATTTAAGGCGTAAGGAAGTGGAGGTTCTTGTCAACAGAGCAGCCCTAAACTTTGGGGAGCCTGTGTCTTGCTGATTTTTAGTTTTCCCAATTTATACGCCCGTGAGTGGAAGTGCCCTATGCTCCCTAAGCCGTGTTTTTGAGATGTTTCAGGACCCACCGTACACTTCTCCAGAGTGGCTGTTGGCAATTTACATCCCGCCCATCAGCGTAGCAAGGCTCCCATTTCTCCATGGCCTGTCCTGCATTTCTGGTTTTGACACTTTTTTCAGCGTAGCCCTTTTGACCGATGGGTAGCGAGACTTCTTTGTAGCGCTGATTTGCCTTTTCAGGTTGCTTGGTTGGCCAAAAAGGGCGTATGCGTTTTTTCCTGAATATATTCAGGAAAAAACGCATACGCCCTTTGTGGCCAAGGGCATCATTGTAGACGTTTTGCCACTTTTCATGTGCTTTTAAGGCGATTCGAATCTACCTCCCGAAATCTGTTTCCTGCAATTCCGCCTTGCTTTCAAATCCTCTTCGTTGCCTTCCCTCAATATATTTGTGGATGAGAGTTATCATTTATAACTCTGCAGGTTTGTGAATTGCGGTGCCCCTGAGCTCCATTTTTCAACTTTCTTTTTGGGGAGCTGGCCGCAAAGCGCGTGATTGCCTCAGGCCCTATTCTGGTTCTGGGCGGCAGGCTGAGCCTGTGGTTAATTCTTCTTCCTGATGGGAAAATAGGGTGACCTGTGCCTGTCCCAACACCTAGATCCAGTCTCTCATTGGTTGCCCCTCTTCCCGTTCATCCTCAGGACAAATTGCAACCTGTACGGAACAGGAGGTTAAAGGTGCTGATTCTCCAAGTAGGGAGATTGCTAGTAAAGTAGCTTAAATAGTGAACCTGAGCACAAGGAGATGAGAAATGAGGTACGTTTTAGAAACCTTTCCCGATCACACAGTGTACCACCTTCTGGGTTTCTCATGCATGTTTTCGATGTACGAAGATGCCCTTGAACCTGGAGATTTGGGACCCATGGGATGGGTACCATGCAGGATTAATTTAAAGGGTCTGCATTTGCTCCCCCAACCTCACCAAACCTCTCGGCCCCTGGAGTGTCCACCCTTATGTCTCATCCAGAGGTGGGTCTAGATATGGTCAATCCAGGTTGCATCACAGCCCCTGAAAGAATTTTGTAAGAATTTCTCTCTCTTTCACTGTCTTTGTTTCATGGGTTTTTAAAAGTAATTTATTTTCATAATGGGGTTTAGCTGCTTTTCACAGCTGTGTTTATGCGGCTTTACACCCACTTGACTCACTTCCAGAGAGATATCAATATATAGGTTTTAAGATTCTTACTACTCAGATATATTCTTGTGCCGGTGAATAGGGGGTGAAGAGTCCAGTTCACTGAGCAAGGAGTAGGTCTTTTCTCTTACTTGTTGGGTTTATGGAACGGTATGTGAGCTAATTTGAAACCCTTGTTTTATGCATCACCCCACCTCACCTTTCCCGTTAAGCAGCCATAGTGTGTTTTCTAAACGTATGACTCTGTTCTCTTTTTTAATTCAGTTCAAGTGTAGCGGTTTTTACATTCCTTCTATAAGTGATAGCTTATGATAAGTGTCTTTTTCCGTGTGACTTATTTCACTTAGAATCGTCCTACCTAAATCCAATCATCATGCTGCTACTAGCCTTATGACATTGATTTCATGGCTGAGTGATATTCCACTGTACATAAGGACCACCACTTCTTTATCCATTTTTCTCTTTGCTGTGATATTTAAGGTGTAAGGAAGTGGAGGTTCTTGTCAACAGAGCAGCCCTAAACTTTGGGGTGCCTGTGTCTTGCTGATTTTTAGTTTTCCCAATTTATACGCCCATGAGTGGAAGTGCCCTATGCTCCCTAAGAGGTGTTTTTTAGATGTTTCAGGACCCACCGTACACTTCTCCAGAGTGCCTGTTGGCAATTTACATCCCGCCCATCAGCGTAGCAAGGCTCCCATTTCTCCATGGCCTGTCCTGCATTTCTGGTTTTGACACTTTTTTCAGCGTAGCCCTTTTGACCGATGGGTAGCGAGACTTCTTTGTAGCGCTGATTTGCCTTTCCAGGTTGCTTGGTTGGCCAAAAAGGGCGTATGCGTTTTTTCCTGAATATATTCAGGAAAAAACGCATACGCCCTTTTTGGTCAAGGGCATCATTGTAGACGTTTTGCCACTTTCCATGTGCTTTTAAGGCGATTCGAATCTACCTCCGGAAATCTGTTTCCTGCAATTCCGCCTTGCTTTCAAATCCTCTTCGTTGCCTTCCCTCAGTATATTTGTGGACGAGAGTTATCATTTAAAACTCTGCAGGTTTGTGAATTGCAGTGCCCCTGAGCTCCATTTTTCAACTTGTTTTTTGGGAGTTGGCCGCAAAAGCGCGGGATTGCCTCAGGCCCTATTCTGGTTCTGGGCGGCAGGCTGAGCCTGTGGTTAATTCTTCTTCCTGATGGGAAAATAGGGTGACCTATGCCTGTCCCAACAACTAGATCCAGTATCTCATTGGTTGCCCCTCTTCCTGTTCATCCTCAGGACAAATTGCAACCTGTACGGAACAGGAGGTTAAAGGTGCTGATTCTCCAAGTAGGGAGATTGCTAGTAAAGTAGCTTAAATAGTGAACATGAGCACAAGGAGATGAGAAATGAGGTAAGTTTAGAAACCTTTCCCGATCACATGGTGTACCACATTCTGGGTTTCTCATGCATGTTTTGATTTACGAAGATGCCCTTGAACCTGGAGATTTGGCACCCATGGGATGGGTACCACGCAGTATTACTTTAAAGGGTCTGCGTTTGCTCCCCCAACCTCACCAAACCTCTCAGCCCCGAGAGTGTCCACCCTTATGTCTCATCCAGCTGTGGGTCTAGATATGGCCAATCCAGGTTGCATCACAGCCCCTGAACGAATTGTGTAAGAATTTCTCTCTCTTTCACTGTCTTTGTTTCATGGGTTTTTAAAAGTAATTTATTTTTATAATGTGGTTTACCTGCTTTTCACGGCTGTGTTTATGCGGCTTTACACCCACTTGACTCCCTTCCAGAGAGATATCAATACATAGGTTTTAAGATTCTTACTACTCAGATATATTCTTGTGCGGTGAATAGGGGGTGTTGTGTCCAGTTTACTGAGCAAGGAGTAGGTCTTGTCTATTACATATTGGGTTAATGGAACGGTACGTGAGCTCATTTGAAACCCTTGTTTTATGCATCACCCAACCTCACCTTTCCCGTTAAGCAGTCATAGTGTGTTTTATAAACGTGTGACTCTGTTCTGTTTTGTAATTCAGTTCAAGTGTAGCGGTTTTTACATTCCCTGTACAAGTGATAGCTTATGATAAGTGTCTTTTCCTGTGTGACTTATTTCACTTAGAATCGTCGTACCTAAATCCACTCATCATGCTGCTACTAGCCTTATGACATTGATTTCATGGCTGAGTGATAATCCATTGTACATAAGGACCACCACTTCTTTATCCATTTTTCTCTTTTCTGGGATATTTAAGGCGTAAGGAAGTGGAGTTTCTTGTCAACAGTGCAGCCCTAAACTTTGGGGTGCCTGTGTCTTGCTGATTTTTAGTTTTCCCAATTTATACGCCCATGAGTGGAAGTGCCCTATGCTCCCTAAGCCGTGTTTTTTAGATGTTTCAGGACCCACCGTACACTTCTCCAGAGTGGCTGTTGGCAATTTACATCCCGCCCATCAGCGTAGCAAGGCTCCCATTTCTCCATGGCCTGTCCTGCATTTCTGGTTTTGACACTTTTTTCAGCGTAGCCCTTTTGACCGATGGGTAGCGAGACTTCTTTGTAGCGCTGATTTGCCTTTCCAGGTTGCTTGGTTGGCCAAAAAGGGCGTATGCGTTTTTTCCTGAATATATTCAGGAAAAAATGCATACGCCCTTTTTGGCCAAGGGCATCATTGTAGACATTTGGCCACTTTTCATGTGCTTTTAAGGCAATTCGAATCTACCTCTGAAAATCTGTTTCCTGCAATTCCGCCTTGCATTCAAATCCTCTTCGTTGCCTTCCCTCAATATATTTGTGGACGAGAGTTATCATTTATAACTGTGCAGGTTTGTGAATTGCAGTGCCCCTGAGCTCCATTTTTCAACTTGCTTTTTTGGGAGCTGGCCGCACAAGGGCGGGATTGCCTCAGGCCCTATTCTGGTTCTGGGCGGCAGGCTGAGCCTGTGGTTAATTCTTCTTCCTGATGGGAAAATAGGGTGACCTGTGTCTGTCCCAACACCTAGATCCAGTCTCTCATTGGTTGCCCCTCTTCCCGTTCATCCTTAGGAAAAATTGCAACCTGTACGGAACTGGAGGTTAAAGGTGCTGATTCTCCAAGTAGGGAGATTGCTAGTAAAAAAGCTTAAATAGTGAACCTGAGCACAAGGAGATGAGAAATGAGGTATGTTTTAGAAACCTTTCCCGATCACACGGTGTACCACCCTCTGGGTTTCTCATGCATGTTTTCGATGTACGAAGATGCCCTTGAACCTGGAGATTTGGGACCCATGGGATGGGTACCATGCAGTATTACTTTAAAGGGTCTGCGTTTGCTCCCCCAACCTCACCAAACCTCTCAGCCCAAAGAGTGTCCACCCTTATGTCTCATCCAGCTGTGGGTCTAGATATGGTCAATCCAGGTTGCATCACAGCCCCTGAACGAATTTTGTAAGAATTTCTCTCTCTTTCACTGTTTTTGTTTCATGGGTTTTTAAAAGTAATTTATTTTTATAATGGGGTTTAGCTGCTTTTCACAGCTGTGTTTATGCGGCTTTACACCCACTTGACTCACTTCCAGAGAGATATCAATATATAGGTTTTAAGATTCTTACTACTCTGATATATTCTTGTGCGGTGAAGAGGGGGTGTAGAGTCCAGTTCACTGAGCAAGGAGTAGGTCTTGTCTATTACATATTGGGTTTATGGAACGGTATGTGAGCTAATTTGAAACCCTTGTTTTATGCATCACCCCACCTCACCTTTCCCGTTAAGCAGCCATAGTGTGTTTTCTAAACGTGTGACTCTATTCTGTTTTGTAATTCAGTTAAAGTGTAGCGGTTGTTACATTCCTTCTATAAGTGATAGCTTATGATAAGTGTCTTTTTCTGTGTGACTTATTTCACTTAGAATCGTCGTACCTAAATCCAATCATCATGCTTCTACTAGCCTTATGACATTGATTTCATGGCTGAGTGATATTCCACTGTACATAAGGACCACCACTTCTTTATCCATTTTTCTCTTTGCTGGGATATTTAAGGTGTAAGGAAGTGGAGGTTCTTGTCAACAGAGCAGCCCTAAACTTTGGGGTGCCTGTGTCTTGCTGATTTTTAGTTTTCCCAATTTATACGCCCATGAGTGGAAGTGCCCTATGCTCCCTAAGCCGTGTTTTTAGATGTTTCAAGACCCACCGTACACTTCTCCAGAGTGGCTGTTGGCAATTTACATCCCGCCCATCAGCGTAGCAAGGCTCCCATTTCTCCATGGCCTGTCCTGCATTTCTGGTTTTGACACTTTTTTCAGCGTAGCCCTTTTGACCGATGGGTAGCGAGACTTCTTTGTAGCGCTGATTTGCCTTTCCAGGTTGCTTGGTTGGCCAAAAAGGGCGTATGCGTTTTTTCCTGAATATATTCAGGAAAAAACGCATACGCCCTTTTTGGTCAAGGGCATCATTGTAGACGTTTTGCCACTTTCCATGTGCTTTTAAGGCGATTCGAATCTACCTCCGGAAATCTGTTTCCTGCAATTCCGCCTTGCTTTCAAATCCTCTTCGTTGCCTTCCCTCAGTATATTTGTGGACGAGAGTTATCATTTAAAACTCTGCAGGTTTGTGAATTGCAGTGCCCCTGAGCTCCATTTTTCAACTTGTTTTTTGGGAGTTGGCCGCAAAAGCGCGGGATTGCCTCAGGCCCTATTCTGGTTCTGGGCGGCAGGCTGAGCCTGTGGTTAATTCTTCTTCCTGATGGGAAAATAGGGTGACCTATGCCTGTCCCAACAACTAGATCCAGTATCTCATTGGTTGCCCCTCTTCCTGTTCATCCTCAGGACAAATTGCAACCTGTAAGGAACAGGAGGTTAAAGGTGCTGATTCTCCAAGTAGGGAGATTGCTAGTAAAGTAGCTTAAATAGTGAACATGAGCACAAGGAGATGAGAAATGAGGTAAGTTTAGAAACCTTTCCCGATCACATGGTGTACCACCTTCTGGGTTTCTCATGCATGTTTTGATTTACGAAGATGCCCTTGAACCTGGAGATTTGGCACCCATGGGATGGGTACCACGCAGTATTACTTTAAAGGGTCTGCGTTTGCTCCCCCAACCTCACCAAACCTCTCAGCCCCGAGAGTGTCCACCCTTATGTCTCATCCAGCTGTGGGTCTAGATATGGCCAATCCAGGTTGCATCACAGCCCCTGAACGAATTGTGTAAGAATTTCTCTCTCTTTCACTGTCTTTGTTTCATGGGTTTTTAAAAGTAATTTATTTTTATAACGTGGTTTACCTGCTTTTCACGGCTGTGTTTATGCGGCTTTACACCCACTTGACTCCCTTCCAGAGAGATATCAATACATAGGTTTTAAGATTCTTACTACTCAGATATATTCTTGTGCGGTGAATAGGGGGTGTTGTGTCCAGTTTACTGAGCAAGGAGTAGGTCTTGTCTATTACATATTGGGTTAATGGAACGGTACGTGAGCTCATTTGAAACCCTTGTTTTATGCATCACCCAACCTCACCTTTCCCGTTAAGCAGTCATAGTGTGTTTTATAAACGTGTGACTCTGTTCTGTTTTGTAATTCAGTTCAAGTGTAGCGGTTTTTACATTCCCTGTACAAGTGATAGCTTATGATAAGTGTCTTTTCCTGTGTGACTTATTTCACTTAGAATCGTCGTACCTAAATCCACTCATCATGCTGCTACTAGCCTTATGACATTGATTTCATGGCTGAGTGATAATCCATTGTACATAAGGACCACCACTTCTTTATCCATTTTTCTCTTTTCTGGGATATTTAAGGCGTAAGGAAGTGGAGTTTCTTGTCAACAGTGCAGCCCTAAACTTTGGGGTGCCTGTGTCTTGCTGATTTTTAGTTTTCCCAATTTATACGCCCATGAGTGGAAGTGCCCTATGCTCCCTAAGCCGTGTTTTTTAGATGTTTCAGGACCCACCGTACACTTCTCCAGAGTGGCTGTTGGCAATTTACATCCCGCCCATCAGCGTAGCAAGGCTCCCATTTCTCCATGGCCTGTCCTGCATTTCTGGTTTTGACACTTTTTTCAGCGTAGCCCTTTTGACCGATGGGTAGCGAGACTTCTTTGTAGCGCTGATTTGCCTTTCCAGGTTGCTTGGTTGGCCAAAAAGGGCGTATGCGTTTTTTACTGAATATATTCAGGAAAAAATGCATACGCCCTTTTTGGCCAAGGGCATCATTGTAGACGTTTTGCCACTTTTCATGTGCTTTTAAGGCAATTCGAATCTACCTCTGAAAATCTGTTTCCTGCAATTCCACCTTGCTTTCAATTCCTCTTCGTTACCTTCCCTCAATATATTTGTGGACGAGAGTTATCATTTATAACTCTGCAGGTTTGTGAATTGCAGTGCCCCTGAGCTCCATTTTTCAACTTGCTTTTTTGGGAGCTGGCCGCAAGAGCGCGGGATTGCCTCAGGCCCTATTCTGGTTCTGGGCGGCAGGCTGAGCCTGTGGTTAATTCTTCTTCCTGATGGGAAAATAGGGTGACCTGTGCCTGTCCCAACACCTAGATCCAGTCTCTCATTTGTTGCCCCTCTTCCCGTTCATCCTCAGGACAAATTGCAACCTGTACGGAACAGGAGATTAAAGGTGCTGATTCTCCAAGTAGGGAGATTGCTAGTAGAGTAGCTTAAATAGTGAACCTGAGCACAAGGAGATGAGAAATGAGGTACGTTTTAGAAACCTTTCCCGATCACACGGTATACCACCTTCTGGGTTTCTCATGCATGTTTTCGATGTACGAAGATGCCCTTGAACCTGGAGATTTGGGACCCATGGAATGGGTACCATGCAGTATTACTTTAAAGGGTCTGCGTTTGCTCCCCCAACCTCACCAAACCTCTCAGCTCCGAGAGTGTCCACCCTTATGTCAAATCCAGCTGTGGGTCTAGATATGGTCAATCCAGGTTGCATCACAACCACTGAACGAATTTTGTAAGAATTTCTCTCTCTTTCACTGTCTTTGTTTCATGGGTTTTTAAAAGTAATTTATTTTTATAATGGGGTTTAGCTGCTTTTCACAGCTGTGTTTATGCGGCATTACACCCACTTGACTCACTTCCAGAGAGATATCAATATATAGGTTTTAAGATTCTTACTACTCAGATATATTCTTGTGCGATGAATAGGGGGTGTAGAGTCTAGTTCACTGAGCAAGGAGTAGGTCTTGTCTATTACATATTGGGTTTATGGAACGGTATGTTAGCTAATTTGAAACCCTTGTTTTATGCATCACCCCACCTCACCTTTCCCGTTAAGCAGCCATAGTGTGTTTTCTAAACGTGTGACTGTGTTCTGTTTTGTAATTCATTTCAAGTGTAGCGGTTTTTACATTCCTTCTATAAGTGATAGCTTATGATAAGTGTCTTTTTCTGTGTGACTTATTTCACTTAGAATCGTCGTACCTAAATCCACTCATCATGCTGCTACTAGCCTTATGACATTGATTTCATGGCTGAGTGATATTCCATTGTACATAAGGACCACCACTTCTTTATCCATTTTTCTCTTTGTTGGGATATTTAAGGTGTAAGGAAGTGGAGGTTCTTGTCAACAGAGCAGCTCTAAAGTTTGGGGTGCCTGTGTCTTGCTGATTTTTAGTTTTCCCAATTTATACGCCCATGAGTGGAAGTGCCCTATGCTCCCTAAGCCGTGTTTTTTAGATGTTTCAGGACCCACCGTACACTTCTCCAGAGTGGCTGTTGGCAATTTACATCCCGCCCATCAGCGTAGCAAGGCTCCCATTTCTCCATGGCCTGTCCTGCATTTCTGGTTTTGACACTTTTTTCAGCGTAGCCCTTTTGACCGATGGGTAGTGAGACTTCTTTGTAGCGCTGATTTGCCTTTCCAGGTTGCTTGGTTGGCCAAAAAGTGCGTATGCGTTTTTTCCTGAATATATTCAGGAAAAAATGCATACGCCCTTTTTGGCCAAGGGCATCATTGTAGACATTTGGCCACTTTTCATGTGCTTTTAAGGCAATTCGAATCTACCTCTGAAAATCTGTTTCCTGCAATTCCACCTTGCTTTCAAATCCTCTTCGTTGCCTTCCCTCAATATATTTGTGGACGAGAGTTATCATTTATAACTGTGCAGGTTTGTGAATTGCAGTGCCCCTGAGCTCCATTTTTCAACTTGCTTTTTTGGGAGCTGGCCGCAGAAGGGCGGGATTGCCTCAGGCCCTATTCTGGTTCTGGGCGGCAGGCTGAGCCTGTGGTTAATTCTTCTTCCTGATGGGAAAATAGGGTGACCTGTGTCTGTCCCAACACCTAGATCCAGTCTCTCATTGGTTGCCCCTCTTCCCGTTCATCCTTAGGAAAAATTGCAACCTGTACGGAACTGGAGGTTAAAGGTGCTGATTCTCTAAGTAGGGAGATTGCTAGTAAAAAAGCTTAAATAGTGAACCTGAGCACAAGGAGATGAGAAATGAGGTATGTTTTAGAAACCTTTCCCGATCACACGGTGTACCACCTTCTGGGTTTCTCATGCATGTTTTCGATGTACGAAGATGCCCTTGAACCTGGAGATTTGGGACCCATGGGATGGGTACCATGCAGTATTACTTTAAAGGGTCTGCGTTTGCTCCCCCAACCTCACCAAACCTCTCAGCCCAAAGAGTGTCCACCCTTATGTCTCATCCAGCTGTGGGTCTAGATATGGTCAATCCAGGTTGCATCACAGCCCCTGAACGAATTTTGTAAGAATTTCTCTCTCTTTCACTGTTTTTGTTTCATGGGTTTTTAAAAGTAATTTATTTTTATAATGGGGTTTAGCTGCTTTTCACAGCTGTGTTTATGCGGCTTTACACCCACTTGACTCACTTCCAGAGAGATATCAATATATAGGTTTTAAGATTCTTACTACTCTGATATATTCTTGTGCGGTGAATAGGGGGTGTAGAGTCTAGTTCACTGAGCAAGGAGTAGGTCTTGTCTATTACATATTGGGTTTATGGAACGGTATGTGAGATAATTTGAAACCCTTGTTTTATGCATCACCCCACCTCACCTTTCCCGTTAAGCAGCCATAGTGTGTTTTCTAAACGTATGACTCTGTTCTGTTTTTTAATTCAGTTCAAGTGTAGCGGTTTTTACATTCCTTCTATAAGTGATAGCTTATGATAAGTGTCTTTTTCTGTGTGACTTATTTCACTTAGAATCGTCCTACCTAAATCCACTCATCATGCTGCTACTAGCCTTATGACATTGATTTCATGGCTGAGTGATATTCCATTGTACATAAGGACCACCACTTCTTTATCCATTTTTCTCTTTGCTGGGATATTTAAGGCGTAAGGAAGTGGAGGTTCTTGTCAACAGAGCAGCCCTAAACTTTGGGGAGCCTGTGTCTTGCTGATTTTTAGTTTTCCCAATTTATACGCCCATGAGTGGAAGTGCCCTATGCTCCCTAAGCCGTGTTTTTGAGATGTTTCAGGACCCACCGTACACTTCTCCAGAGTGGCTGTTGGCAATTTACATCCCGCCCATCAGCGTAGCAAGGCTCCCATTTCTCCATGGCCTGTCCTGCATTTCTGGTTTTGACACTTTTTTCAGCGTAGCCCTTTTGACCGATGGGTAGCGAGACTTCTTTGTAGCGCTGATTTGCCTTTTCAGGTTGCTTGGTTGGCCAAAAAGGGCGTATGCGTTTTTTCCTGAATATATTCAGGAAAAAACGCATACGCCCTTTGTGGCCAAGGGCATCATTGTAGACGTTTTGCCACTTTTCATGTGCTTTTAAGGCGATTCGAATCTACCTCCCGAAATCTGTTTCCTGCAATTCCGCCTTGCTTTCAAATCCTCTTCGTTGCCTTCCCTCAATATATTTGTGGATGAGAGTTATCATTTATAACTCTGCAGGTTTGTGAATTGCGGTGCCCCTGAGCTCCATTTTTCAACTTTCTTTTTGGGGAGCTGGCCGCAAAAGCGCGTGATTGCCTCAGGCCCTATTCTGGTTCTGGGCGGCAGGCTGAGCCTGTGGTTAATTCTTCTTCCTGATGGGAAAATAGGGTGACCTGTGCCTGTCCCAACACCTAGATCCAGTCTCTCATTGGTTGCCCCTCTTCCCGTTCATCCTCAGGACAAATTGCAACCTGTACGGAACAGGAGGTTAAAGGTGCTGATTCTCCAAGTAGGGAGATTGCTAGTAAAGTAGCTTAAATAGTGAACCTGAGCACAAGGAGATGAGAAATGAGGTACGTTTTAGAAACCTTTCCCGATCACACAGTGTACCACCTTCTGGGTTTCTCATGCATGTTTTCGATGTACGAAGATGCCCTTGAACCTGGAGATTTGGGACCCATGGGATGGGTACCATGCAGGATTACTTTAAAGGGTCTGCATTTGCTCCCCCAACCTCACCAAACCTCTCGGCCCCTGGAGTGTCCACCCTTATGTCTCATCCAGAGGTGGGTCTAGATATGGTCAATCCAGGTTGCATCACAGCCCCTGAAAGAATTTTGTAAGAATTTCTCTCTCTTTCACTGTCTTTGTTTCATGGGTTTTTAAAAGTAATTTATTTTCATAATGGGGTTTAGCTGCTTTTCACAGCTGTGTTTATGCGGCTTTACACCCACTTGACTCACTTCCAGAGAGATATCAATATATAGGTTTTAAGATTCTTACTACTCAGATATATTCTTGTGCGGTGAATAGGGGGTGAAGAGTCCAGTTCACTGAGCAAGGAGTAGGTCTTTTCTCTTACTTGTTGGGTTTATGGAACGGTATGTGAGCTAATTTGAAACCCTTGTTTTATGCATCACCCCACCTCACCTTTCCCGTTAAGCAGCCATAGTGTGTTTTCTAAACGTGTGACTCTGTTCTGTTTTGTAATTCAGTTCAAGTGTAGCGGTTTTTACATTCCTTCCATAAGTGATAGCTTATGATAAGTGTCTTTTTCTGTGTGACTTATTTCACTTAGAATCGTCGAACCTAAATCCACTCATCATGCTGCTACTAGCCTTATGACATTGATTTCATGGCTGAGTGATATTGCATTGTACATAAGGACCACCACTTCATTATCCATTTTTCTCTTTTCTGGGATATTTAAGGTGTAAGGTAGTGGAGGTTCTTGTCAACAGAGCAGCCCTAAACTTTGGGGTGCCTGTGTCTTGCTGATTTTTAGTTTTCCCAATTTATACGCCCATGAGTGGAAGTGCCCTATGCTCCCTAAGCCGTGTTTTTTAGATGTTTCAGGACCCACCGTACACTTCTCCAGAGTGGCTGTTGGCAATTTACATCCCGCCCATCAGCGTAGCAAGGCTCCCATTTCTCCATGGCCTGTCCTGCATTTCTGGTTTTGACACTTTTTTCAGCGTAGCCCTTTTGACCGATGGGTAGCGAGACTTCTTTGTAGCGCTGATTTGCCTTTCCAGGTTGCTTGGTTGGCCAAAAAGGGCGTATGCGTTTTTTCCTGAATATATTCAGGAAAAAACGCATACGCCCTTTTTGGCCAAGGGCATCATTGTAGACATTTGGCCACTTTTCATGTGCTTTTAAGGCAATTCGAATCTACCTCTGAAAATCTGTTTCCTGCAATTCCGCCTTGCTTTCAAATCCTCTTCGTTGCCTTCCCTCAATATATTTGTGGATGAGAGTTATCATTTATAACTCTGCAGGTTTGTGAATTGCAGTGCCCCTGAGCTCCATTTTTCAACTTGCTTTTTTGGGAGCTGGCCGCAAGAGCGCGGGATTGCCTCAGGCCCTATTCTGGTTCTGGGCGGCAGGCTGAGCCAGTGGTTAATGCTTCTTCCTGATGGGAAAATAGGGTGACCTGTGCCTGTCCCAACACCTAGATCCAGTCTCTCATTTTTTGCCCCTCTTCCCGTTCATCCTCAGGACAAATTGCAACCTGTACGGAACAGGAGATTAAAGGTGCTGATTCTCCAAGTAGGGAGATTGCTAGTAAAGTAGCTTAAATAGTGAACCTGAGCACAAGGAGATGAGAAATGAGGTACGTTTTAGAAACCTTTCCCGATCACACGGTATACCACCTTCTGGGTTTCTCATGCATGTTTTCGATGTACGAAGATGCCCTTGAACCTGGAGATTTGGGACCCATGGAATGGGTACCATGCAGTATTACTTTAAAGGGTCTGCGTTTGCTCCCCCAACCTCACCAAACCTCTCAGCCCCGAGAGTGTCCACCCTTATGTCAAATCCAGCTGTGGGTCTAGATATGGTCAATCCAGGTTGCATCAAAACCACTGAACGAATTTTGTAAGAATTTCTCTCTCTTTCACTGTCTTTGTTTCATGGGTTTTTAAAAGTAATTTATTTTTATAATGGGGTTTAGCTGCTTTTCACAGCTGTGTTTATGCGGCATTACACCCACTTGACTCACTTCCAGAGAGATATCAATATATAGGTTTTAAGATTCTTACTACTCAGATATATTCTTGTGCGGTGAATAGGGGGTGTAGAGTCTAGTTCACTGAGCAAGGAGTAGGTCTTGTCTATTACATATTGGGTTTATGGAACGGTATGTTAGCTAATTTGAAACCCTTGTTTTATGCATCACCCCACCTCACCTTTCCCGTTAAGCAGCCATAGTGTGTTTTCTAAACGTGTGACTGTGTTCTGTTTTGTAATTCATTTCAAGTGTAGCGGTTTTTACATTCCTTCTATAAGTGATAGCTTATGATAAGTGTCTTTTTCTGTGTGACTTATTTCACTTAGAATCGACGTACCTAAATCCACTCATCATGCTGCTACTAGCCTTATGACATTGATTTCATGGCTGAGTGATATTCCATTGTACATAAGGACCACCACTTCTTTATCCATTTTTCTCTTTGTTGGGATATTTAAGGTGTAAGGAAGTGGAGGTTCTTGTCAACAGAGCAGCCCTAAAGTTTAGGGTGCCTGTGTCTTGCTGATTTTTAGTTTTCCCAATTTATACGCCCATGAGTGGAAGTGCCCTATGCTCCCTAAGCCGTGTTTTTTAGATGTTTCAGGACCCACCGTACACTTCTCCAGAGTGGCTGTTGGCAATTTAAATCCCGCCCATCAGCGTAGCAAGGCTCCCATTTCTCCATGGCCTGTCCTGCATTTCTGGTTTTGACACTTTTTTCAGCGTAGCCCTTTTGACCGATGGGTAGTGAGACTTCTTTGTAGCGCTGATTTGCCTTTCCAGGTTGCTTGGTTGGCCAAAAAGGGCGTATGCGTTTTTTCCTGAATATATTAAGGAAAAAATGCATACGCCCTTTTTGGCCAAGGGCATCATTGTAGACATTTGGCCACTTTTCATGTGCTTTTAAGGCAATTCGAATCTACCTCTGAAAATCTGTTTCCTGCAATTCCGCCTTGCTTTCAAATCCTCTTCGTTGCCTTCCCTCAATATATTTGTGGAATAGAGTTATCATTTATAACTGTGCAGGTTTGTGAATTGCAGTGCCCCTGAGCTCCATTTTTCAACTTGCTTTTTTGGGAGCTGGCCGCAGAAGGGCGGGATTGCCTCAGGCCCTATTCTGGTTCTGGGCGGCAGGCTGAGCCTGTGGTTAATTCTTCTTCCTGATGGGAAAATAGGGTGACCTGTGTCTGTCCCAACACCTAGATCCAGTCTCTCATTGGTTGCCCCTCTTCCCGTTCATCCTTAGGAAAAATTGCAACCTGTACGGAACTGGAGGTTAAAGGTGCTGATTCTCTAAGTAGGGAGATTGCTAGTAAAAAAGCTTAAATAGTGAACCTGAGCACAAGGAGATGAGAAATGAGGTATGTTTTAGAAACCTTTCCCGATCACACGGTGTACCACCTTCTGGGTTTCTCATGCATGTTTTCGATGTACGAAGATGCCCTTGAACCTGGAGATTTGGGACCCATGGGATGGGTACCATGCAGTATTACTTTAAAGGGTCTGCGTTTGCTCCCCCAACCTCACCAAACCTCTCAGCCCAAAGATTGTCCACACTTATGTCTCATCCAGCTGTGGGTCTAGATATGGTCAATCCAGGTTGCATCACAGACCCTGAACGAATTTTGTAAGAATTTCTCTCTCTTTCACTGTTTTTGTTTCATGGGTTTTTAAAAGTAATTTATTTTTATAATGGGGTTTAGCTGCTTTTCACAGCTGTGTTTATGCGGCTTTACACCCACTTGACTCACTTCCAGAGAGATATCAATATATAGGTTTTAAGATTCTTACTACTCTGATATATTCTTGTGCGGTGAAGAGGGGGTGTAGAGTCCAGTTCACTGAGCAAGGAGTAGGTCTTGTCTATTACATATTGGGTTTATGGAACGGTATGTGAGCTAATTTGAAACCCTTGTTTTATGCATCACCCCACCTCACCTTTCCCGTTAAGCAGCCATAGTGTGTTTTCTATACGTGTGACTCTATTCTGTTTTGTAATTCAGTTAAAGTGTAGCGGTTGTTACATTCCTTCTATAAGTGATAGCTTATGATAAGTGTCTTTTTCTGTGTGACTTATTTCACTTAGAATCGTCGTACCTAAATCCAATCATCATGCTTCTACTAGCCTTATGACATTGATTTCATGGCTGAGTGATATTCCACTGTACATAAGGACCACCACTTCTTTATCCATTTTTCTCTTTGCTGGGATATTTAAGGTGTAAGGAAGTGGAGGTTCTTGTCAACAGAGCAGCCCTAAACTTTGGGGTGCCTGTGTCTTGCTGATTTTTAGTTTTCCCAATTTATACGCCCATGAGTGGAAGTGCCCTATGCTCCCTAAGCCGTGTTTTTAGATGTTTAAAGACCCACCGTACACTTCTCCAGAGTGGCTGTTGGCAATTTACATCCCGCCCATCAGCGTAGCAAGGCTCCCATTTCTCCATGGCCTGTCCTGCATTTCTGGTTTTGACACTTTTTTCAGCGTAGCCCTTTTGACCGATGGGTAGCGAGACTTCTTTGTAGCGCTGATTTGCCTTTCCAGGTTGCTTGGTTGGCCAAAAAGGGCGTATGCGTTTGTTCCTGAACATATTCAGGAAAAAACGCATACGCCCTTTTTGGCCAAGGGCATCATTGTAGACATTTTGCCACTTTTCATGTGCTTTTAAGGCGATTCGAATCTACCTCCGGAAATCTGTTTCCTGCAATTCCGCCTTGCTTTCAAATCCTCTTCGTTGCCTTCCCTCAATATATTTGTGGACGAGAGTTATCATTTATAACTCTGCAGGTTTGTGAATTGCAGTGCCCCTGAGCTCCATATTTCAACTTGCTTTTTTGGGAGCTGGCCGCAAAAGCGCGGGATTGCCTCAGGCCCTATTCTGGTTCTGGGCGGCAGGCTGAGCCTGTGGTTAATTCTTCTTCCTGATGGGAAAATAGGGTGACTTCTGCCTGTCCCAACACCTAGATCCAGTCTCTCATTGGTTGCCCCTCTTCCCGTTCATCCTCAGGAAAAATTGCAACCTGTACGGAACAGGAGGTTAAAGGTGCTGATTCTCCAAGTAGGGAGATTGCTAGTAAAGTAGCTTAAATAGTGAACCTGAGCACAAGGAGATGAGAAATGAGGTACGTTTTAGAAAACTTTCCCGATCACACGGTGTACCACCTTCTGTGTTTCTCATGCATGTTTTCGATGTACGAAGATGTGCTTGAACTTGCAGATTTGGGACCCATGGGATGGGTACCATGCAGTATTACTTTAAAGGGTCTGGATTTGCTCCCCTAACCTCACGAAACCTCTCAGCCCCGGGAGTGTCCACCCTTATGTCTCATCCAGCTGTGGGTCTAGATATGGTCAATCCAGGTTGCATCACAGCCCCTGAACGAATTTTGTAAGAATTCCTCTCTCTTTCACTGTCTTTGTTTCATCGGTTTTTAAAAGTAATTTATTTTTATAATGGGGTTTAGCTGCTTTTCACCGCTGTGTTTATGCGGCTTTACAACCATTTGACTCACTTCCAGAGAGATATCAATATATAGGTTTTATGATTCTTACTACTCAGATATATTCTTGTGCGGTGAATAGGGGGTGTAGAGTCCAGTTCACTGAGCAAGGAGTAGGTCTTGTCTATTACATATTGGGTTTATAGAACGGTATGTGAGCTAATTTGTAACCCTTGTTTTATGCATCACCCCACATCACCTTTCCCGTTAAGCAGCCATAGTGTATTTTCTAAACGTGTGACTCTGTTCTGTTTTGTAATTCAGTTCAAGTGTAGCGGTTTTTACATTCCCTCTATAAGTGATAGCTTATGATTAGTGTCTTTTTCTGTGTGACTTATTTCACTTACAATCGTCGTACCTAAATCCACTCATCATGCTGCTACTAGCCTTATGACATTGATTTCATAGCTGAGTGATATTCCATTGTACATAAGGACCACCACTTCTTTATCCATTTTTCTCTTTCCTGGGATATTTAAGGTGTAAGGAAGTGGAGGTTCTTGTCAAAAGAGCAGCCCTAAACTTTGGGGTGCCTGTGTCTTGCTGATTTTTAGTTTTCCCAATTTATACGCCCATGAGTGGAAGTGCCCTATGTTCCCTAAGCCGTGTATTTTAGATGTTTCAGGACCGACCGTACACTTCTCCAGAGTGGCTGTTGGCAATTTACATCCCGCCCATCAGCGTAGCAAGGCTCCCATTTCTCCATGGCCTGTCCTGCATTTCTGGTTTTGACACTTTTTTCAGCGTAGCCCTTTTGACCGATGGGTAGCGAGACTTCTTTGTAGCGCTGATTTGCCTTTCCAGGTTGCTTGGTTGTCCAAAAAGGCGTATGCGTTTTTTCCTGAATATATTCAGGAAAAAACGCATACGCCCTTTTTGGCCAAGGGCATCATTGTAGACATTTTGCCACTTTTCATGTGCTTTTAAGGCGATTCGAATCTACCTCCTGAAATCTGTTTCGTGCAATTCCGCCTTGCTTTCAAATCCTCTTCGTTGCCTTGCCTCAATATATTTCTGAACGAGAGTTATCATTTATAACTCTGCAGGTTTGTGTATTGCAGTGCCCCTGAGCTCCATTTTTCAACTTGCTTTTTTGGGAGCTGGCCGCCAAAGTGCGGGATTGCCTCAGGCCCTATTCTGGTTCTGGGCGGCAGGCTGAGCCTGTGGTTAATTCTTCTTCCTGATGGGAAAATAGGGTGACCTGTGCCTGTCCCAACACCTAGATCCAGTCTCTCATTGGTTGCCCCTCTTCCCGTTCATCCTCAGGAAAAATTGCAACCTGTACGGAAGAGGAGGTTAAAGGTGCTGATTCTCCAAGTAGGGAGATTGCTAGTAAAGTATCTTAAATGGTGAATCTGAGCACAAGGATATGAGAAATGAGGTGCGTTTTAGAAACCTTTCCCGATCACACGGTGTACCTCCTTCTGGGTTTCTCATGCATGTTTTCGATGTACGAAGATGCCCTTGAACCTGGAGATTTGGGACCCATGGGATGGGTACCACGCAGTATTACTTTAAAGGGTCTGCCTTTGCTCCCCCAACCTCACCAAACCTCTCAGCCCCGAGAGTGTCCACCCTTATGTCTCATCCAGCTGTGGGTCTAGATATGGTCAATCCAGGTTGCATCACAGCCCCTGAAAGAATTTTGTAAGAATTTCTCTCTCTTTCACTGTCTTTGTTTCATGGGTTTTTAAAAGTAATTTATTTTTATAATGGGGTTTAGCTGCTTTTCACGGCTGTGTTTATGCGGCTTTACACCCACTTGACTCACTTCCAGAGAGATATCAATATATAGGCTTTAAGATTCTTACTACTCAGATATATTCTTGTGCGGTGAATAGGGGGTGTAGAGTCCAGTTCACTGAGCAAGGAGTAGGTCTTGTCTATTACATATTGGGTGTATGGAACGGTATGTGAGCTAATTTGAAACCCTTGTTTTATGCATCACCCCACCTCACCTTTCCCGTTAAGCAGCCATAGTGTGTTTTCTAAACGTGTGATTCTGTTCTGTTTTGTAATTCAGTTCAAGTGTAGCGGTTTTTACATTCCCTCTATAAGTGATAGCTTATGATAAGTGTCTTTTTCTGTGTGACTTATTTCACTTAGAATCGTCGTACCTAAATCCACTCATCATGCTGCTACTAACCTTATGACATTGATTTCATAGCTGAGTGATATTCCATTGTACATAAGGACCACCACTTCTTTATCCATTTTTCTCTTTGCTGGGATATTTAAGGTGTAAGGAAGTGGAGGTTCTTGTCAACAGAGCAGCCCTAAACTTTGGGGTGCCTGTGTCTTGCTGATTTTTAGTTTTCCCAATTTATACGCCCATGAGTGGAAGTGCCCTATGCTCCCTAAGCCGTGTTATTTAGATGTTTCAGGACCCACCGTACACTTCTCCAGAGTGGCTGTTGGCAATTTACATCCCGCCCATCAGGGTAGCAAGGCTCCCATTTCTCAATGGCCTGTCCTGCATTTCTGGTTTTGACACTTTTTTCAGCGTAGCCCTTTTGACCGATGGGTAGCGAGACTTCTTTGTAGCGCTGATTTGCCTTTCCAGGTTGCTTGGTTGGCCAAAAAGGGCGTATGCGTTTTTTCCTGAATATATTCAGGAAAAAACGCATACGCCCTTTTTGGCCAAGGGCATCATTGTAGACATTTTGCCACTTTTCATGTGCTTTTAAGGCGATTCGAATCTACCTCCTGAAATCTGTTTCGTGCAATTCCACCTTGCTTTCAAATCCTCTTCTTTGCCTTCCCTCAATATATTTGTGGACGAGAGTTATCATTTATAACTCTGCAGGTTTGTGAATTGCAGTGCCCCTGAGCTCCATTTTTCAACTTGCTTTTTTGGGAGCTGGCCGCAAAAGTGCGGGATTGCCTCAGGCCCTATTCTGGTTCTGGGCGGCAGGCTGAGCCTGTGGTTAATTCTTCTTCCTGATGGGAAAATAGGGTGACCTCTGCCTGTCCCAACACCTAGATCCAGTCTCTCATTGGTTTCCCCTCTTCCTGTTCATCCTCAGGAAAATTTGCCACCTGTACGGAAGAGGAGGTTAAAGGTGCTGATTCTCCAAGTAGGGAGATTGCTAGTAAAGTATCTTAAATGGTGAACCTGAGCACAAGGATATGAGAAATGAGGTGCGTTTTAGAAACCTTTCCCGATCACACGGTCTACCACCTTCTGGGTTTCTCATGCATGTTTTCGATGTACGAAGATGCCCTTGAACCGTTAGATTTGGGACCCATGGGATGGGTACCACGCAGTATTACTTTAAAGGGTCTGCGTTTGCTCCCCCAACCTCACCAAACCTCTCAGCCCCGAGAGTGTCCACCCTTATGTCTCATCCAGCTGTGGGTCTAGATATGGTCAATCCAGGTTGCATCACAGCCCCTGAACGAATTTTGTAAGAATTTCTCTCTCTTTCACTGTCTTTGTTTCATGGGTTTTTAAAAGTAATTTATTTTTATAATGGGGTTTAGCTGCTTTTCACGGCTGTGTTTATGCGGCTTTACACCCACTTGACTCACTTCCAGAGAGATATCAATATATAGGTTTTATGATTCTTACTCCTCAGATATATTCTTGTGCGGTGAATAGGGGGTGTAGAGTCCAGTTCACTGAGCAAGGAGTGTGTCTTGTCTTTTACATATTGGGTTTATGGAACGGTATGTGAGCTAATTTGAAACCCTTGTTTTATGCATCACCCCACCTCACCTTTCCCGTTAAGCAGCCATAATGTGTTTTCTAAACGTGTGACTCTGTTCTGTTTTGTAATTCAGTTCAAGTGTAGCGGTTTTTACATTCCCTCTATAAGTGATAGCTTATGATTAGTGTCTTTTTCTGTGTGACTTATTTCACTTACAATCGTCGTACCTAAATCCACTCATCATGCTGCTACTAGCCTTATGACATTGATTTCATAGCTGAGTGATATTCCATTGTACATAAGGACCACCACTTCTTTATCCATTTTTCTCTTTCCTGGGATATTTAAGGTGTAAGGAAGTGGAGGTTCTTGTCAAAAGAGCAGCCCTAAACTTTGGGGTGCCTGTGTCTTGCTGATTTTTAGTTTTCCCAATTTATACGCCCATGAGTGGAAGTGCCCTATGCTCCCTAAGCCGTGTTTTTTAGATGTTTCAGGACCCACCGTACACTTCTCCAGAGTGGCTGTTGGCAATTTACATCCCGCCCATCAGCGTAGCAAGGCTCCCATTTCTCCATGGCCTGTCCTGCATTTCTGGTTTTGACACTTTTTTCAGCGTAGCCCTTTTGACCGATGGGTAGCGAGACTTCTTTGTAGCGCTGATTTGCCTTTCCAGGTTGCTTGGTTGTCCAAAAAGGGCGTATGCGTTTTTTCCTGAATATATTCAGGAAAAAACGCATACGCCCTTTTTGGCAAAGGGCATCATTGTAGACATTTTGCCACTTTTCATGTGCTTTTAAGGCGATTCGAATCTACCTCCTGAAATCTGTTTCGTGCAATTCCGCCTTGCTTTCAAATCCTCTTCGTTGCCTTGCCTCAATATATTTCTGAACGAGAGTTATCATTTATAACTCTGCAGGTTTGTGTATTGCAGTGCCCCTGAGCTCCATTTTTCAACTTGCTTTTTTGGGAGCTGGCCGCCAAAGTGCGGGATTGCCTCAGGCCCTATTCTGGTTCTGGGCGGCAGGCTGAGCCTGTGGTTAATTCTTCTTCCTGATGGGAAAATAGGGTGACCTGTGCCTGTCCCAACACCTAGATCCAGTCTCTCATTGGTTGCCCCTCTTCCCGTTCATCCTCAGGAAAAATTGCAACCTGTACGGAAGAGGAGGTTAAAGGTGCTGATTCTCCAAGTAGGGAGATTGCTAGTAAAGTATCTTAAATGGTGAATCTGAGCACAAGGATATGAGAAATGAGGTGCGTTTTAGAAACCTTTCCCGATCACACGGTGTACCTCCTTCTGGGTTTCTCATGCATGTTTTCGATGTACGAAGATGCCCTTGAACCTGGAGATTTGGGACCCATGGGATGGGTACCACGCAGTATTACTTTAAAGGGTCTGCCTTTGCTCCCCCAACCTCACCAAACCTGTCAGCCCCGAGAGTGTCCACCCTTATATCTCATCCAGCTGTGGGTCTAGATATGGTCAATCCAGGTTGCATCACAGCCCCTGAAAGAATTTTGTAAGAATTTCTCTCTCTTTCACTGTCTTTGTTTCATGGGTTTTTAAAAGTTATTTATTTTTATAATGGGGTTTAGCTGCTTTTCACGGCTGTGTTTATGCGGCTTTACACCCACTTGACTCACTTCCAGAGATATATCAATATATAGGCTTTAAGATTCTTACTACTCAGATATATTCTTGTGCGGTGAATAGGGGGTGTAGAGTCCAGTTCACTGAGCAAGGAGTAGGTCTTGTCTATTACATATTGGGTTTATGGAACGGTATGTGAGCTAATTTGAAACCCTTGTTTTATGCATCACCCCACCTCACCTTTCCCGTTAAGCATCCATAGTGTGTTTTCTAAACGTGTGACTCTGTTCTGTTTTGTAATTCAGTTCAAGTGTAACGGTTTTTACATTCCCTCTATAAGTGACACCTTATGAGAAGTGTCCTTTTCTGTGTGACTTATTTCACTTAGAATCGTCGTACCTAAATCCACTCATCATGCTGCTACTAGCCTTATGACATTGATTTCATGGCTGAGTGATATTCCATTGTACATAAGGACCACAACTTTTTTATCCATTTTTCTCTTTCCTGGGATATTTAAGGTGGAATGAAGTGGAGGTCCTTTTCAACAGAGCAGCCCTAAACTTTGGGGTGCTTGTGTCTTGCTGATTTTCAATATTCCCACTTTATACCCCCATGCGTGGAAGTGCCCTATGCTCTCTAAGCTGTTTTTTAGATGTTTCAGGACACACCGTACACTTCTCCAGAGTGGCTGTTGGCAATTTACATCCCGCCCATCAGCGTAGCAAGGCTCCCATTTCTCCATGGCCTGTCCTGCATTTCTGGTTTTGACACTTTTTTCAGCGTAGCCCTTTTGACCGATGGGTAGCGAGACTTCTTTGTAGCGCTGATTTGCCTTTCCAGGTTGCTTTGTTGGCCAAAAAGGGGCGTATGCGTTTTTTCCTGAATATATTCAGGAAAAAACGCATACGCCCCTTTTGGCCAAGGGCATCATTGTAGACATTTTGCCACTTTTCATGTGCTTTTAAGGCGATTCGAATCTACCTCCTGAAATCTGTTTCGTGCAATTCCGCCTTGCTTTCAAATCCTCTTCGTTGCCTTCCCTCAATATATTTCTGAACGAGAGTTATCATTTATAACTCTGCAGGTTTGTGAATTGCAGTGCCCCTGAGCTCCATTTTTCAACTTGCTTTTTTGGGAGCTGGCCGCAAAAGTGGGGGATTGCCTCAGGCCCTATACTGGTTCTGGGCGGCAGGCTGAGCCTGTGGTTAATTCTTCTTCCTGATGGGAAAATAGGGTGACCTGTGCCTGTCCCAACACCTAGATCCAGTCTCTCATTGGTTGCCCCTCTTCCCGTTCATCCTCAGGAAAAATTGCAACCTGTACGGAAGAGGAGGTTAAAGGTGCTGATTCTCCAAGTAGGGAGATTGCTAGTAAAGTATCTTAAATGGTGAACCTGAGCACAAGGATATGAGAAATGAGGTGCGTTTTAGAAACCTTTCCCGATCACACGGTTTACCACCTTCTGGGTTTCTCATGCATGTTTTCGATGTACGAAGATGCCCTTGAACCTGGAGATTTGGGACCCATGGGATGGGTACCACGCAGTATTACTTTAAAGGGTCTTCGTTTGCTCCCCCAACCTCACCAAACCTCTCAGCCCCGAGAGTGTCCACCCTTATGTCTCATCCAGCTGTGGGTCTAGATATGGTCAATCCAGGTTGCATCACAGCCCCTGAACGAATTTTGTAAGAATTTCTCTCTCTTTCACTGTCTTTGTTTCATGGGTTTTTAAAAGTAATTTATTTTTATAATGGGGTTTAGCTGCTTTTCACGGCTGTGTTTATGCGGCTGTACACCCACTTGACTCACTTCCAGAGAGATATCAATATATAGGTTTTATGATTCTTACTACTCAGATATATTCTTGTGCGGTGAATAGGGGGTGTAGAGTCCAGTTCACTGAGCAAGGAGTGTGTCTTGTCTATTACATATTGGGTTTATGGAACTGTATGTGAGCTAATTTGAAACCCTTGTTTTATGCATCACCCCACCTCACCTTTCCCGTTAAGCAGCCATAGTGTGTTTTCTAAACGTGTGACTCTGTTCTGTTTTGTAATTCAGTTCAAGTGTAGCGGTTTTTACATTCCCTCTATAAGTGATAGCTTATGATAAGTGTCTTTTTCTGTGTGACTTATTTCACTTAGAATCGTCGTACCTAAATCCACTCATCATGCTGCTACTCGCCTTATGACATTGATTTCATAGCTGAGTGATATTCCATTGTACATAAGGACCACCACTTCTTTATCCATTTTTCTCTTTCCTGGGATATTTAAGGTGTAAGGAAGTGGAGGTTCTTGTCAAAAGAGAAGCCCTAAACTTTGGGGTGCCTGTGTCTTGCTGATTTTTAGTTTTCCCAATTTATACGCCCATGAGTGGAAGTGCCCTATGCTCCCTAAGCCGTGTTTTTTAGATGTTTCAGGACCCACCGTACACTTCTCCAGAGTGGCTGTTGGCAATTTACATCCCGCCCATCAGCGTAGCAAGGCTCCCATTTCTCCATGGCCTGTCCTGCATTTCTGGTTTTGACACTTTTTTCAGCGTAGCCCTTTTGACCGATGGGTAGCGAGACTTCTTTGTAGCGCTGATTTGCCTTTCCAGGTTGCTTGGTTGTCCAAAAAGGGCGTATGCGTTTTTTCCTGAATATATTCAGGAAAAAACGCATACGCCCTTTTTGGCAAAGGGCATCATTGTAGACATTTTGCCACTTTTCATGTGCTTTTAAGGCGATTCGAATCTACCTCCTGAAATCTGTTTCGTGCAATTCCGCCTTGCTTTCAAATCCTCTTCGTTGCCTTGCCTCAATATATTTCTGAACGAGAGTTATCATTTATAACTCTGCAGGTTTGTGTATTGCAGTGCCCCTGAGCTCCATTTTTCAACTTGCTTTTTTGGGAGCTGGCCGCCAAAGTGCGGGATTGCCTCAGGCCCTATTCTGGTTCTGGGCGGCAGGCTGAGCCTGTGGTTAATTCTTCTTCCTGATGGGAAAATAGGGTGACCTGTGCCTGTCCCAACACCTAGATCCAGTCTCTCATTGGTTGCCCCTCTTCCCGTTCATCCTCAGGAAAAATTGCAACCTGTACGGAAGAGGAGGTTAAAGGTGCTGATTCTCCAAGTAGGGAGATTGCTAGTAAAGTATCTTAAATGGTGAATCTGAGCACAAGGATATGAGAAATGAGGTGCGTTTTAGAAACCTTTCCCGATCACACGGTGTACCTCCTTCTGGGTTTCTCATGCATGTTTTCGATGTACGAAGATGCCCTTGAACCTGGAGATTTGGGACCCATGGGATGGGTACCACGCAGTATTACTTTAAAGGGTCTGCCTTTGCTCCCCCAACCTCACCAAACCTCTCAGCCCCGAGAGTGTCCACCCTTATATCTCATCCAGCTGTGGGTCTAGATATGGTCAATCCAGGTTGCATCACAGCCCCTGAAAGAATTTTGTAAGAATTTCTCTCTCTTTCACTGTCTTTGTTTCATGGGTTTTTAAAAGTAATTTATTTTTATAATGGGGTTTAGCTGCTTTTCACGGCTGTGTTTATGCGGCTTTACACCCACTTGACTCACTTCCAGAGATATATCAATATATAGGCTTTAAGATTCTTACTACTCAGATATATTCTTGTGCGGTGAATAGGGGGTGTAGAGTCCAGTTCACTGAGCAAGGAGTAGGTCTTGTCTATTACATATTGGGTTTATGGAACGGTATGTGAGCTAATTTGAAACCCTTGTTTTATGCATCACCCCACCTCACCTTTCCCGTTAAGCATCCATAGTGTGTTTTCTAAACGTGTGACTCTGTTCTGTTTTGTAATTCAGTTCAAGTGTAACGGTTTTTACATTCCCTCTATAAGTGACACCTTATGAGAAGTGTCCTTTTCTGTGTGACTTATTTCACTTAGAATCGTCGTACCTAAATCCACTCATCATGCTGCTACTAGCCTTATGACATTGATTTCATGGCTGAGTGATATTCCATTGTACATAAGGACCACAACTTTTTTATCCATTTTTCTCTTTCCTGGGATATTTAAGGTGGAATGAAGTGGAGGTCCTTTTCAACAGAGCAGCCCTAAACTTTGGGGTGCTTGTGTCTTGCTGATTTTCAATATTCCCACTTTATACCCCCATGCGTGGAAGTGCCCTATGCTCTCTAAGCTGTTTTTTAGATGTTTCAGGACACACCGTACACTTCTCCAGAGTGGCTGTTGGCAATTTACATCCCGCCCATCAGCGTAGCAAGGCTCCCATTTCTCCATGGCCTGTCCTGCATTTCTGGTTTTGACACTTTTTTCAGCGTAGCCCTTTTGACCGATGGGTAGCGAGACTTCTTTGTAGCGCTGATTTGCCTTTCCAGGTTGCTTTGTTGGCCAAAAAGGGGCGTATGCGTTTTTTCCTGAATATATTCAGGAAAAAACGCATACGCCCCTTTTGGCCAAGGGCATCATTGTAGACATTTTGCCACTTTTCATGTGCTTTTAAGGCGATTCGAATCTACCTCCTGAAATCTGTTTCGTGCAATTCCGCCTTGCTTTCAAATCCTCTTCGTTGCCTTCCCTCAATATATTTCTGAACGAGAGTTATCATTTATAACTCTGCAGGTTTGTGAATTGCAGTGCCCCTGAGCTCCATTTTTCAACTTGCTTTTTTGGGAGCTGGCCGCAAAAGTGGGGGATTGCCTCAGGCCCTATACTGGTTCTGGGCGGCAGGCTGAGCCTGTGGTTAATTCTTCTTCCTGATGGGAAAATAGGGTGACCTGTGCCTGTCCCAACACCTAGATCCAGTCTCTCATTGGTTGCCCCTCTTCCCGTTCATCCTCAGGAAAAATTGCAACCTGTACGGAAGAGGAGGTTAAAGGTGCTGATTCTCCAAGTAGGGAGATTGCTAGTAAAGTATCTTAAATGGTGAACCTGAGCACAAGGATATGAGAAATGAGGTGCGTTTTAGAAACCTTTCCCGATCACACGGTTTACCACCTTCTGGGTTTCTCATGCATGTTTTCGATGTACGAAGATGCCCTTGAACCTGGAGATTTGGGACCCATGGGATGGGTACCACGCAGTATTACTTTAAAGGGTCTTCGTTTGCTCCCCCAACCTCACCAAACCTCTCAGCCCCGAGAGTGTCCACCCTTATGTCTCATCCAGCTGTGGGTCTAGATATGGTCAATCCAGGTTGCATCACAGCCCCTGAACGAATTTTGTAAGAATTTCTCTCTCTTTCACTGTCTTTGTTTCATGGGTTTTTAAAAGTAATTTATTTTTATAATGGGGTTTAGCTGCTTTTCACGGCTGTGTTTATGCGGCTGTACACCCACTTGACTCACTTCCAGAGAGATATCAATATATAGGTTTTATGATTCTTACTACTCAGATATATTCTTGTGCGGTGAATAGGGGGTGTAGAGTCCAGTTCACTGAGCAAGGAGTGTGTCTTGTCTATTACATATTGGGTTTATGGAACTGTATGTGAGTTAATTTGAAACCCTTGTTTTATGCATCACCCCACCTCACCTTTCCCGTTAAGCAGCCATAGTGTGTTTTCTAAACGTGTGACTCTGTTCTGTTTTGTAATTCAGTTCAAGTGTAGCGGTTTTTACATTCCCTCTATAAGTGATAGCTTATGATAAGTGTCTTTTTCTGTGTGACTTATTTCACTTAGAATCGTCGTACCTAAATCCACTCATCATGCTGCTACTAGCCTTATGACATTGATTTCATAGCTGAGTGATATTCCATTGTACATAAGGACCACCACTTCTTTATCCATTTTTCTCTTTCCTGGGATATTTAAGGTGTAAGGAAGTGGAGGTTCTTGTCAAAAGAGAAGCCCTAAACTTTGGGGTGCCTGTGTCTTGCTGATTTTTAGTTTTCCCAATTTATACGCCCATGAGTGGAAGTGCCCTATGCTCCCTAAGCCGTGTTTTTTAGATGTTTCAGGACCCACCGTACACTTCTCCAGAGTGGCTGTTGGCAATTTACATCCCGCCCATCAGCGTAGCAAGGTTCCCATTTCTCCATGGCCTGTCCTGCATTTCTGGTTTTGATACTTTTTTCAGCGTAGCCCTTTTGACCGATGGGTAGCGAGACTTCTTTGTAGCGGTGATTTGCCTTTCCAGGTTGCTTGGTTGGCCAAAAAGGGCGTATGCGTTTTTTCCTGAATATATTCAGGAAAAAATGCATACGCCCTTTTTGGCCAAGGGCATCATTGTAGACATTTTGCCACTTTTCATGTGCTTTTAAGGCGATTCGAATCTACCTCCTGAAATCTGTTTCGTGCAATTCCGCCTTGCTTTCAAATCCTCTTCGTTGCCTTCCCTCAATATATTTGTGAACGAGAGTTATCATTTATAACTCTGCAGGTTTGTGAATTGCAGTGCCCCTGAGCTCCATTTTTCAACTTGCTTTTTTGGGAGCTGGCCGTAAAAGTGCGGGATTGCCTCAGGCCCTATTCTGGTTCTGGGCGGCAGGCTGAGCCTGTGGTTAATTCTTCTTCCTGATGGGAAAATAGGGTGACCTCTGCCTGTCCCAACACCTAGATCCAGTCTCTCATTGGTTGCCCCTCTTCCTGTTCATCCTCAGGAAAAATTGCAACCTGTACGGAAGAGGAGGTTAAAGGTGCTGATTCTCCAAGTAGGGAGATTGCTAGTAAAGTATCTTAAATGGTGAACCTGAGCACAAGCATATGAGAAATGAGGTGCGTTTTAGAAACCTTTCCCGATCACACGGTCTACCACCTTCTGGGTTTCTCATGCATGTTTTCGATGTACGAAGATGCCCTTGAACCTGGAGATTTGGGACCCATGGGATGGGTACCACGCAGTATTACTTTAAAGGGTCTGCGTTTGCTCACCCAACCTCACCAAACCTCTCAGCCCCGAGAGTGTCCACCCTTATGTCTCATCCAGCTGTGGGTCTAGATATGGTCAATCCAGGTTGCATCACAGCCCCTGAATGAATTTTGTAAGAATTTCTCTCTCTTTCACTGTCTTTGTTTCATGGGTTTTTAAAAGTAATTTATTTTTATAATGGGGTTTAGCTGCTTTTCACGGCTGTGTTTATGCGGCTTTACACCCACTTGACTCACTTCCAGAGAGATATCAATATATAGGCTTTAAGATTCTTACTACTCAGATATATTCTTGTGCGGTGAATAGGGGGTGTAGAGTCCAGTTCACTGAGCAAGGAGTAGGTCTTGTCTATTACATATTGGGTTTATGGAACGGTATGTGAGCTAATTTGAAACCCTTGTTTTATGCATCACCCCACCTCACCTTTCCCGTTAAGCAGCCATAGTGTGTTTTCTAAACGTGCGATTCTGTTCTGTTTTGTAATTCAGTTCAAGTGTAGCGGTTTTTACATTCCCTCTATAAGTGATAGCTTATGATAAGTGTCTTTTTCTGTGTGACTTATTTCACTTAGAATCGTCGTACCTAAATCCACTCATCATGCTGCAACTAGCCTTATGACATTGATTTCATGGCTGAGTGATATTCCATTGTACATAAGGACCACCACCTCTTTATCCATTTTTCTCTTTCCTGGGATATTTAAGGTGTAAGGAAGTGGAGGTTCTTCTCAACACAGCAGCCCTAAACTTTGGGGTGCCTGTGTCTTGCTGATTTTTAGTTTTCCCAATTTATACGCCCATGAGTGGAAGTGCCCTATGCTCCCTAAGCCGTGTTTTTTAGACGTTTCAGGACCCACCGTACACTTCTCCAGAGTGGCTGTTGGCAATTTACATCCCGCCCATCAGCGTAGCAAGGCTCCCATTTCTCCATGGCCTGTCCTGCATTTCTGGTTTAGACACTTTTTTCAGCGTAGCCCTTTTGAACGATGGGTAGCGAGACTTCTTTGTAGCGCTGATTTGCCTTTCCAGGTTGCTTGGTTGGCCAAAAAGGGCGTATGCTTTTTTTCCTGAATATATTCAGGAAAGAACGCATACATCCTTTTTGCCCAAGGGCATCATTGTCGAACTTTTGCCACTTTTCATGTGCTTTAAAGGCGATTCGAATCTACATCCTGAAATTTGTTTCCTGCAATTCTGCCTTGCTTTCAAATCCTCTTCGTTGCTTTCCCTGAATATATTTGTGGACGAGAGTTATCATTTACAACTCTGCAGGTTTGTGAATTGCAGTGCCCCTGAGCTCCATTTTTCAACTCGCTTTTTTGGGAGCTGGCCACAAATGCGCAGGATTGCTTCAGGCTCTAATCTGGTTCTGGGGGGCAGGCTCAGCCTGTGGTTAATTCTTTTTCCTGATGGGAAAATAGAGTGACCTGTTCCTGTCCCAAAACCTAGATCTAGTCTGTCTTTGGTTCCCCCTCTTCCCGTTCATCCTCAGGACAAATTGCAACCTGTACGGAACAGGAGGTTAAAGGTGCTGATTCTCCAAGTAGGGAGATTGCTATTAAAGCAGCTGGAATGGCGAACCCGAGCACAAGGAGATGAGAAATGAGGTTTCGTTTTAGAAACCTTTCCCGATCACACGGTGTACCATCTTCTGGGATTCTCATGCATGTTTTCGATGTAGGAAGATGCCCTTGAACCTGGAGATTTGGGACCCATGCGATGGGTAGCACGCAGTATTACTTTAAAGGGTCTGCATTTGCTCACCCAACCTCACCAATCCTCTTAGCCCCAGGAGTGTCCAGCCTTATGTCTCATCCAGCTGTGGGTCTAGATATGGTCAATCCAGGTTGCATCACATCCCTTGAACGAATTTTGTAACATTTTCTTTCTGTTTCTTTTTTTTTTCTTTTTTAAAATTTATTTTTATCATTTGGTAAAAGTGATTTTCAATGCTGTCTTTCTTCCTCCTGCACATCCACTTGTTTCTCTTACAGAGAGACATCCGTAAATTCTTTTAACATTCTTACCCTTCGTATATATTCTTTTCTGGTGACTAGAATGTGCTGAGTCCACTTCTTGAGCTATAGAGTAGATTTTGTCGATTACCTATTTGGTCTTTTGAACCGTATCTGTGTTAATTTCAACTCTCTGGTTTATATCTCACCCCACCCCACCTTTCCCCTTTATCAGCCATAAGTGTGTTTTGTAAATGTGTGACCCTGTTTCTGTTTTGTAATTTAGTTCATGTGTAACCATTTTTATATTCCACCTATAAATAGTATCTTGTGCCAAGTGTGTTTTTGTGTCTGACTTTTGTCACTTAGAATGATCTTATCTAAGTCCACTCGAGTTGCTGCGACTGGCCTTATTTCATTGGTTTCAAGGCTGAGTACTATTCCATTGTAGATAAGTACCATATTGTCTTTATCCATTTTTTCCTTCCAAGGACATTTATATTGTTTCCAAGTCGAGGATCCTTCAAAAGTGCTGCAGTAATAGTTAAAGTTCCTGTGTCCTATCGATTTATGGTTATCCCGAAATATATCCCCAGGAGTGGTAGTGCCGTATGCTCTTTAACTCTATTGTTTTTCAATTAAGTAAGTAAGTAATTTTGCCTGTGTTGGGTCTTCGTTATTTCATGTGGGGTTTCTCTAGTTGCAGGAAGTTGGGGCTACTCTTCGTTGAAGTGCGTGGGCTTCTCATTGCCGTGGCTTCTCTTCTTGCAGAGCACTGGCTTTAGGCACCAGGCTTCAGTAGTTGTGGCTCACGGGCGCTAGAGCACAGGCTCAGTAGTTGTCATGCATTGGCTTAGTTGCTCCGTGGCATGTGTTATCTTTCTGGACTAGGGCTCGAGCCCGTGTCCTCTGCCTTGGCAGTTGGATTCTTAACGTCTGCACCACCAGGAAGTCCCTGTAGCTCTATTTTTTAGAATTTTTAGGAAACATCATACCCTCCTCCAGCGTGGCTGTTAGCAATTGACATTCCCACCATCAGCGTAGCAGGGTTCCATTTTCTCCACACCCTCTCCTCCATTTGTTGTTTTTACACTTTGTGAGGTTGGCCATTCTGACTGGGGCAAAGTGCTACATCTTTGTCGTATTGATTTGTGTTTCCTGCATATTTGCTTGGCCAGAAAGGTCGTATGGGTTTCAACCTGTACACCCTTTTTGGCCAACTGAATCACAGGCAATATTGAGCAGCTTTCATGTGCTTTAACGGCAAGTCCAATCTACCTCTTGCAATTCGGTTCCTGCAATTCTGCCTTGTTTTCAAGTTCTTTTCAGTTACTTACCCCAAGACATTTTTCTACGATAGTTGTCACTTACAAGTTTGCAGGCATTGTGGATTGCAGTGCCCCTGAGCAAGTGTCTTCAACTTCTTTCTGGAACCGGCCACAAAGTGGCAGGATTGCTTCAAGCCCCATTCTGGTTACAGCGGCAGCCTGAGCCTTTGGGAAATTCCTCTTCTTGATTGGAAATTAGAGTGTCATGTGCTGTCCAAATACGTAGAGCTTATTTCTCATTCCTTCCCCCCTTTTCCCTTTCATCCTCCCAACGAATTCCAAGCCTTGCACGACCAGCTATTGAGTGTGCTGACTTCCCCAGGTGGGGAAACTCTAAGGAAAGAGGCTGGAGCAGGGAACCCTCCCCCAGGACATGTGGAGATAAGGTGACTTTTCCAAACTCTTCCTGCCCATATGGCCCCCCATCCTCTGGGGTTCTGTCTGGACATCCCATGGTTTCCAGCAGTGTGGTGCTCTGGCGCTGCCCTGCAGGGAGCAGGCCTGCTACCCGTGCCTACAGTGCCACCTGCTGGTCTCTTCGTCCTCCCATCAGGCACAGTCTTCACCTTCCCCGCTGCCTCGGATCCTCTGTCTCCTCACTGTCCTGTGATCAGTCCCTCCTCCCCACCGCCATCAACCCCCACTCCACACCCCTCCTCCAGCCTCAGGGATGACCCAGGACTGGGCTCCCCGCCTGCCCACCCTTGGTCTGTGTCCTCAATCCACCTGTGCAGACAGGTGAGGGTTCCCTCCAGAGGCTCCCAAACACTTCACCCCTACATCCTCACTGGGGTCGGCCCACGTCCTGTCGGGATGTTCCACCCTCACCAAGCCCCCGACTACATGCCAAGGGCAGGCATCAGGCCTGCTGCGTGCACTGCTGTGCGTCCTGCTGTATACACAGGCATGACCCTGCCCCAGGGTGCAGGAAAGGCAGCTCTACCTCGGGATGTGGGGAGATGGACTGACCACAGGGCGGACGTCAGCTCTCGGCTCACCAGGCAAGGGCAGCCGGGTTCTCGCTCCTCAGACCCTTTCTCACCCAGCCTGACCATGACCCGGCTTTGTTCCCACCCGCGTTGTCCCTCCATTGGCCTCGCTCTTGGGAGCAGAGCAGGACAGTGTGGTCTGTGGTTACAGGCTGAGACACACAGACACTTGCTGACCCACATGCACCCATGCTGACCACACGGAAAGGACACTGTACCAGGGCCTGTGTGGTGTGGGTTCACCTGCCCACAGAGAGGCCGGGCCTCTGTCCTGGCTCTAGGAGGTCACCTTGAGTCTGACGGGAGTGTCCATGCTCCTTGGGCCTCACTCCAGGCTGGTCTGTGCTGACGGCGTGATACACGGTGGGGCTTCCTGAGTCGCCCCTGGGGGCTGGAGGCCAAGGTCAGGCACATAGTGGTCCCCACATTGACGTGACAGACCCCAATAAACCCTGCACTTCAGGACTCAGGTGGGCTTCCCTGGGCTGCCACAGCCGAGGAAGCTGGACCCTGCTCATCCCCCCATCCTTGCTGATTTTAACTTGCATCCTTCAGCATAATAAACCCTGAGTATAACATCCTCAGGGAATTCTGGGAGCCTCCAAGAAAAAAGAAGCTGGGGAGGGGGTCTCTGGGTCCCCGACTCTGCAGGTGGGGTCAGAAGTCTGTGGGGAGGATCTTGGGGCCCTGGAATCTGAAGGGCCCCTCTACCAGGGGAGGGTAGGAGACCTCTGGTGGAAGTTTAACTGAGTCCAAGGCCCTCCTGGGTAGGAGGCATCCTAGCCCCGGTGATCCTGAAGACGCCGGCTCCCTCCTCCCCTCCGCCTCCAGGCATGGTCCCTGCTCTTGAGAAATTCCCTAGGGTGGGGTCCTGGTGCTGGAGGTGCCCCGATGCTGTGGCCTCCTGAGCCTCCAGTGAGGATAATGGGAGTGGGGGAAGACTTGTTCACAGAAAGGGAGCTTCTGCTGGAACAAAGCCTGGGTCTGCTGCCCCCGACCCCAGGTGCACTGGGGCAGGAACGTGAGAGCGAGGCTCCGTCCCCTCCCAAGACACCCAGGACACATGGGCGCTGGTCGCTGGACTCCCACACAATATTAAAATCTCCCTCGCAGGCCTGTTGGGTGAGAGACACTATTTAAAGACTATTAATTGGGTCAGGGGGGCCCAGGGGGTGAGGCTGATGTGGGGAGAGTTGGAAAATCACCCAAGGACACGCTCTCCCTGCAGCGATCCCCCAGGTGAGCCCAGGTAGAGGTGGACCCCTCAAGTCAGAGCCCACATCCTGGGTCTTTGGGGGACAAATAGCCAAGCACCCCCAGTCCTTGCCTTCACCTGCTGCAGTTAGGGCCTGCCCTGTCTTCTTCATGGTCGAATTCTCACCCCTCCCAGAAGCCCTCTTGGGGGTTAATGCGATGGGGGTGTCCATGGCAGGACTGGAGGGTCTGTGGTGGGCTGGAGGTCACGTGGCAGGCAGGAGGGCTCCCACCCATCCTGCCAGTCCCCACCTCCTGGTCATAGGCCCGCACAGAGTCCACCAGGCTGTGGATGTGGTAGAATGTGCCGGGGACTGGTCCAGCCCATGCAGGTGTCTGACCACTGAGCGGTCAGTGTGGAGTGTTCACAGGGAGCCCTGGCCGTGCTCTCACTCTCCCGGGAAGGACACATCAGCGTGGTCCCTGGAATGACCGGGAGGTCAGCCACAGCGCCCCCCATCCAACCTCACTGTTACCACAAGAAACAAGAGGCAACTCCGTGCAGAAAGACAGAACATCACCAGCCTGATGCTGTCCTGAGGAAGGTCGGCTGGCATCTGGGAACTGGGTGCTATAGTGGGTTGAATGGGGGTCCCCCAGAACTTATGTCCACGTCATGCCCCCCAGAATCTGAGAATGGAACCTCATTTGGAAGTAAGGTCTTTTCAGGTATAATTAGTTACGGATCTGAAGATGAGGTCATCCTGGATCAGGGTGGCCCTAAATCAGGGACAGTGTCCTTCTAAGGGACAAGCGGAGAGACACAGACACACAGGAGACACCATGTGAAGAAAGAGGTAGAGATGGGATGGATGCGGCCACAAGCCCAGGGATGTCTGGAGCCCCCAGAAGCTGGAAGAGGCAGGCAGGACCCTCCCCTGGAGCCTCCGGAGGGAGCACGGCCCTGAGACACCTTGACCTCAGACGTCTGGCCTCCAGGACTGAGAGAGGACAGGTTTCTGTTGCTCTGAGCCTCCGTTTGTGGTCATTTGTCACAGCTGCCCTGGGAAGCTAATGCAGCTGGTGAGCAGCTCCCTGCCCTGATCTAAACCCTCCCGCCTCCCTTTAGGGGCAGCTCCCTGCGCCCGTGCTGTTTGCACAAACCATTTGGTTCATGCTGAGCCCTGGCTCCCCTTCTGGGCACTGGCATTTTGGAGGGTGAGGGCAGACAACACCACGTGACCAGCCCCGAGCCAGGTTCCAAGCCTCTAGTGAGCTTCCCTGGGGGGACGGGGGTGCGGGTAACTGTCATGGTTCTGGCCTTCGTCGCTGGGGGAAGAGACACCCTAGAGACCCTCGAGGGAAGGAGTGGGCATGAAGGGTCATGAGGTGACCAGAGCAGGGGCCCTCCCTCCCGTGTATCCCTACTGCGTGCTGTGACCCATCTCAGCTGTGAGCACACAAGCCACAAGAATGTGCTGGGTCCTGTGAGCCTCCCAGCCAGTCCCTGAAGGTGAGGGCGGCCCTGCAGACCCCAGCCCTTTCCTCCACGTCTAGTAGGTGGAAGACCCACTTCTCCTTGCCATTCCAGAAGCGGTTCTGGGGCTGTCCTGGGAGGGCTTCTGGGGTTATGCAGGCTGAGCCCCTGTTGCTAAGTCCCCACTTCCCCACAAGAACGTCCAGAGCAAGCTGTTTGCCCTGTTGCCTGAATGCCCCCCACCAGTTTTCTCAGGAAAGAATTAGGGGTTTCTGTAGCAGTGTCTGCAGGCAGCTCTGCATCTGGGCCCACATTCACATCTTCTGTGTAAACACCGAGAACATTCCCTGACACGTGCCCCAGCTTACCACCTCTGCATGCCGACCACAGCCCCCAGTGCGGGCGTCAGAATGACCGCCCGTCTCAGCCTCCTCCTCTTGTTGTCAGAGCTGCTCCAGGCCCTGCTCAGAACCCGTGGACCCACCTTTCACAGGGCTGTCCTCCACTCCCCAACTTCAGCAGGAGTTCACCTAAGTATTTAAGTTAAGGGGTCCAGAGATAAGAAAGGAAACTACAAACAAACAGATGGAACCAGCTGGGACCAAGATGGCAACGAATGTGACCTCCAACAGACCCTGAGTCTCCTCATAGGTTGAATTGACTATATCAGCATATTAAGTGACACACCTACCGGTGGCCATGACTGGACATGAAGGACCAAAACTGGGTGAAAGGAGGTGGTACCCCACTCGCTTGGGAAAAGCCCTGCCCCTTCCCCAGAAGGCCTCTTCATCCCCAACAGTAGCCACACTCCTCCTCCCTTTGTCTTTACTCTTTCAAATTAAACCACTCTCTCCAGGAGGCCGAGAAGTTGGTCTGTGAACTTAGTTCCCGCTTCTCCATTCTTTGGCCACTGAACAGAGTCTGTGCTGTGGTGGTCTCAGCTTTGGTTTTGGTATTTGCCTACTTGAACCCACATGGTAAAAGGAGACCTTCCCCGCTGAGGCAGAGCGCCTTGCCAGGCTCAGGCCCGAGCAGGGTCCATGTGACTTCACTTGGTAACAGTCTGTAAGGGGAAGGTGGTCTCTGCCCGTGGGGTGGGGGCATGGCACACGTACAGCCACAGCACCGGCTCCGTGGACGGCATGGCCCCTCGTGGGCCTGGACCGTGTGCTCTCATCCCCCCACACCTGACACCCCCTGACAGTCATGACGCGGTGACACTGGCTGCTGGGCCTCCAGTCAGGAGGGACCAGAGGCTGAACCTGGTGCCAGATCAGACGTGCCTTTTCACGGGCAGGGGACATAGGAGATATTAGGACTTTGTGTCTAGAAAACAAACCAAGCGGCTAGAAGGTGATCTGAGCTGTGGACGTGAAACCCACGTGTGAGGTGAGAGCTCCCACTGGGCACTGGCTCGGAAGCTTCCGCACAGGGGATGACCAAACCAGTGCTTCCCGCCCGACCCCTCCAGGCCTCCCTGGCGGGCACGGCTGGACCTGCGCTCATCAGGCTCCCCGACCCGGAACCTGAAGGTCTGATGCTGGCAGGGCCTGGGGACGCGAGTGGTCACCCCACCAATGCTGCTCGGCTCCTCCTCCCCAGTGACCAGGGGAGGGAAGCCCCGTGGAGTCTGAGGCCCGGCACAGGCAAAGCTCGCACACCCCCTCCTCGGGACCCCCGGCCCCGCCCTGCTTCCTCAGCCCACCGTCTGCTCCTCCCGGTGCCCGCGTCACACTGACCCACATTCCTGGTGTGGACGTCCATGTACACAAGCTGCTCCGTGTTCTATTCCCACATGGGACACCCCCATCCCTGCTTCTTCCTCATGACGGCCTGGACCTCGAATGTTCTGGGCAGGAAGAGGGCTGAGGAGGAGGCCGGCGTATCCCGTCTGCCTCCCGGGGGCCCAGACACAGGGCTTGGGGACTGCTGGGCCTTGAGGTCTGGATGCTTCCAGGTGTGGGATGAAACTGCCACTGCCCACTGGAGCTGCTCCTTCCGAGATTCAGGAAACCGGGGGACCCACCGAACGGAGCCCATCCCCAGGCTCTGCTGCAAGTCTGCTCGGATTTGCTCTCCTGATCCTGAAAACAGACCTGCGGGAAACAGGGCCTGCGATTCCCATACTGATGGTGTTCCATAGAATTTCCACTAGACCCCTTTCTACCCTGTTCTGAGCAAATTACTAGTCAGTCCACGCTACCATCACTCCACGAGCAGACCAGGAAGCTGAGGCTCCGAGAGGCCAAGTAATCCAGCCAGAAGCAAGCTATGGGACCACGGAGTGGGGTCTGCATCCGCTGCCCGCCCAGGGGGACTGCCCACTCCCCACAGCTTCCACACCTGTTCCCTTCGCCCCCCTCCCAGGACCAGCTCACAGAGCCACCTCTTGGGGAGATTCACTTACCTTCTTCTAACAGGATCTGTCTCACTATCCTGTTCTGGGATCACCCGGAAAGCTTGTCACTCTGAAGCAGGTTCAGCCTCACGTCACTACAGCAGCTTTCCTGGACCACACTCACCACCTGCACGTCCCCCCAGCTCAGACCCAGAAAAGCCCCCTCGGCCCCGAGCCCCATGGCTCTGCCTGGGCTCCCACTCCCTCCTGCCTGGTCCATCCCTCTCATGTCCCCTGCAGCATCACCAGGAGCTCCCACCTGCCCCAGGCAGGCTGTCTGCTCTGTCCTGGGGAGACCTCCATGGTGTCAGGTGGAAGACACAAGAGGTACCCGTGGGGCTTCCCTCAAGCAGCACAGTGGCCAGCACCCACCTACTGACCTCATCACTCTGGATGGACAGGGGTTCATGGGGCCTGCAGCATCTCCTGGTTCTCATTTCATCCCAGGACCGCCCACAGGGAAGTTGCTAAGCAACTCTGTGCCGGCTGCACAGAGAGGACGCTCATACACACGGCCCCCTCCCAGCACCCGGGGCTCTCATGGTCAGGCCCCTCCCAGGATATGGAGCTCACCTGAGCAGGTACCCAGCAGCCCACGGGGCTCTCATGGTCAGGCCCCTCCCAGGATATGGAGCTCACCTGGGCAGGTACCCAGCAGCCCATGGGGCCCTCATGGTCAGGCCCCTCCCAGGATATGGAGCTCACCTGGGCAGGTACGCAGCAGCCCACGGGGCTCTCGTGGGCAGGCCCCTCCCTGGATATGGAGCTCCCGTGGACAGGTACCCCGGCAGGGCTGGGCACACAGGAACCGTGCACATAGCCCTCATTGCAGAGCACCCCCAGCTCACCTGTCGCTCAGAGCTGACACAGAGCACCTCAGAGCAGAGCTTGAACTAACAAACAGCAGCTCCGACAGGTCTGTGACCCTAGGCTTCACTCTGTGTGGTCTCCCTCCACCTGGTCTTCCAGGGGTTTCCACTGCAGCCGGGGCACCAGGCCTCTGTCTCCACCCACCACTCCTCTTCTCCCTGACTCCTGGGTTCCTCTCATTAGGAGAGGGTCTTCTTGAAGTTGTCTTCCACTCATGGACCAGATAAAATGATTAGAAAACAAGCCAGGGCTGCCGCCCCTTGTCTATCCTGACTCTCGGGACCCTACATCTGTTCCTTGGATCTGGCCGGTGCAGCAAGACCCATTTTCTGCAACTCTGAGCCTCTGAGGGGCGAGGATTGGCTGACCTGGGCAGCCTGACCCGGCCGGCCAGCCCTCCCCAGGTGTGCCTGTGTTGAGGTCAATATAACCACCCCTCCAGGCAGCAAAAGCCCCTGCAGCTGTGCCTGACGCCATATTCTCTGTCCCGACAGCAGTCTCGGGGCTGGGCTGGTGGGAGGGAGTAGGGCCCACGCCTCTATGGGTGGCCCAGTGTGAGTGGGGCTCTGCTGGACTTTCTGCAGGAGTTGCTGGGCTGCCACCTGCTAAAGAAGAGGATGTGTCACCCATACCTGCTGCTGGAATTTCTCCCCTGTCAGAGGTGAGGAAGTAAAAGAGCAGTGGGGGCCGGGACAGAAGGGGTACCTCAGGCAGGGAGATGGAACGCTTCCAGAAGAGTGCCCAGGGCCAGGACCATCCTGGCTGGCCTGCAGGCACCAAGTCGGCCTGCGTGTTTTCACTGGTGTGATTCCAAGCCCCTTCCTCTAGGCTTTCAAGTCCTTGCACACATTCAGGTGTTTTACCTGGGAAGGGTGGGAAAAGTTCAGCAGCAGCTGGCCTGGGGCTCAGCTCACATTTACTCAGAAACGCCTCTTCATGGTCCCCCAGCTTTGCAATGAGGACGCTTCTTGTGTGGGGGCTGCTGGCTGCATGGGAGACGATTCCCCAGCTGTGACCAACTTCAGAATTGTTTACCACTGGAGCAAGTGTCCTGATAGGGTTTTCATCAGTGTAACTAGTGGGTTCTTAATTAGCAATGTGAACGGTGATATCAGAGGTCCTGAATCAGGATGGAAATACTTATTTTACGCATGTACAGGCGTAAAAACCTGGGGAGGCCATGTGCAGCCGGCACCCTTAGGGATGGGCTTCCAACTGACCCTCAACGTTCTGGTGTCCAGCCACTGCTTTAGGATTTCTGGGTCCCAATGCTGACTCTCAGGGCTCTGCGATCCAGCCTTTGTTGGCCTTTAATGAGACCCGCACTTCCAGGATCCTACAGAGCAGGGTCTGTGTGACTGTTCTGTGGCTTCTGTAACAAATGACCACAAGCTGGGTGGTTTAAAACAACAGGAATTCATCCTCCCCCAGTCCTGGAGACCAGACATCTGAGATCAGGGTGTTGCAGGACGGAAGTCTCTCCAAAGGCTCCAGGATAGTGTTCTTCCTGCCTTTTCCAGCTTCCGGGGGCTCCAGGCATCCCCAGGCTCGTGGCTGCATCCCTCCCGTCTCTGCCTCTGTCCTCACGTGGCTTCTCCTCTGTGTCTGTGCCTCTCCTCTTTTGTCTCTCATAAGGACTCTCTCAGTTGGATTGAGGGCCACCCTAACCCAAGATGACCTCACCTTGAGATCCTTAACTACATATACAAAGACCCTTTTCCCAGATATGGTCCTGTTCACGTGTTCTCGGGGGACACATCTTTTGGGGCCGGCATTCAACCCATTACCTGTGTATAAAATAACCCTCATTTTAGGAGATTACCAAGGTCCCGTATAGACTGGCACAGACAGCAGCCATGTGGGTGGGGGTCTGGGGAGAATGAGGGCCCTGGAATCACCTGGAAGGGATGAAGTCCTGGCTGCATTAGGTGAGCTCTTCCACCATGGGGCCCGTGGAAACAGCCACTGGACTCTGTCCGTGGAAAGGGACCCAGTGCCGAGTCCAGAAGTGGTTACCTTGCAAAGCTGGCTCTTTTGGGATTTCGTCATCAGTAGCATCATGTAACCAGTAACTACGGGCTTGGAGGAGTCACTCTCTGTCACATGATGACAGCACTAGTCACTTTAGGCTCATCAAGCCTAGAATAGGAATGTTTGTAGGAGAAGAGTTTGGGAGATTGCGAAGCTTGGTTGTCAAGGAAACTGAGCAGGTTTGTCAAGGAAACTTCTCCCTTAAACTGAAGGCAGGGCTGGGAGAGCTGAACTCCAGAGATCTTGTAAAGGGGCTGCTCTGAAGCACCATCACCTGAGAGGTGGTCTCAGCGTGAGCTGGGGTTTGAGAAAAGTGTGATGAGATTAAGCCTGACTTTCTGTGACAGCTGGGGAGGGCTTTGTAAAGCACCTTGGCTTTTAAGGCAGAAGTTTGTTGCTGGACAAAGTGTCTCCCAAAACTGGGCTGAAGCTCAAGCTGTCTCTTTCCCCTTCTTGTGACAGTCCAGGGCAGGTGGGTGTCAGGTCCCAGGCTCTGTCCCCCTTGTTTCTCCTCCCTGCTTCCAGGTGAGTGCTCCAACCAGCAGGGTGGGGTGACCAGGTGGGCATCATGCCCTCCGTCCTAGGATGCAGGCTGGCCAAGCCCTCACCACCTCCACCCCTTCCCCTTGGTAACACGAGACACTACACCCTAGTTGTAAGGAGTGGGAAGGCTGGGAGGTGCAGGGTAGCTGTGAACAGGAAAAAGGGAAATGGGTCCTGATGGGTAGCTGTGCAGCCCTGCTGTGAGGGTCGCCCAGACGCTAGTGCACAGACTCTGGGCCCTGTGAAGGTTCGATGCTTTGTGGTTCTGGAAATCCTATAGGAGATGGTCCACAGTAGGTGAAGCTAATGCTCTCAGTGGAGGTGGTGAAGCTAAAGATCTGCAGTTCAGACGGAAGGTGCCGATGTACATACAGGACAAAACCATCTCGTGTGAATGGACTTCAGGCACGTTTAACATGAATGCAGTCATGTTAATGCCTAGCACCTTCTATCTTGTGCCTCTCCTCAGGGACCCCCTCCTCAGTTCCTGAGGATCCTGTAACTCCCGTACAGGGGGATGGAGAGTGGGCTCTGTCCAGTCTGAGCCCTGAGTTACCCTGCGTGTGAGTCTGCTCAGGACCTCTGTAACAAATACCACAGACTGTGCAGCTTGAATAACAGACCGAACTCCCAGTCCTGGATGCTGTCTGAGATCAAGGTGTGTGCAGGCTGGCTTCTCCTGAGGCCTCTCTACTTGGTACTTAGACAGCCATCTTCTCCCCAGGTCCTCACGTGGTCTCCCCATTTGCCTATCTGTGTCCTAATCTCTTCTTGTAGAACACCAATCCTATTGGATTAAGATCCACCCTAGTGACCTCATTTTTACCTTGATCGCCTCTTTAAAAATCCCATCTCCAAATACAGCCACATCCTGGGGTCCTGGGGGTTAGGGATTCAGCATGTGAATTTGGGGGGACGTGGCTGAGCCTATCCCATCCTCCTTAGGAGCCAAGTGTGCCTCGGTCCTTCCTTCCCTCAAGTCACACAAGGTGATGTAGTGGCTCAGGGAGAGGACACTCGTGCAGAGTCTGTGTCCCAGCTGGGGAGCCCTTCTCTGCTCTCTCTGATCAGGCCGTGGCCGTGCCAGTCCCCTCGTGAGGTGAGCAGTTCTGGGGTTTCCTGCTGTGTCACATGGCCGGCTGAGGTGCTCATTGTCAGGGGACTCAGGAGCCAGCAGCCTAGTGGGGATGCCGGGGACTCTCAGGGCCTTGGCAGATGTCTCTCCCAGCAGATACCCTAGCGAAGTGGGGAAACTTTTGGGGGATTACAGGTGGGGGAGAGTCACAGTCTCGTTTATGCTTCAGAAAGACCACGTTGGTGTGGGATGTGAGGTGCACCGTGCGGGCAGGGCGTTCTGTCAGGGCCTGATGGAGGAACCAGGCGCAAGATCGGGCTTGGACCAGGACTGTGGGCGTAGAGGTGAATTAGTGTGGGAACTGGCCACAGACTGCTGTCGAAATTTCGGCTTCCTTGTGCACCGAGGCCAAACAGAAATACGGAGACAGGGATTTTGGAAGAAGAGAGAGATGGCTTTATTCTTCTGCCAGACAACAGGGAAGACACAGCCGGCTAGCGCCTCAAGAACTGGGCACCCCTCCTTGAGAATCAGGGAAGATTTTATACGTGGGGCTCTCGCGGTCCGGGGTATAGGATGAGGATCGAAGTAGTGAAGGTCTTGCATTCCTCCTTTCCTTTGCATTATTTCAAAACAGTCATAGTTGGCATCAGGCTGCCCGGTAATTGGGGTCCGGCAGTCTGGAAATTGCATCCGTTTGCTTCTGGTTTATCGACCGGTGACCTTGTCTCTGAAATGCAAAAACTATAGGGGGTGACTTGTTATGAAGGGCGTATAGAATGTAAGTGCTGGACATAATAAGGTTAGGGAGTGAGAGGCAGGGGATGTAACTCACACAGAGTTAGGGGTAATGGGTGCCAGAGGTAAATTACATAGTGTCAGGGAGTGAGATTAGCTTTGTAAAGTACACATCTAGTTACTACAAATTAGTGACAAAGTAAAACAAGGAGTGATTAACTCTTTCAGGCCAGATTATGTTTCTTCTCTAGCCTATTCACCGTTCCCTTTGTTTTTCTTGTTCTCAGGGGAGGGAAAACTTCATTTCTATTTTTGCTGCAGCAAGACTCTGGAGGAGCAGATGACAGTCAGTGGGACACAAGGAGAGTGGGAGCCTGGGAGACCCCAGTGTTACTGAACAAAACTTGGGGCCGCTTGCCCGAGTGCAGTAAAGCCAGTCTACTGACACCGGGTGTGGTGAAGGGAAGTGCAGCTTTAATTGTAAGAGTGCCAATACAAGGAAGCCAGGTGGCCTGTGCTCTAAAACCCCAAACTCCCTGAAGGATTTCAGCAAAGGAATTTTAAAGGCCAAGTGAAGGAGGGGCGTCGCAGGGTATGTGATCAGCTGGTGCACAATTCTCCGGTTGATGGTGAGGTAACAGGCGGTTAACATTATAAATTCTTAGGCACCAGAAGTTCCGGGGTTACCTGTTCAAGATCATCAGGTAGTTAATTTCTTCCGTTTGGTGGTGGTTTCAGCATCTGTAAAACAACTCAGGAAGCATGCATCAGATACTGTTATCCAGGTACTTCAGAGAGGAGCTACAGCAGAGGATGTCGGGGAGGGGTCTGTACTGGGAAGGCCCGGTAGGGTCCTGCTCGGTTACACCTGGTGCCTGGGCTCGGCAACCTGGGAAGGTGGGGCTGCTCCTGGGTGTGGGGAGCTGCAGGATCCCAGTCCTCTGAGGGACCTGTTAGCCCCCAAGGTGAGATGGGGGTGCAGTGACTGGACAGAGGAGTCTGGCCTGCGAGAGGGGTCGAGGCTGGAAATGTCATGGGCATCATCGCAGGGAGGGAGAGGAAAGGCCAAAGGGGGCAGGTAGGTCACAGCAGACTATGTGCAGGTGACTGCCGTCCAGTTGGAAGCAACTCAGAGCCAGAAAGGAGTGGCCGTCAGGGGCTCAGGTCCATTCTCTTGTTCCTTTGTAAAACCACTGTGTCAGAGTTTGAGACACTGCCAGTAGATGTCTGGGCTCAGTGCTGCCATGGCTTCATCAAAGGGGCCCAGGGGGAACACAGAACCACTGCAGGCCCCGCCCATGTCCTCAGTAGGAATGAATCCCATCGGGGCTCCTGGGCTCACAGACTTGAGGGAACCTCTGTCCTCAGGACTGGTCTTCCTCCTTCCTCTCACCTGCTGGTCAGAGGCCCAGGCACCCCCAACCTGGCTCCACCCCCAGGGCCTGGATTCTGGGACAGCTTAGGCGTAAGCAAGACCCTCATGTTCCTTTATCTGCCTGGGGGCGAGACTGTCTTAAACGCTGCAATTGACTGATGATAGAGGGCTGAGCATTTCCAGCAGGTATGGGTGGAAAGATGGGGCGTGAAGTTCCTGTGTCTGCAGGGTCTTCCCAGCGTGAAGATCTGTGTGTTTCCCCGGCCAGTCAACATCCGCCCAGGAAGCCCAGATCCAGCATTACGAGGGCAGAGGCTCTCCCCTTGCTTATCTGTAACTTCCCACTCCCACAGTGAGGAGCCTGGCTCCCACCATCTGCCGTTTATATATGCATTGCTCCTTTCCAGGTTACACGTGCAGAGGTTTCAGAGTTGTTAGCTACTACACCCTGGAAAGAACTTCGTAAAATAAAGCCCACTGTTTATATAGGGTCCATTGTGCCTTTAATCTACAGATTCCATTCATTTCCAAAGATAACTTAGGTCAGCACCTTTGATCCCATCCCCTACGGTGAGTTGTTTCCATATATTTCTAACACAGTTAGACTCTGTCACATAATGTATTCCATCCTGCAACACTCCTACATCCTAAATAACTAAATTTGAATAGATTATGATTGGCCCCTTGGGCTACACACATCTATGGGTTTAGACAAATGCATAGTGGCAGGTATCCATCCTAGAGTGTCACATGGAATACTTCAAACCCCCCACCGCATGATCTGCTTATCATCTGTGTAGCTTTGCCTTTCCCAGAGTGTCACCAATGGGGTCATACTGTGTGCAGCCTCCTCAGCCTGGATGCTTTCACGTAGCAGTATATACTGAGGATTTATCCATGTCTTTCCATAGGCTGATGGTGCATTCCTTTCTGCTGAGTAGTATTCCACTGCATGTGTATGGGCAGAAAAACAATTTTCCCTCTACTTTTCTAGGTTCTTGGTTGAGGCCCCCCTTGCCCCTGAAATAAAAGACAGATTACCAGGAGAAAAGCAGAAGTTTAATTACATGTATACCTTCTGAATACAGGGAGGATAGCAAGGAAAACTGAGTCACTCCCTGAAATGACCAAAACCATCCCCTTAAATACCTCTTCAGCTAAAAACAGAAGAAATATGCTGGGGAAGGGGGGAAGACTACTTATGGCAGGTTATCATGCAAAGCACAGTAAACAAGGGTATGATTGTTTGCACATTTAAGTCAGGACTTCTCCATTGAAAAGAGTTACTTAAGATTTAATTATCCTTCCATTTTTGGTGCAAAGAGGGACATACCCTTATAAATGGAGACTTCTGTATTGTAAATGTCTTTCATAAAACAGCAATCTCAGTTTTCTGAGATACTTTTATTGGATATATTATTTTATTTTTGGCTGCATTGGGTCTTCTTTGCTGCATGCAGGCTTTTCTCTGGTTGTGGCGAGCAGGGGCTACTTTTCTTTGCAGTGCATGGGCTTCTCATTGTGGCTTTTCTTCTCGCGGAGCACAGGCTCTAGGTGTGCAGGCTTCAGTAGTTGTGGCACACGGGGTCAATAGTTGTGGCTCGTGGGCTCTAGAACGCAGGCTCAGTAGTTGTGGAGCACGGGCGTAGTTGCTCTGTGGCATGTGGGATCTTCCCGAACCAGGGCTCGAACCCGTGTCCCCTGCATTGGCAGGCAGACTCTTAACCACTGAGGCTCCAGGGAAGCCCCCCCCCTTTTTTTTTAAAGCAGACCAATAATCCTTATGCCAGAGAGACATATTTTGGGGTGGCATATTCTACTCACCTTGACATGGATGTACCCCAATTTGTTTATACATTCATCTTTTGAAGGATATCCTGATTTCTACAAGTTTTTAGCCATTATGAAAGTGCTGCTGTGCATAATTGCATCCTTGTTTGCATTTGGACATAGATTTTCAAAGCAGTTGCCTGAATACTGGAAGCATGATTGTTGGATCCCAACGTGAGACTTGTTTAGTTTTGGAAAAAACTGCCAAATTGTCTTCCAAAGTGGCTGCACATGCATCCCCCCAGCTATGAAGGAGAGCTCCTTTTGTTCCTCACCCTCTAACAATTGGTATTTTCATATTTTTGGAGTTTAGCAGTGCTAAATAGGTATGCTGTGATATCTCATGATTTTAATTTGTAATTCCCTAATGGTATATGATGTTGAGCTTGTTTCTGTATGATTTTTACCATCTGTATATCTTTTTATGGTGGGATGTCTGTTCAGATCATGCTGTTCACGTTCATGCTTAGAGGTGCCCTGTCTCCTCAGGACCCCCTGGGGCTTTGGCTTCTGGGACACGCAGGTTGCATCCACGCTGACGGCCGGGCTTCAGGACAAGCTGGGGTCGAGTCCACACTAACAGAAGCCGAGTCTCCTCAGGACCCCCTGAGGCTTCAGCTTTGGGACACTGTGGGGTCCAGTTCATGCTGAGAGGAGTCTGGTCTCATCAGGACCTGCTGGGAGGTGACACCACTGAGGGAAAATGTGAGGAAATGTGGGGAGAAGGTTCCTGTGCGTTGCTGACCGCTGAGGGTGTCTGTCTTCAGAGGACCCAGGAGAGGAAGGGCTTGATGTGGAAAACTGGGTTTTTGGCCGCTTTTGTGTGTGGTGTAGACAGAGTGCAGTGTTGTTCTTTGGCGAGTGGCGTCCGGTTTTCCCAGCACCGTTCATTGAGGGAACTGTTCTTTCCCTGATGTATGTTCTTGGCTCCTTGCTTGTGAATTAACTGATCACATACCTGTAGGTTGGTTCCTGGGCCCTCTGCTCTGTTCCTTTGGTCTGTGCGCCTGTTTTTGTGCCAATTCCACACTTTTTGGGGAATGTAGCTTCGTAATGAAGTGTGAAGTCAGGGAGCGAGATGCCTCCAGCCCATTCTCCTTCTTCAGGGTGGCTTTGGCTCTTCTGGGTCCTTTGTGGTTCCACACACATCTTAAGATTGTTTGCTCTGTTTCTATGGAAAGTGTCTTTGGACTTTTGGTAGGGATTGTGTTGAATGTGTACATTAATTTGGCTAGAATGCATATTTTTTAAAATTAAAAAAAAATTTTGGGGGAGCCTCGGGAAGATGGCGGAAGAGTAAGACGCGGAGATCACCTTCCTTCCCACAGATACAGTAGAAATACATCTACACGTGGAACTGCTCCTACAGAACACCCACTGAACGCTGGCAGAAAAAGTCAGAGCGCCAAAAAGGCAAGAAACTCCCCCCGTACTTGGGTAGGGCAAAAGAAAAAAGAAATAACAGAGACAAAAGAATAGGGACGGCACCTGCACCAGTGGGAGGGAGCTGTGAAGGAGGAAAGATTTCCACGCACTAGGAAGCCCCTTCACGGGCAGAGACTGCGGGTGGCAGAGGGGGGAAGCTTCGGAGCCACGGAGGAGAGCGCAGCCACAGGGGTGCGGAGGGCAAAGCGGAGAGGTTCCCGCACGGAGGAGCGGTGCCGACCAGCACTCTCCAGCCCGAGAGGCTTGTCTGCTCACCCGCCGGGGCAGGCGGGGCTGGGAGCTGAGGCTCGGGCTTTGGTCGGATCGCAGGGAGAGGACTGGGGTTGGCGGCGTGAAAACAGCCTGAAGGGGTTAGTGCACCAGAGCTAGCCGAGAGGGAGTCCGGGAAAAAGTCTGCAGCTGCCGAAGAGGCAAGAGACTTTTTCTTCCCTCTTTGTTTCCTGGTGCGCGAGGAGAGGGGACTCAGAGCGCCGCCTAAACGAACTTCAGAGACGGGCGCGAGCCGCAGCTACCAGCACGGATCCCACAGCAACAGGGGTGCAGAGGGAAAAACGGAGAGATTCCCGCACAGAGGATCGGCGCCGAGCAGCACTTAGCAACTCGAGAGGCTTGTCTGCTCCCCCACCGGGGCGGGCGGGGCTGGGAGCTGAGGCTCGGCTTCGGTTGGATCGCAGGGAGAGGACTGAGGCTGGCGGCATGAACACAGCCTGAAGGGATTAGCGCACAACAGCTGGCTGGGAAGGAGACCGAGAAAAAGTCTGCAGCTGCCGAAGAGGCAAGAGACTTTTTCTTGCCTCTTTGTTTTGCGGCGCGCAAGGAGAGGGGATTCAGAACGCCGCCTAAACGAACTCCAGAGAAGGGCGCGAGCCGCGGCGATCAGCGCAGACCCCACAGCAACAGGGGCGCAGAGGAAAAAATGGAGAGACTCCCGCACAGAGGCTCGGCGCAGAGCAGCGCTCACCAGCCCGAGAGGCTTGTCTGCTCAGCGGGCAGGGCTGGGAGCTGAGGCTGGGGCTTCGGTGGGATCGCAGGGAGAGGACTGGGGCTGGCGGCGTGAACACAGCCTGAAGGGGTTAGCGCACCACAGCTGGCTGGGAGGGAGACTGGGAAAAGTTCTGCAGCTGCCGAAGAGGCAAGAGACTTTTTCTTGCCTCTTTGTTTCGCTGAGCGCAAGGAGAGGGGATTCAGAGTGCCGCCTAAATGAACTCCAGAGAAAGGCGCGAGCCGTTGCAATCAGCACGGACAACAGAGACGGGAGTGAGACGCTGGGGCTGCTGCTGCCGCCTCCAAAAAGCCTGTGTGTGAGCACAGGTCACTCTCCACACCGCCCCTCCCAGGAGCCTGTGTAGCCCGCCACTGCCAGGGTCCCGTGATCCGGGGACAAGTTCCCCGGGAGAACGCACTGCCCGCCTCAGGCTGGTGCAACGTCACGCCGGCCTCGGCCGCCGCAGGCTCACCCCGCCTCCTCTGTACACCTCCCTCCCCGCGGCCTGAGTGAGCCAGAGCCTCCGAAGCAGCTGCTCCTTTAACCCCGTCCTGTCTGGGCGGGGAATAGATGCCCTCAGGCAACCTACACGCAGAGGCGGGGCCAAATCCAAAGCTGAACCCCAGGAGCTGTGTGAACAGGGAAGATAAGGGGAAATCTCTCCCAGCAGCCTTAGAAGCAGCGGATTAAAACTCCACAAACAACTTGATGTGCCTGCATCTGTTGAATACCTGAATAGACAACGAATCATTCCAAATTCAGGAGGTGGACTTTGGGAGCATGCTATATTAATTTTTCCCCTTTTCCTTTTATTTGTGAGTGTATATGTATATGCTTCTGGGTGCGATTTTGTCTGTATAGCTTTGCTTTACAATAGCTTTATTTTACTTCACTATATTATAGCCTCTTTCTTTCTTTCTTTCTTTCTATTTTTTCTCCCTTTTACTCTGAGCCGTGTGGACGAAAGGCTCTTGGTGCTCCAGCCAGGCATCAGGGCCGTGCCTCTGAAGTGGGAGAGCCAACATCAGGACACTGGTCCACAAGAGACCTCCCAGCTCCACGTAATACCAAACGGCAAAAATCTCTCAGAGATCTCCATCTCAACATCAAGACCCAGCTTCACTCAATGACAAGCAAGCTACAGTGCTGGACACCCTATGCCAAACAACTAGCAAGACAGGAACACAGCCCCATCCATTAGCAGAGAGGCTGCCTAAAATCATAATAAGGCCACAGACACCCCAAAATACACCACCAGACGTGGACGTGCCCACCAGAAAGACAAGATCCAACCTCATCCACCAGAGCTCAGGCACTAGTTCCCTCCACCAGGAAGCCTACACAACCCACTGAACCAACCTTAGCCACTGGGGACAGATACCAAAAACAATGGGAACGTCGAACCTGCAGCCTGTGAAAAGGAGACCCCAAACACAGTAAGATAAGCAAAATGAGACGACAGAAAAACACACAGCAGATGAAGGAGCAGGGTCAGAACATACCAGACTTAACAAATGAAGAGGAAATGGGTAGTCTACCTGAAAAAGAATTCAGAATAATGATAGTAAGGATGATCCAAAATGTTGGAAATAGAATGGACAAAATGCAAGAAACATTTAACAAGGACGTAGAAGAACTAAAGAGGAACCAAGCAATGATGAAAACCACAATAAATGAAATTAAAAATACTCTAGATGGGATCAATAGCAGAATAACTGAGGCAGAAGAAAGGATAAGTGACCTGGAAGATAAAATGGTGGAAATAACTACTGCAGAGCAGGATAAAGAAAAAAGAATGAAAAGAACTGAGGACAGTCTCAGAGACCTCTGGGACAACATTAAACGCACCAACATTCGAATTATAGGGGTCCCAGAAGCAGAAGAGAAAAAGAAAGGGACTGAGAAGATATTTGAAGAGATTATAGTTGAAAACTTCCCTAATATGGGAAAGGAAATAGTTAATCAAGTCCTGGAAGCAGAGTCCCATACAGGATAAACCCAAGGAGAAACACACCAAGACACATATTAATCAAACTGTCAAAAATTAAATATAAGGAAAACATATTAAAGGCAGCAAGGGAAAAAAAAACAAATAACACACAAGGGAATCCCCATAAGGTTAACATCTGATCTTTCAGCAGAAACTCTGCAAGCCAGAAGGGAGTGGCAGGATGTACTTAAAGTGATGAAGGAGAAAAACCTACAACCAAGATTACACTACCCAGCAAGGATCTCATTCAGATTCGATGGAGAAATTAAAACCTTTACAGACAAGCAAAAGCTGAGAGAGTTCAGCACCACCAAACCAGCTTTACAACAAATGCTAAAGGAACTTCTCTAGGCAAGAAACACAAGAGAAGGAAAACACCTACAATAACAAACCCAAAACATTTAAGAAAATGGGAATAGGAACATACATATCGATAATTACCTTGAATGTAAATGGATTAAATGCTCCCACCAAAAGACACAGGCTGGCTGAATGGATACAAAAACAAGACCCATATATATGCTGTCTACAAGAGACCCACTTCAGACCTAGAGACACATATAGACTGAAAGTGAGGGGATGGAAAAAGATATTCCATGCAAATGGAAATCAAAAGAAAGCTGGAGTAGCAATTCTCATATCAGACAAAATAGACTTTAAAATAAAGACTATTACAAGAGACAAAGAAGGACACTATATAATGATCAAGGGATCGATCCAAGAGGAAGGTATAACAATTGTAAATATTTATGCACCCAACATAGGAGCACCTCAATACATAAGGCAAATACTAACAGCCATAAAAGGGGAAATCGACAGCAACACAATCATAGTAGGGGACTTTAACACCCCACTCTCACCAATGGACAGATCATCCAAAATGAAAATAAATAAGGAAACACAAGCTTTAAAGGATACATTAAACAAGATGGACTTAATTGATATTTATAGGACATTCCACCCAAAAACAACAGAATACATATTTTTCTCAAGTGCTCATGGAACATTCTCCAGGATAGATCATATCTTGGGTCACAAATCAAGCCTTGGTAAATTTAAGAAAATTGAAATCGTATCAAGTATCTTTTCCGACCACAACGCTATGAGACTAGATATCAATTACAGGAAAAGATCTGTAAAAAATACAAACACATGTTGGCTACACAATACATTACTTAATAACGAAGTGATCACTGAAGAAATCAAAGGGGAAATCAAAAAATACCTAGAAACAAATGACAATGGAGATACGACGACCCAAAACCTATGGGACGCAGCAAAAGCAGTGCTAAGAGGGAAGTTTATAGCAATACAAGCCTACCTCAAGAAACAGGAAACATCTCGAATAAACAACCTAACCTTGCACCTAAAGCAATTAGAGAAAGAAGAACAAAAAAACCCCAAAGCCAGCAGAAGGAAAGAAATTATAAAGATCAGGTCAGAAATAAATGAAAAAGAAATGAAGGAAACAATAGCAAAAATCAATGAAACTAAAAGCTGGCTCTTTGAGAAGATAAACAAAATTGATAAACCATTAGCCAGACTCATCAAGAGAAAAAGGGAGAAGACTCAGATCAATAGAATTAGAAATGAAAAAGGAGAAGTAACCACTGACACTGCAGAAATACAAAAGATCATGAGAGATTACTACAAGCAACTCTATGCCAATAAAATGGACAACCTGGAAGAAATGGACAGATTCTTAGAAATGCACAAACTGCCGAGACTGAACCAGGAAGAAATAGAAAATATGAACAGACCAATCACAAGCACTGAAATTGAAACTGTGATTAAAAACCTTCCAACAAACAAAAGCCCAGGACCAGATGGCTTCACAGGTGAATTCTATCAAACATTTAGAGAAGAGCTAACACCTATCCTTCTCAAACGTTTCCAAAATATTGCAGAGGGAGGAACACTCCCAAACTCATTCTACGAGGCCACCATCACCCTGATACCAAAACCAGAAAAAGATGTCACAAAGAAAGAAAACTACAGGCCAATATCACTGATGAACATAGATGCAAAAATCCTCAACAAAATACTAGCAAACAGAATCCAACAGCACATTAAAAGGATCATACACCATGATCAAGTGGGGTTTATCCCAGGAATGCAAGGATTCTTCAATATATGCAAATCAATCAATGTGATACATCATATTAACAAACTGAAGGAGAAAAACCATATGATCATCTCAATAGATGCAGAGAAAGCTTTCGACAAAATTCAACACCCATTTATGATAAAAGCCCTGCAGAAAGTAGGCATAGAGGGAACTTTCCTCAACATAATAAAGGCCATATATGACAAACCCACAGCCAACATTGTTCTCAATGGTGAAAAACTGAAACCATTTCCACTAAGATCAGGAACAAGACAAGGTTGCCGACTCTCACCACTATTATTCAACATAGTTTTGGAAGTGTTAGCCACAGCAATCAGAGAAGACAAAGAAATAAAAGGAATCCAAATAGGAAAAGAAGAAGTAAAGTTGTCACTATTTGCAGATGACATGATACTATACATAGAGAATCCTAAAGATGCTACCAGAAAACTCCTAGAGCTAATGAATGAATTTGGTAAAGTAGCAGGATACAAAATTAATGCACAGAAATCTCTTGCATTTCTATACACTAATGACGAAAAATCTGAAAGTGAAATTAAGAAAACACTCCCATTTACCATTGCAACAAAAAGAATAAAATATCTAGGAATAAACCTACCTAAGGAGACAAAAGACCTGTATGCAGAAAATTATAAGACACTGATGAAAGAAATTAAAGATGATACAAATAGATGGAGAGATATACCATGTTCCTGGATTGGAAGAATCAACATTGTGAAAATGACTCTACTACCCAAAGCAATCTACAGATTCAATGCAATCCCTATCAAACTACCACTGGCATTTTTCACAGAACTAGAACAAAAAATTTCACAATTTGTATGGAAACACAAAAGACCCCGAATAGCCAAAGCAATCTTGAGAACGAAAAATGGAGCTGGGGGAATCAGGATCACTGACTTCAGACTATATTACAAAGCTTCAGTAATCAAGACAGTTTGGTACTGGCACAAAAACAGAAATATAGATCAATGGAACAGGATAGAAAGCCCAGAGATAAACCCACACACATATGGGCACCTTATTTTTGATAAAAGAGGCAAGCATATACAGTGGAGAAAAGACAGCCTCGTCAATAAGTGGTGCTGGGAAAATTGGACAGGTACATGTAAAAGTATGAAATTAGAACACTCCCTGACACCATGCACAAAAATAAACTCAAAATGGATTAAAGGCCTAAGTGTAAGGGCAGACACTATCAAACTCTTAGAGGAAAACATAGGCAGAACACTCTATGACATACATCACAGCAAGATTCTTTTTGACCCAGCTCCCAGAGAAATGGAAATAAGAACACAAATAAACAAATGGGACCTAATGAAACTTAAAAGCTTTTGCACAGCAAAGGAAACCATAAACAAGACCAAAAGACAACCATCAGAATGGGAGAAAATATTTGCAAATGAAGCAACTGACAAAGGATTAATCTCTAAGATTTACAAGCAGCTCATGCAGCTCAATAACAAAAAAACGAACAACCCAATCCAAAAATGGGCCGAAGACCTAAATAGACATTTCTCCAAAGAAGATATACAGATGGCCTACAGACACATGAAAGAATGCTCAACATCATTAATCATTAGAGAAATGCAAATCAAAACTACAATGAGATATCATCTCACACTGGTCAGAATGGCCATCATCAAAAAATCTAGAAACAATAAATGCTGGAGAGGGTGTGGAGGAAAGGGAACACTCTTGCACTGTTGGTGGGAATGTAAATTGATACAGCCACTATGGAGAACAGTATGGAGGTTCCTTAAAAAAGTACAAATAGAACTACCATACGACCCAGCAATCCCACTACTGGGCATATACCCTGAGAAAACCATAGGTCAAAAAGAGTCATGTACCAAAATGTTCATTGCAGTTCTATTTACAATAGCCAGGACATGGAAGCAATCTAAATGTCCATCGACAGATGAATGGATAAAGAAGATGTGGCACATATATACAATGGAATATTACTCAGCCATAAAAAGAAATGAAATGGAGGTATTTGTAATGAGGTGGATGGAGTTAGAGTCTGTCATACAGAGTGAACTAAGTCAGAAAGAGAAAAACAAATACAGTATGCTAACTCATATATACGGAATCTAAGGGGAAAAAAAGGCCATGAAGAACCTAGTGGCAAGACGGGAATAAAGACACAGAACTACTAGAGAATGGACTTGAGGATATGGGGAGGGGGTGGGGTGAGATGTGACAGGGTAAGAGAGTGTCATGGACATATATACACTACCAAATGTAAAATAGATAACTAGTGGGAAGCAGCCGCATAGCACAGGGAGATCAGCTCGGTGCTTTGTGACCACCTAGAGGGATGGGATGGGGAGGGTGGGAGGGAGGGAGATGCAAGAGGGAAGAGAAATGGGAACATATTGTATATGTATAACTGATTCACTTTGTTATAAAGCAGAAGCTAACACACCATTGTAAGGCAATTATACTTCAATAAAGATGTTAAAAAAAAAAAATTGGGCCACACCATGTGGTATGCAGGATGCGGGATCTTAGTTCCCCAACCAGGGATCGAACCTGCGCCCCCTGCAGTGGGAGCGCAGAGTCCCAACCCCTGGATGGCCAGGGAAGTCCCACCTTAGAATGCATATTTTCACACTATTCTTTTTACCCATGAGCACGGGGTATCTTTCCATTTATTTTTGTCTGTTCAGTTTCCTTTATCAGTGTCTTCCAGTTTTCATTGTGCAGGTCCTTCACGTCCTTGGTTAAATTTACTCCTAGTTATCTTTTTGGATGCAATTGTAAGTGGGATTTTTTTTAAATTCTTTTTCTGATGGTTCATTATCAGTGTATAGAATCACAAATGATTTTTGTGCATTGATTTTTCTTTCTTTTGTATCCTGCAGCTTTACTGAATTCATTTTTTAGTTGTAACAGTTTTTTGTTGATTGAATGTGGAAAACTAGAATTCAGAAATCCCACTGTTTCAACTACATCTAGGTCATCCACAGCACCCAAGACATAGTGTCTCCCAATATAATCTTCCCACGGTGCCTCTTGTAGTATGTGGCCTCCTACAAGGGTGATTGGCATCACCACTGTGGGTGAGCTGGATCTGGGTAGAGCTTGGCCTCTATAACAAAGTTTGATGTCTGTATTTCTGGCGTGGTACGACATGGTTGTTTGATAAGCACTTTATTTTCTAGTAAATTTCAAGTGTATACAAAACTTCAAATAGCAGTATCAAGTTTTCCACATTCACAAAATACACCAGTTTGTTTTACCCTGTGAGAGTTGGAGGGCCACTCTCCCAGGGAACCAGCACATAACCCCAAAATGGGGAATAATTATGGTTTCCACATTATAATCCTATCCCCAGACCTGCTTCAACTTTCACCAGCTGCCCCAGCTTTGTGGAAACGTATTTTTCCATTCGAATCCAGTTTTCTTTTCTTGGAACCATCACTGGGGTTTTTCCTCACTTTGAAAACCTTGCTGGATTTAAAGTGTACAAGATGAGCATGATCTGGGTGGTTTTTCTGTATGGCTTCTTTCACTTAGGAAGTTTTCAATGTTTATCCACATTGTAACATTGATCATTATTTCATTCATTTTTCCATTGTGATTAAAAACACATAACATTTACCACTTAAACCATTTTTTAAAGCTTTTTTAAAAAATTTATTTTATTTTATTTTTTGGCTGTGTCGGGTGTTTGTTGCTGTGTGCAGGCTTTCTCTAGTTGCGGCGAGCGGAGGCTACTCTTAGTTGCTGTGTGCAGGCTTCTCATTGCGGTGGCTTCTCTTGCAGAGCACGGGCTCTAGAGCACAGGCTCAGTATTTGTGGCGCATGGGCTTAGTTGCTCCACGGCATGCGGGATCTTCCAGGACCAGCGCTTGAACCCGTGTCCCCTGCATTGGCAGGCGGATTCTTAACCACTGTGCCACGAGGGAAGACCCATTTAAACCATTTTTAAGTGTACAGTGCTATGGCGTTAACTACATTCACATTGTTGTAAAAATATCTTCACCATCCATCTCCAGAACTTTATTTTCCCCATGTGAAACCATAGCCATTAAACACTAACTCACCTCAACCTCTGGCAACCTTATTCTACTTTGTCTTTGAATTTGACTTATCTGGATACCTCATACTAGTGGAATCATAGAACGTTTGTCCTTTCTGTGTCTGGCTTGTTTCACTTAGCATAATAACTTCAAGGTTCATCACATTGTAGCATGTGTGAGAATTACCTTAGTTTTAAAGGTTGAGTCATATTCCATTGTGTATATACTACACTGTACTTATCCATTCATCTGTTGAAGGATGTGTTGTGTTGCTTCCACCTTTTGGTTATTGTGAATAATGTTGCTATGAATATGGGGTACAGATATCTGTTCCAGTCCTTGCTTTCTAATATTTTGGGTGTACACCCTGGAGTGGAATCAAGGGATCATACATTTTCCATGTTTTTGAGGAGCCACCATACAGTTTTCCACAGTGGCTGTATAATTTTACTTTATTCCTTTATATGACAGAATAATGCAGCTTATGTGTCTACCTTATTTTGCTTATCCATTTACCTGCTGATGGACATTTAAATCTTTTCTACCTTGGGCTACTGTGAACAGTGCTGCTATTAATAATTGGTGAACAAGTTTTTGTTTGAACACCTGTTTTCAATTTTTTGGGAATATGTCTAGGAGTGGAGTTGTTGAACCACATGGTAATTATATTTTATATTTTTGAGTAAATGCTAAAGTTTTGTACATATAGACTGCACCATTGTACATCTCCACAAGTAACTTTTAAGGGTTCTAATTACTCTACATTGTTGCCAACATTTGTTATTTTTATTTATATATTTAAAAATTTATTTTTATTCTAGTGTGTGTGAAGGGGCATCACATCGTGGCTTTAATTTGCATTTTCATCATGACTACTGATGTTTGACATCTTTTCATTTCCTTGTTGACCATTTGTATGTCTTGCCTGAAGAGCAGTCCATGCAAGCCATTTGTCTTTTTCAAAAATTTTATTGTGTGTCTTTTTGTTGATGAGTTGTAAAAGTCCTGGGTATATTCTAGGTAAAGAGTCTTATCAGATATACAACGTGCCAATATTGTCTTCCATTCTGTGGGCCGTCTTTTTACTTTCTGGATAGCCTCTTTTGATGCACAAAGGTTTGTAATTTTGAGGAAATCCAATTTGTCTATTTTTTCCTTTCATTTCTTATGCTTTACTGTCAAATCTAAGAAACCATTGCTAAATTCATGGTCAAGAAGATTTAATTCCTTGGTTTATTTGAGAGTTCATACAGTCATCCTTCGGCACCCACTAGGCCAGGCTTTAGGTCTTGGGTTGAGTCAGTGTGAGGGTTCAGGGGCCATGGTTTAGGGTTATGGGCCATTGTTGGAGAGTCGTGGTAGAGGGTTGTGGTTAAAGGGTCAGGGTCGGGGATTAGAGTTTAGGGGTCAGGGGCGAGGGTCTACGGGTCTGGGGCTAGGGTTGTTAGGGGGTTAAGGTTAGAAGTTAGGGTTCTTAGGGTAAAGGTTAGAGTTATGTTTAAGCACAATTGGCCCTCATTGCCCTCCCCTCTCCCTCTCTCTGAAGCCTCCAGAATGGATAGGACTTGCCCAGGGTCAGACAGGAGTCAGGGAGCTGAGGTCAATAACTGTTTTTCTGGCCTCCCTTCCCTCAGTCCTGGGCTCTGAGAGAAGAATGAAATGTCTGTTCTTGTCTCGGACTGTTTCTTACCCAACTCAACCTCTGTCAAGGATTGGGGAGGGTGTCAGAAGTCATGCATGGTTTCCTTCTGCCCTCCTACCTGGGAAGGGTGATGCTGGCCCTACTCTGCCTGGGCAGCCCCAGTTTCCAGCACAGCCCAGACAGCAGGGCACTCAGTGGACATGTGTGGATTTATACAGGACTGGGTGCAGTGACCTGCCAGCCCCCAGATGTTGCCTTCTTAAGGGCTGGTGGGGCCCTCCTGACACTGGAGGCATCCTTTGTCGCATCTGAGCGGGCATGAATAGATGATCAGGTCTCAGGCAGGACAGCCCTTGACCTCTGACTATCCAGGCAGGCATCTGTGGTCCTCTAGCTCAGTCCAGCCTGGGCATTGCCAGGCCCTCATGTATAGTTACAGAGCTGACCGTGATGCAGGGCAATTCAACAGCTACCTAGGCAGTGTACACATTCCTTTGAGAAGTTTCAACTACCAACATCCATGTGGTTGAGAAAAAGGCCTCCCCCTCACAGCCTCATAGGCTGCCAAGAGAAGTAATAATCCTCTAAACATTGGAATGTGTCCCTGACACAACAACCATACAGGAGACCATGGCCCTGAAATCCTTTGTCCTTTCAGTCGTTAGAAACTTTTGACATTCATATTCATTAAGAATCAAAGATATGGGAGCACCTGGACCTCACAATGGGAGGTTCACAGTGACACTGCATTGTCTTGGAGAGCCATGTGCATCCATGTGGCCTCTGGAAAGCCTGCCAATTATGGGTTCCATGGCATGGAATAATTCTTGAGCCTCCCATTACTTCATTGCACAAGAGTTTCCTTACCACCCTAGCATTTGGTTTCTTCACTTAGTAAATGAGAGAGAAGAAACTGGAAAATGAGCAGTATTGTTTTTCAGGGATGGGCAATTAATATGGCCAGGGAGATGGCATAACTCAAGGGCTCCCACCTCTCAGGGGCAGGAATGAGGTCTGTGTGTCTTCTGAGGGCACATGGGCTGTTTTGGGCCCACCTCTGAGATGTGAGGACCTGATGCCCAAGGAAAGAGACTTGAGTTTACCACCACCAACGATTCTGACTTGTCAGCAAGTGAAAGAACTTCTTGCAGTCTTGGGAGGACAGTAAGAGCACTGGATGAGTAGCTGCAGCCCCTGACCCTGAGTTGAACCCCTTTCTTCCTTTGGTATCAGATTCTGTGCTGTGCAGTGAGCTGTCATTGACTTAGAATCTGTTGCTTTCTGCCAGCCAGCATCTGTTCTCAGGCCCAAGTGCCTCAGTTTTCCTTTGGGAATTACATCTCACCTGCTTCCAGTCCAAACAGTTGCAGAAGGATGACCCCATGTTCCACCCAGCTTGAAGATGGGTTTACAACCCACATCTAGTCAGTCCCATTTTCCATCTCCTGGTGATGGGTCAAGGATGAGAATGCAACCCAAGCCAGATCAAAGGCATTTAAAACCATGACTTTCTTGGAACCCAAGAAAAGGAGAAACTCTTTCTTGGAAAATGGATGGTGAGTGGTTGTCAGCCTAGAATTGCTGTTGGCCCAAGGGCAATGAGAGAGCCTGTGCCTGTGAATGGGGTCCCCCAAAGGCACTGAGCAGGACAAAGTTTTGGAGAGAAGCAAGGTCACACTGAGATAGTGTGAGCCACTGGACCTACCAGGTCCAAACCCATTCTTTAACTTGCCACTTGCAAGTATTAATTTATTTCTACCCTTACAATAAATACTAACTTATTTTACTTCAGTAAGTGTGTCCAGTCTTTGGGAAAAGAAAAATTCGTAGTTGATACATCTGAATCAATAATCCCTGATCCTTCCTCAGGTGTCCTCACTGGGTAGGCATGGCTGGGGGAGATGAAGATTCTGGGTGGGACCAGATATTAGTGGAGCTGCCAAACAGCTCTGCCTCTGTTCCTTCCCTGTCCCGGGAGAGGGAAACCCTGGGACAGTGATAGGATAACCAGTATGGGGAAGAGGTTCCTCAGTGATTAATTGGTCTTTTTGTATTTTCCTTAATTTAGTGTTCATTTTGGTAATGTGTTTTTACAAAGAAATCACCTGTTTCTTCTAGATTTCCAGTTTGTTACAGTAGGTTTCTCTTATTTGACGTTTAATTTTTCCTGTCTAATTTTCTACAGAATCATGACAAATAATGAACAAATATTGATACTCTATTATTAACCGAAGTCCCTATTCATGTTCCCTTTGTTATACCTTTCCTTGTTCCAGGATCTCAAAGGACATGGGGTCATCATATCTATTTAGTCTCTTCTGGGCTTTGACAGTTGCTCAGACTCTCCTTGTTTCCATGACCTTGACAGTGTGGAGGAGGACTGGTCAGGTATTTTATAGACTGCCGGGCACTGGGATTTGCTTGGTGTTTTTGTTGTGGTTAGACTTGGCTTTGAAAAAGCAGATCACAGAGGTGAAGTGCTTCCTCTTCACTGTATGTCAAGAGGACAGTCTCTCAAGGGAACTTCTCACTTATATTCTCAACTTTGGTCACCTAGCTGAGGTAGTGTTTGTCAAGTGTTCCCACAGTGAAGTTAATTTTTTCCCATGTCCATCCTGTGTGTCTTATTTAGGAGGAAGTCATAATGCAGAACCCACACTTGAGGAGAGAGGGGTTAGCTTCACATCCTTGATGGACAGCTGAGTGGCTATATAAATTGCTTAGAAGCTTTCTGCATAGGAGATTTCTTTTTAACACCGTTCATCAAAAACTATGTAATTTATTTTTACCAGTTTGGGCACGTGAATAATTATTGTAAACTTTTGGTTATAATCCAGTGCTACATTTTAAGACTGCTTAGCTAATTCTTGCTTTGGCTGTTGAGAGCTTTTTCCATTTGCTCCTGTTTTCATTTTACATAATTTCTCTTTTGTGGGTTTTTAAAATTTTTGGTACTTCTTTACTTTCTGATATTTTAAGATTATCCTGCTTCATATATTTACTGTCTCAGTCCTAGTATCAGCCCTTTCTTCAAAGAGCCCTTGTTCCTTTTATTAGAGAATGGTATTAAAAACGTACATGTGGGAGCTAAATATGCTCAGCTGACAGTGCATGGAAATATATGCAAGTATCCCAGCCTATGCATACACACATAATTATAAAGATTTCCATGTGGAACTATGTGCAGGCTAAAGAGAGTTTATACTGATATCTCCAACCGGATCTGTTATGACATGGATATTGTAACCTTCTCCCTTTGTTTGACTGTAACTTCACACTCCAGTGGTAAGAAACCTGGCTTCCACCATTTGTCATTTATTAAATTCAGTGCTTGTTCCATTCAATTACTGATATAGTAGTTTCAGTAGTATTAGCTACTACCCCTCATGGAAAGAACATAGAGTCCACTGTGTATGTATGACACATTTTGTCTTTGGCCTACAGATTCTGTACATTTCCAAAGTTAACTTAGGTCAACCCATTTGTCCCACTACCAACAGTGAGTTTTTTCATACATTTCTGAATCAGATTCTTTGTTACATTCTGTATTCCAGTCTTTGACACTCCCATATCCTAAGCAGCTAAGTTTGAATAGATTGTAATTTACTTGTTGGGTTGTAAAAATCTGTGGGTATAGACAAATGCATAGTGACAGGTATTCACCACTAAAGTATCATATGGACTATTTCAACCACATATTCTATACATTGTTTACCATGTCAGTTTTGCCTTTTCTAGAATGTCATATAAATGAGGCCATACAGTGTGTAGCACTTCAGACTGGATTCTTTCACTTAGCAATGTAAGTTAGATGTATCTATTTTTTTTTTTGCACGGGTTGATGGTCCATTCCTTTATATCTCTGAATACTATTGCATTGCATGTATATTAGAGGAAAAATAATTTTCCCTCTACCCTTCTATGTTCTTTATTGAGATCTCCCTTGTAATGAAAAAGAGAGGAACTAGAGAAAACAATCAGAAGTTTAATATATACCATGCATACCTCCTGTATACTTGAAAGATACCTAGGAAAACTGAGTCACTCCCTGAATTGGCCCAAGCCGTTAGCTTAAATGCTATCTTCTGCTGAGAACAAAAGAAAGATGTTAGGGAATGGAAGAAGCCATTTAAAGGAGGTTATTAGGCAAAGCACAGTAAACAAGGGTATGGTTGTTACACAGATTTACATCCAGGCCTATTTCATTGACAAGGATTTTTTATAAAAAACATTTATTTATTTGGCTGTGCCAGGTCTTAGTTGCGGCCTGTGGAATCTTTAGTTGCGGCATGTGGGCTCTTAGTTGCAGCATGCGGTATCTAGTTCCATGACCAGGAGTTGAACCCTGGCCCCCTGAATTGGGAGCATGGAGCCTTAGCCACTGGACCAGCAGGGAAGTCCCAACAAGCTTTTCTTGATATTTAGTCATCATTCAATTCCTGGTCCAGAGAGGGACAAACCCTTACAAATGGAGATATCCTTAATAAATGTAAATTTACCTCATAAAAGGGCATTTTCTACTGGGCTTTGAAAGATTCTCCTGGGTCTGCTCTTTCTTATTAATCAGTCCAAAATAATCCTTTTGTCAAATGGGCATATTTTGGGGTGGTGTATTCTGCTCTCCTTGACATGTATGTGCCCTAATTTGTTTATGAATTCACCTACAGAAGGACATCCTGATATCTTTAAGTTTTTAGCCATTATGGATAGAGCTGCTGTACATTACTTGATGCTAGTTTGGGTTTGAACACAGTTTTTTAAAGCAGTTGTCTAAATACAAGAGGTACACTTCTTGGATCCTAAGGTGAGACTTTTTAGATTTGGAAAAAATTGCCAAACTGTCTTCCAAAGTTGGTTGTACATGCATTCCACCAGCATCTTGAGTATATTCTTGTATGCTTATTTAATGCCTGTTTATCTTCTTGGGCCAGGTGTGTGTTTCAATCTTTACCAAATTTTAATGGCGTTGGCATAATTTGAGTACAAATCCTTTATCAGATATGTGCTTTGGAAATAGTTTCTTGCAGTTTGTGGTTTGTCTTCCGGTTTTCTGAATAAGGTCACCAGACCCAAAGTCATGTAGATTATTTTTTTTTCTAGGATTTTTTATAGTTTGGTAATTTAAATTCGTCTATGGGCAATTTTGAGTGAATTTTGGTTTAAGTTGTAAAGTTTGTGTCTACATTCATTTCATTACATATGGTTTGTAATTAATTGCTCCTTAACCATCTTTTGAGAAGATACAGTGAGATACTTGGCTCCATTTCAGTTTGGATTTCCAAACTTAGTATATACAGCAGAACTGCCTTCCGGATGAGGCCTCTGGGTTTGTGAGTGCGGCGCTCCCGGCTCTTCTCTGACGTCCCACAGGGGGCGCTGAACCCACCTGTCTGACCCTGGGGGCACAGGTGCACCCTGCCCACAGACTTTGCTCTGTGACAAGCAGACAGGAGCTTTGTCTCCTGTCAGGGCTTAGGCTTCTGGACCATGAGGCATTGTCCACACTGACAGCAGCTGGGTTTTCTCAGGAACCACTGGTGAGGAGACTCCACAAGAGGAAAAAACGAGCAAGTGTGGAGAATCTTCCTGTGCAGCTGACTGCTGGGTGGGTGGGGTGCTTCTTCAGGGGACTCAGGAGAGAAAGGGTTTAATGTGGAATACTGTGCACTTTTAGTTAGTTTTATGTGCAGTGTAGATGGTGACCAGTGTCGTTCTTTGGGGTCTGGTATCTAGTTTTCCTGGCACTGTTTGTTGATGGCTTTGGATAGAATCAACATTTTAATAATTGTAATTTTTCTGATGCATGAGCATGGAATATTGTTTTCTATTGTGTCTTCAATTTCTTTATCAGTGCTTTATAGTTTTCTGAGTATAGGTCTTTCATGCCCTTGGCTAAATTTATTCCTAAATAGTTTGTTCTTTTTGATGGAATTGAAAATGGGATTGTTTTCTTAATTTTTCTTGTTGGTGTTCATTATTAGTGTATAGAAACAAAACTGATTTGTGTATATTGATTCCATATTTTGCAACTTTACTGAATTTATTTTTTAACATATTTTTTGAAGTAATGTGAAAAATTGCAATACTAAAATCTCACAGTTTCTACTGCACCCCAGGTAATCCACAGGACCCAAGACATGGTAGCTACTAATATACTCTTCCCACGGTGCCTCTTAATACCATGTGGACTCCTATAAGGGAAATAAGTATCACAACTTTGGTTGAACTTGGTCTGGGTAAGTCTTGGCCTCTATAACAAAATTTGATGTCTGTCTTGTCTGATTTTCTGGCATGATACTGACACGGTTGTCTAGAAAAGTAATTTACTTACCAGTAATTTAAAATGTACAGAAAAGTTTCAGTAATGGCCAAAAGTACTCACATTTGCCACCTCACACAAAATGCTCAGTGTGTTTTGCCCAAGGAACCAGCACATAACCCCTAAATGAGGAAATCCTGATGTCTACATTATAATTTAATACTCAGCCCCACTTCAACTTTCACCTGCTGTCCCAACTGTATGAAAATGTCTTTTTCCATCCTGATCCAGTTTTCTTTTTCTGGAACCATTACTGAGTTTCCCCCTCATTTGGACAGCCTTGATGGATTTGAAGCAGACAAGATGAGCATGGGATCTAGGTTGCCTTTTCTGTATGGCTTTTTTTCACTAAGAATGTTTTTAATGTTCATTTTTGTAACAAATATCAGCACTACACTTTTTTTCATTGTCATTAAAAATACAAAACATGACTTTAACATTTAATTCTTTTTATGTATACAGTTTTGTGGTATTAACTACCTTCATATAGGTGCACAAACAAGTTAACTAACATGTGTACCTCCTGTGTGCATGGGAGATACCCAGGAAATTGAGTAACATCCTGGAACAGCCCAAGATATCACCTTAAATACCGTCTTCATCTAAAAGGAAAAAAAAGAAGGCTATAGTTGTTTCTGTCTACATTCATTTGATTGTATATGGTTTCCAATTGATGTTGTATAACTAGTTGTGGAGAAGTCATGGGATAGTTGGCTTCATTGCAGTTTGAATTTCTAAATTTAGTGCATTCTGCAGGTTTGATACAAGGTTTACAAACTTCATATTGGATCAGGACATCCCATGGTGTAACTGGTATTAATGGTTTGTTCAACAATTAAAGTTCTGTGTGATATGAATTCATCCTGGAGTAATCCAGGTTAGTTTCTGTTATACATTTGTCCCAGGATGAAAGGACAAGAGAAATAAGGCCTAATTTATAAAAGTGCCTTCAAACTAATTGATACTGAAGTATAGTTGACTTACAATGTTGTGTTAATTTCTGCTGTACAGCAAAGTGATTCATATATATATATATACATACATATATACATATTTTTCATATTTTTTTCCATTATGGTTTATTACAGTGTATTGAATATAGTTCCCTGTGCTGTACAGTAAGACCTTGTTTATCCATCCTATATATAATAGTTTGCATCTACTAATCCCAAACACCCAATCCATCCCTCTCCCCTGTCTTCCCCTTGACAACCACAAGTCTGTTTTCTATATTTGTGAGTCGGTTTTTGTTCTGTAGATAGGTTCATTTGGGTCTCATTTTATAATCCACATATAAGTGATATCATATGGTATTTGTCGTTCTCTGTCTGCCTTACTTCACTTTGTATGATAATCTCTAGGCCCTTCCATGTAGCTGCAGATGGCATTATTTCATTCTGTTTTATGGCTAAGTAATATTCCATTGTATATATGTATCACATCTTCTATATCCATTCATCTGTTGAGGGACATTCAGGTTGCTTCCATGTCTTGGCTATTGTGAATAGTGCTGCTGTGAATACTGGGGTGCATGTATCTTTTCGAATTATAGTTTTGTCTGGATATGTGTCCAGGAGTGGGATTGCTGGTTCATATGGTAATTCTATTTTTAGTTTTTGAGGAACCTCCATACTGTTTTCCATAGTGGCTGCATCAATTTACATTCCCACCAGTAGTGTAGGATGGTTCCCTTTTCTCCACACCCCCTCCAGCATTTATTTATAGACATTTTAATGATGGCCATTCTGACCACTATGAGGTGATAACTCACTGTAGTTTTGATTTGCATTCTCTAATAACTAGCGATGTGGAGCATCTTCTCATGTGCCTATTGGCCAACTGTATGTCTTTGGAGAAATGTCTATTTAGACCTTCTGCTTATTTTTTGATTTTTTTTTCTTTTTTGAGTTGTATGAGCTGTTTGTATATTTTAGAATTAGGCCCTTGTTGGTCACATCATTTGCATGTATTTTCTCCCAAACAGTTAGCACAGGTTCTGGAACGACTGGATACCCACATGCAGAAGAATAAACTTGGATCCTTACCTCCCCTCACCCCGTATACAAAAATCAATGCAAAATGGACCAAAGGCCTAGATGCAAGAACCAAAATTATAAAACTCGTAGAAGAAAACATGAGAGTAAATCTTCATGACCTTGGATTTAGTCATGATTTCTTAGATCTACCAAAAGCACAAACAACAAAGGACAAAATAGATGAATTGGACTTCCTCAAAATGAAAAACAGTTGTGTATAAAAGGAGCAAGGAATAAGATAATCCACCATGCAAAATGGCACAAGATGTTTGTAAACCATGTATCTGATAAAGGACTGTAGCCCACCAGCCAAGCCCCCGGTGGTCCAGTGGAGTGTCTGTGCGGCCCCACCCGTCCTCGGTGATCAGGGGATCTCAGGCCCCACAGCACCCGAGGGGTGGACACTGGTCATCCTCTGCACCCTCAAGGAGTGAGCGCTGGATGGTCTTGAGCCCAGATGCACTCCCATTACTGCCCTCAAAGGCTGAAGCCTTCAGCATGCCTCTAGAAGGACACAGAGTATTTGCAAGTCTTTGAGAACCAAGAGAACCATCTTCACTTTTCTGAAAAGGGCATCTTATTATTTCACAGCATGACCATTTTCAGTCTGGCTCTCGGGGTGCCCTCCCACCTTCTTTATTTCTTTGAAAGTGGCCATGGTTGTTTGGCTGTCCCCAATCCCCATACCAGGTGACAAGGCCAGTGGGGCCAGATCCTGGTGGTCCTTAGCTTCATTGGAGACTAACCCAGACTCTCAGCCTGAGATTGAACGTGGATGCCCCTGCTTCTCCCCACCACCGATCCTCATCTCCTCCCCTCTCTCTTTTCCTCTTGCTTTTCAGTCTCAGATTTACCTGATGGTCACCACTCACAGTTCCCGCAGAGCCCAGAGATTTCTCCTCGAAGGAAAGGTTCTGGAAAACCAGAGGGATAAATAAAGAATGCAGCTGATTCCCGCCTTGTGCTGACACCCAAGAAGATGAGGAGAGTGAGTGTTTTCTCATTAGAATTTTAAATCCTCCAAGTAATAGATCATTGGGGGGGCATCCTGTGTCTTCCTGCTCATTCTAATAATGTCATTCCTGAATTTTAATGTGGTAAATAATTTAAATCATAAATATGCTGAGGGGGAGATCCATTTAAAAAATGTTAGAGGTAACTCCAAGGGATTTACAACAAACAAGGACACAGAACCCTGTGTCCAGACGCTGGCTGAGAGATTCCTACCCTGAGCCACAGTCCCCTGGAGGGCGGAGTGGCCATGACTCTCCTCCCACAGGTGAGCCTACACAGGCACATCCCACGTGGGACCACTGCATCGCAGAACCTTAGAGTGGCCAATGGCAGGCAGCTGGCTAGAGATACAGACAAGAGAAAACTGCCCAGCAGCCTGGGATAACCCCGGGGTGAGGCCTTAGTAAGGGCCAGTGTCAGAGCCTCAGAGATAACTTGAAGAGACAGTTCAGGCTGTTAGGGACATCATCAGAGATGTACTTAGGGACATACTCAGGGCCTTAGTTATGGACAGGATCGGGGCATTATTTAATGACAGCTTAGACTATAAGGGACAGCGTCAGGGCCTAAGTTAGAGATAACGTGAGAGCCTTAGTTAGACACAGTTCAGGCTGTTACTTAGGGATATCTTTAGGGCCTTAGAGCCAGCATCATGGCCATAATTAGAACAAGTGTCAGGGTGTTAGTTAGGGCCAAATCTAGGGTGTTAGTTAGGGAAAGAGTCCGGTCATTAGTTACAGACAGTGTCAGGGTTTTAGGTAGGGACAGTGGCAAGTCCTTAGTTAAGAAGAGTGTCAGGGCCTCACTTAGGGGCAGCGTCAGGATGTTAGTTAGGGAGAGTCAGGACATTAGAATGTCAGGTTCTGAGGTAGAGACAGCATCAGGGCCTTAGTTAGGGACGGCGTCAGAGACTTACCTAGGGACATATTCAGGGCCTTAGTTATGGACAGGATCAGGGTGATACTGAGGAACACCTAAAGGTACTAGGGACATCTTCAGGGCCTCAATTAGGGATAGCATCAGGGTGTTAGTTAGGGAAAGAGTCAGGTCATTAGTCACAGACAGTTTTAGCGCCTCAGGTAGAATCGGCATCAAGGCCTTAGTTAGGAAGAACATCAGGGCCTCAGTTAGGTTCAGCATCAGGACGTTAGTTAGGGCCAGCAACAGGGCCTTAGTTAGGGACAGTGTTGTCAGGCCCTCAGAGATAACTTGAGGGCCTTAGGAAGAGACAGGTTAGGCCGTTAGTTAGGGACACTTCAGAGACATTCGTAGGGATATATTCAGGGCCTTAGTAATAGAATCAGGGTGTTATTTTGTCACCGCTTAGGCACTAAGGGGCAGCATCAAAGCCTAAGTTAGGGAGGGTGTCAGCGTCTTGGGGATAGTGTTAGGGACTTTGTAAGTTATAACTTAGGCCATTAGCTAGGGACAGTGTCAGGGACTTATTAAGGGCAGTGTCAGAGACTTAATGAGGGACATCTTCAGGGGCTTAGTTATGGACAGGATCAGGTCCATACTTGGGACCAGTGTCAGGCCGTTATTTAGGGGCAGTGTCAGGGCCTTGTGTAGAGACAGCGTCAAGGCCCTTAGTTAGAAAGAGGGTCAGGGCCTTAGGACAGGGTCAGAGACGTACTTAGGCACATATTCAGGACCTTAGTAATGGACAGGATCAGGACCACAGTGAGGGACATCTAAGTCTATTAGGGACATCATCAGGGCCTTAGATAGGGTCAGCATCAGGGCCGTAGTTAGGACCAGTGTCAGGGTGTTATTTAGGGACAAAATTAGGATGTTAGTTAAGGAAAAAGTCAGGAAATTAGTTACAGACAGTGTCAGCTTCTCAGGTAGAGACTTCGGGGTCTTAGTGAGAGCATCAGCATCTCAGGTAGGAACTGCATCAGGCCATTACTTAAAGACAGTGTCAAGGCCTTAATTAGGGAGAGTGTCAGGGCCTCAGAGAAAACTTGAGGACCTTAGTAAGAGACACTTCAGGCTGTTCGTTAGGGACATCATCAGGGCATAAGTTATGGACAGGGTCAGGGTATTAGTGAAAGAGAGCTCAGGCAATTAGGCCTACTGTCAGGGCCTTAGTTAGGGGCAGCGTCAGGGAGTAGTTGGGGAAAGAGTGAGGCCATTAGGTAAAGACAGACTCAGGGCCTTAGTTAGAGACAGTGTCAAGTTCTTTGTTAGGAACACTGTCATGGCCTCAGTTAAAGATAACTTGAGGGTCTTAGAGATTGTGTCAGGGACTTAGTTATGGACATCTTTAGGGCTTCAGTTAGAGGTAACTTGAGGGCCTTAGTAAGAGACATTTTAGGTCATTAGTGACATCATCAGGACCTTAGTGCCATCTTCGGTACATCATTTATGGGCCTCATCAGGGCACTAATGAGGGACAGCTCATGTTATTAGGGACCGTGTCAGGGCTTTAGTTAGGGACTGTGTCAGGGCCTTTGTTAGGGAAAGAGTGAGGCCATTAGTTAAAGACAGAATCAGGGCCTTAGTTAGAGACAGCCTCAGTCCTTAGTTAGGGAGAGTGTCAGGGCCTCAGTTAAAGATAAGCTGAGGGCCTTTGCTAAGGACATCCTCAGGGCCTCAGGAACAGCATAAGGACCTTAATTAAGGTCAGTGTCAAGGCTTTAGTTAGAGACAGTTCAGGCCAATAGTTAGGGACATAATCAGGGCCTTTGTTAGGGACAGCCTCAGTCCTTAGAGACAGCATCAGGACCTTAGTTAGGGGGAGAGAGAAATTCATATTTAGGGAAAGCTCATGCCATTCTAGACAGCTCAGGGCCATAGTTAGTGTCAGGGTCAGGGTCTCGTAGTGAAATCGAGCAGGGCCCTGTGGGGCTCCTGGGCACGAAAGCCTTTCCTGTGTCTCCTGTTTCCTGTTTGTTGGGAATAGACTCCAGGTTCCATAACCTTCCCTGAGTTCCAAAGGGCAGATTCGAACAGTTGCTAATCAGGGAAGGGAGGGGATGCAGATACAAGGGAGGAACCATCAAGAAACAGTAGTGCAGCCTTGGGGCAGGATCCTGGTTCTGCCTCAAGGGATGTACGTAAGAGTATCTTTGGGCTCTTTACCAAACTACAACCCCCACAAAATAGAAGATTTTAGTGTTCTTCATTCCAGAGAAGCTCATCAAGAGACCATCTGAGGCCAGATTAAAGGGAGTTAAGGCCCTGTACACACACTAATCCTTAGGAGAAACTGTGTCCTTAAACCATTGCTGTAAAACTCCTCACCAGATCCTCGTGCATTGGGACGCATGGTTTTTGAGGGCACGAGTTTTCTGTGTCCCCCTTTGGCTGCCAAAGCAGTAAAGCTATTCTTTTCTACTTCCTCCAATCCTCTCTCTCTGAGATTCGATTCGGCACTGGTGCACAGAGGTCGAGTTTTCGACATCAAATTTAGTACCCAGGGTGGGGCTGACTTGGGGATGGCCCCTGTGGGTCCCCTGACTTGATTGGACACTGAGATTTTCTCCATGCCAGCCTCTTTCGAGAGAGTGTAGGGTTGGAGAATTCCTTTAGAGGCCAGACCACGTGGGACCCTTGCCTGGAAAGGCCGAGCCCCAGTCATCCCAGCAGTTGGAACTCTGGGGCAGGAGTAGATGGTGGAAGAGGGACCACCCTAGCAGCTGCTGAGGCCATCCTTGCCTTGAGGACATTCCTCTCTTCCTCCATCCTGGACTGCCCCGAATGTCCTACTCCAAGAGATTATTTTGGGGAACCAGAAAAATAGCATTTGGGATGTTGCCACACCTCAGTCAGCGTGTGGTAACTCCCCTGGTATGCACTCTGAGGTCCTTTTAGCCCTGTACATTTCGGGGAACCTTGGTTCCCATTTAGGTGACTTTTCATTCCAGAAAATCTCATTTGGAAGGTGCATCACTTGAACAGAGGTCACAAGCTAAGTTGAGACTTGGAAGCTGATTTGAGTCTTGTGCTGTTTGGTTTTTGGTTTCTGTTTAGTTTTTGGTTCCTTTGGTTTGAGGCTTCCATTGGTGGTGTGGATTTTGTTTTATTCTTAGTCTGTGTGTGAGTGTTCTATCGTTCAAACATAAGAAGTGCTGCTTCTTCAGTTCCATCTGATAGCCAGTGGGCAAAATCCTGGCAGACTGGTCAACCTATAGTTGTAAACCTAAGACTAAGAAAAGAATGAAACTCTATTGTAATTTTGTCTGGCCAATGTATGGATACATTCTTGAAAAATGAGGAAAGGTGGTCTTTGAAAGGTAGCCTAAATGACTATACTATCCTTCAGCTAGAGTTATTTTGTCACAGGAAGAGAAAGACAAAAGAAGTTCCATATGTTCAAGCATTTTTGAAGCTACATAATAAACAAAGTGAGCAGCTAGGTAACAGGCTGATGGTACAAAGAGAAAAGAAAGTCACTTTGTACTAGACCTGGCTGTGTCTGAATGCGGAAAAAAATAAGGGGCAAAGTAAGATGGGTACAGAAGGTGATGAACATTTGTGAAAAGAGAACACTGAGGAAAGAGTTGTGCATGACCAGGATTTTCTAAGCTGGATTTTGTTGGAAGTGGGTTAGGGCAAGCCTGGATTTGGTTTCTCCCTCCAAAGTTTTCTTGGAATGCTGCTTTTGATTGTGGACAGCTTGTGAGTTCCTTTGCCTGTGTCTGTGATCTGTATTTTTGTTTGAAATCTCTTTACTTTGGTTCAGTGAGTAAGTGTTGTTTGGCCAATTTTAACAGTACTTTTGATCTCCAGCTAACTTTGAGATGCTTTAGAAGGCCCTTGAGCCATCTCAGAGAGAACTGTTTGATTAGTATGTTAAATTACATGGAATTCCTAAAAATCTAGTATGTCCTGGTAAAATGTTATCAGTCATAATTCTAGTTATTTTTAAATGTTGCATGTAAGAGCAATAATTGTTTCTTTTGTCATTTACATTGTGATCAAATGTTTAACAGTGACCTTTTAAGTCTTTATGTGATTTATAGATAGTTATTGTTGTGCTCTAACACATTGCAAAAGTGCTCCATCTTCAAGAAGATCTATGTGAAGGACATTTTGGCAAACACAGGTCTCTGATAAATTTCATATCATAATGCCAAACTGGGTAAGAAATGAAATATCTTTTTTTTTTTTAAGATTTTTAGAAATTTCATGTAATGTCTGAAACATTTATATTAACATATTTCCATACATATTTCCATACAAATACAAATATAAGATTTTTAGAAATTTCATGTAATGTCTGAAACATTTATATTAACATATTTCCATACAAATAACCCAATGAAAGTTTAGTATTAGTTGTTTTGTTTGTTTGTTTTTTTATACTGCAGGTTCTTATTAGGCATCAATTTGATACACATCAGTGTATACATGTCAATCCCAATCTCCCAATTCAGTACACCACCATCCCCACCCCACTGCAGTTTTCCCCCCTTGGTGTCCATATGTCCATTCTCTACATCTGTGTCTCAACTTCTGCCCTGCAAACCGGCTCATCTGTACCATTTTTCTAGGTTCCACATACATGCATTAATATACGATATTTGTTTTTTCTCTTTCTGACTTACTTCACTCTGTATGACAGTCTCTAGATCCATCCACTTCTCCACAAATGACTCAGTTTTGTTCCTTTTTATGGCTGAGTAATATTCCATTGTATATATGTACCACATCTTCTTTATGCATTCGTCTGTTGATGGGCATTTAGGTTGCTTCCATGACCTGGCTATTGTAAATACTGTTGCAATGAACATTCGGGTGCATGTGTCTTTTTGAATTACGGTTTTCTCTGGGTATACGCCCAGTAGTGGGATTGCTGGGTCATATGGTAATTCTATTTTTAGTTTTTTAAGGAACCTCCATATTGTTCTCCATAGTGGCTGTATCAATTTACATTCCCACCAACAGTGCAAGAGGGTTCCCTTTTCTCCACACCCTCTCCAGCATTTGTTGTTTGTAGATTTTCTGATGATGCCCATTCTAACAGGAGTGAGGTGATACCTCATTGTAGTTTTGATTTGCATTTCTCTAATAATTAGTGATGTTGAACATCTTTTCATGTGCTTCGTGGCCGTCTGTATGTCTTCTTTGGAGAAATGTCTATTTAGGTCTTCTGCCCATTTTTGGATTGGGGTGTTTGTTTCTTTAATATTGAGCTGAATGAGCTGTTTCTATATTTTGGAGATTAATCCTTTGTCCGTTGATTCGTTTGCAAATATTTTCTCCCATTCTGAGGGTTGTCTTTTCATCTTGTTTATGGTTTCCTTTGCTGTGCAAAAGCTTTGAAGTTTCATTAGGTCCCATTTGTTTATTTTTGTTTTTATTTCCATTACTCTAGGAGGTGGATCAAAAAAGATCTTGCTGTGATTTATGTCAAAGAGTGTTCTTCCTATGTTTTCCTCTAAGAGTTTTATAGTGTCCAGTCTTATATTTAGGTCTCTAATCCATTTTGAGTTTATTTTTGTGTATGGTGTTAGGGAGTATTCTAATTCCATTCTTTTACATGTAGCTGTCCAGATTTCCCAGCACCACTTATTGAAGAGACTGTCTTTTCTCCATTGTATATCTTTGCCTCCTTTGTCATAGATTAGTTGACCATAGGTGTGTGGGTTAATCTCTGGGCTTTCTATCTTGTTCCATTGATCTATGTTTCTGTTTTAGTGCTAGTACCATATTGTCTTGATTACTGTAGCTTTGTAGTATAGTCTGAAGTCAGGGAGTCTGATTCCTCCAGCTCCATTTTTTTTTGCCTCAAGACTGCTTTGGCTATTTGGGGTCTTTTGTGTCTCCATACAAATTTTAAGATTATTTGTTCTAGCTCCATAAAAAATGCCATTGGTAATTTGATAGGGATTGCATTGAATCTGTAGATTGCTTTGGGTAGTAGAGTCATTTTCACAATGTTGATTCTTCCAATCCAAGAACATGGTATATCTCTCCATCTGTTGGTATCATCTTTAATTTCTTTCATCAGTGTCTTATAGTTTTCTGCATACAGGTCTTCTGTCTCCCTAGGTAGGTTTATTCCTAGGTATTTTATTCTTTTTGTTGCAATGGTAAATGGGAGTGTTTCCATAATTTCTCTTTCAGATTTTTCATCATCAGTGTATAGGAATGCAAGAGATTTCTGTGCATTAATTTTGTATCCTGCAACTTTACCATATTCATTAATTAGCTCTAGCAGTTTTCTGGTGGCAGTTTTAGGATTCTCTATGTATAGTATCATGTCATCCACAAACACTGACAGTTTTACTTCTTCTTTTCCAATTTGTATTCCTTTTATTTCTTTTTCTTCTCTGATTGCCGTGGCTAGGACTTCCAGAACTATGTTGAATAATAGTGGTGAGAGTGGACATCCTTGTCTCGTTCCTGATCTTAGAGGAAATGCTTTCAGTTTTTCACCATTGAGAATGATGTTTGCTGTGGGTTTGTCATATATGGCCTTTATTATGTTGAGGTAGGTTCCCTCTACGCCCACTTTCTGGAGAGTTTTTATCATAAATGGGTGTTGAATTTTGTCAAAAGCTTTTTCTGCATCTATTGAGATGATCATATGGTTTTTATTCTTCAATTTGTTAATATGGTGTATCACATTGATTGATTTGCGTATATTGAAGAATCCTTGCATCCCTGGGATAAATCCCACTTGATCGTGGTGTATGATCCTTTTAATGTGTTGTTGGATTCTGTTTGCTAGAATTTTGTTGAGGATTTTTGCATCTATATTCATCAGTGATATTGGTCTGTAATTTTCTTTTTTTGTAGTGTCTTTGTCTGGTTTTGGTATCAGGGTGATGGTGGCCTCATAGAATGAGTTTGGGAGTGTTCCTTCCTCTGCAATTTTTTGGAAGAGTTTGAGAAGGATGGGTGTTAGCTCTTCTCTAAATGTTTGATAGAATTCACCTGTGAAGCCATCTGGTCCTGGACTTTTGTTTGTTGGAAGATTTTTAATCACAGTTTCAATTTCATTACTTGTGATTGGTCTGTTCCTATTTTCTGTTTCTTCCTGGTTCAGTCTTGGAAGGTTATACCTTTCTAAAAATTTGTCCATTTCTTCCAGGTTGTCCATTTTATTGGCATAAAGTTGCTTGTAGTAGTCTCTTAGGATGTGTTGTATTTCTGGGGTGTCTTTTGTAACTTCTTTTTCATTTCTGAAATTATTGATTTGAGTCCTCTACCTCTTTTACTTGATGAGTCTGGCTAATGGCTTATCAATTTTCTTTATCTTTTCAAAGAACCAACTTTTAGTTTTATTGATCTTTGCTATTGTTTTCTTTGTTTCTATTTCATTTATTTCTGCTCTGATCTTTATGATTCCTTTCCTTCTGCTAACTTTGGGTTTTGTTTGTTCTTCTTTCTCTAGTTTCTTTAGGTGTAAGGTTAGATTGTTTACTTGAGATTTTTCTTGTTTCTTTAGGTAGGCTTGTATAGCTATAAACTTCCCTCTTAGAACTGCTTCCGCTGCATCCCATAGGTTTTGGGTCGTCGTGTTTTCATTGTCATTTGTCTCTAGGTATTTTTTTATTTCCTCTTTGATTTCTTCAGTGATCTCTTGGTTATTTAGTAACGTATTGTTAAGCCTCCATGTGTTTGTCTTTTTTACGTTTTTTTGCCCTGTAATTCATTTCTAATCTCATAGCGTTGTGGTAAGAAAAGATGCTTGATATGATTTCAATTTTCTTAAATTTACTGAGGCTTGATTTGTGACCCAAGATGTGATCTATCCTGGAGAATGTTCCATGCGCACTTGAGAAGAACGTGTAATCTGCTGTTTTGGGATGGAATGTCGTATATATATCAATTAAATCTATCTGGTCTATTGTGTCATTTAAAGCTTCTGTTTCCTTATTTATTTTCATTTTGGATGATCTGTCCATTGGTGTAAGTGAGGTGTTAAAGTCCCCCACTATGATTGTGTTACTGTCAATTTCCTCTTTTATAGCTGTTAGCAGTTGCCTTATGTATTGAGGTGCTCCTATGTTGGGTGCATATATATTTATAATTGTTATATCTTCTTCTTGGATTGATCCCTTGATCATTATGTAGTGTCCTTCCTTGTCTCTTGAAACATTCTTTATTTTTAAGTCTATTTTATGTGATATGAGTATAGCTACTCCAGCTTTCTTTTGATTTCCATTTGCATGGAATATCTTTTTCCATCCCCTCACTTTCAGTCTGTATGTGTCCCTAGGTCTAAAGTGGGTCTCTTGTAGACAGCATATATATGGGTCTTGTTTTTGTATCCATTCAGCCAGTCTATGTCTTTTGGTTGGGGCATTTAATCCATTCACGTTTAAGGTAATTATCAATATGTATGTTCCTATGACCATTTTCTTAATTGTTTTGGGTTTGTTTTTGTAGATCCTTTTCTTCTCTTGTGTTTCCCACTTAGAGAAGTTCCTTTAGCATTTGTTGTAGAGCTGGTTTGGTGGTGCTGAATTCTCTTAGCTTTTGCTTGTCTGTAAAGCTTTTGATTTCTCCATCAAATCTAAATTAGATCCTTGCCGGGTAGAGTAATCTTGGTTGTAGGTTCTTCCCTTTCATCACTTTAAGTATATCATGCCACTCCCTTCTGGCTTGCAGAGTTTCTGCTGAGAAATCAGCTGTTAACCTTATGGGAGTTCCCTTGTATGTTATTTGTCGTTTTTCCCTTGCTGCTTTCAATAATTTTTCTTTGTCTTTAATTTTTGCCACTTTGATTACTATGTGTCTCGGCATGTTTCTCCTTGGGTTTATCCTGTATGGGACTCTCTGCGCTTCCTGGACTTGGGTGGCTATTTCCTTTCCCATGTTAGGGAAGTTTTCAACTATAATCTCTTCAAATATTTTCTCTGGTCCTTTCTCTCTCTCTTCACCTTCTGGGACCCGTATAATGCGAATGTTGTTGCGTTTAATGTTGTCCCAGAGGTCTCTTAGGCAGTCTTCATTTCTTTTCATTCTTTTTTCTTTAGTCTGTTCCGCAGCAGTGAATTCCACCATTCTGTCTTCCAGGTCTCTTATCCGTTCTTCTGCCTCAGTTATTCTGCTATTGATTCCTTCTAGTGCAGTTTTCATTTCAGTTATTGTATTGGTCATCTCTGTTTGTTTGTTCTTTAATTCTTCTAGGTCTTTGTTAATCATTTCTTGCATCTTCTCAATCTTTGCCTCTATTCTTATTCCGAGGTCCTGCATCATCTTCACTATCATTATTCTGAATTCTTTTTCTGGAAGGTTCCCTATCTCCACTTCATTTAGTTGTTTTTCTGGGGTTTGTCCTTGTTCCTTCATCTGGAACATAGCCCTCTGACTTTTCATCTTGTCTATCTTCCTGTAACTGTGGTTTTTGGTCCACAGGCTGCAGAATTGTAGTTTTTCTTTCTCCTGCTGTCGGCCCTATGGTGGTTGAGACTATCTAAGAGGCTTGATGAAGCAGTCAAGGGTAGCTTAGGTTACGGATTCGGGTACGGGTTTGGGTACGGCGTAGGGTATGGGTTAGGGTTAGGGTTAGTGTTAGGGTTAGGGCTCGGTTTAGGGTACGGATAAGGATTAGGGTACGTGTTAGGGTTAGGGTAGGGGTTAGGGATAGGGTACGCGTTAGGGTTAGGGTAGTTGTTAAATCTATCCCACTCTCTAGATACCCCTTAGCACGTAAAGGAATATTATTTGGGGGTGCAGCCAAGGAGAAGAGTTTAGACACTAGGATAAGATAAGGAACACACAAATTATAAAGAAATCACATTAGGATTCTCTTTTTAACCTGTGCCTTAAAACACTAGTGCTTAGGAAATCTACTGGAGGCAGAAGAAGTCAAGGGTAGCTTAAGGTTAGGGTTAGGGTTAGGGTACAGCTTAGAGTACGGGTTCCGGTACGGCGTAGGGTTTGGTTAGGGTTAGGGTTAGGGTTAGTATTAGGGTTAGGGCTCGGTTTAGGGTACGGGTTACGATTAGGGTATGTGTTAGGATTAGGGTACGCGTTAGGGATAGGGTAGTTATTAAACCTATCCCAATCTATAGATACCCCTTAGCATGTAAAGGAATATTATTTGGGGGTCAAGCCATGGAGAAGAGTTTAGACACTAGAATAAGATAAGGAACACACCCATTATAAAGAAATCACATTAGGATTCTCTTTTTAAGATGTTCCTTAAAACACTAGTGCTTAGGAAATCTATTGGAGGCAGAAGCAGTCAAGGGTAGCTTAGGGTTAGGGTTAGGGTGAGGGTTAGCGTTAGGGTATGGCTCAGGGTACGGGTTTGGGGAGTGGTTCGTGTACGGCGAAGGGTATGGGTTAGGGTTAGGGTTAGTGTTAGGTTTAGGGCTCGGATTAGGGTACGGGTTAGGATTAGGGCTCGGTTCAGGGTACGGGTTAGGATTAGGGTACGTTATAGGGTTAGGGTAGAGGATATGGTTAGGGTACCCGTTAGGGTTAGGATAGGTATTAAACCTATCCCACTCTCTAGATACCCCTTAGCACGTAAAGGAATATTATTTAGGGGTCCAGCCATGGAGAAGAGTTTAGACATTAGAATAAGATAAGGAACACACCCATTATAAAGAAATCACATTAGGATTCTCCTTGTAACATGTTCCTTAAAATACTAGTGCTTAGGAAATCTATTGGAGGCAGAAGCAGTCAAGGGTAGCTAGCGTTAGGGTTAGGGTTAGGGTTAGGGTTAGGGTACGGCATAGGGTACAGTTTCGGGGATGGTTTCGGGTACGGCGTAGGGTATGGGTTAGGGTTAGGGTTAATGTTAGGGTTAGGGCTACGTTTAGGGTACCGGATAGGTTTAGGGTACGTGTTAGGGTTAGGTTAGGGGTTAGGGTTAGGTTTCGGGCTCGGTTTAGGGTACGGGATAGGATTAGGGTACGGGTTAGGGTTAGGGTAGGGGTTAGGGTTAGGGTACGCATTAGGGTTAGGGTAGTTATTAAACCGATCCCACTCTCTAGATACACCTTAGCACGTAAAGGAATATTATTTTGGGGTCCAGCCATGGAGAAGAGTTTAGACACAAGTATAAGAAAAGGGACACACCCATTATAAAGAAATCACATTAGGATTCTGTTTTTAAGCTGTTCCTTAAAACACTAGTGCTTAGGAAATCTATTGGAGGCAGAAGCCGTCAAGGGTAGCCTAGGGTTAGGGTTAGGATTAGGGTTAGGGTTAGCACACGGCTTAGGTTATCGGTTCGAGGAGGGGTTCGGGTACGGCGTAGGGTATAGGTTAGTGTTAGGTTTAGGTTTAGTGTTAATGTTAGGGCTCGGTTTAGGGTACGGGTTAGGATTAGGGTACGTGTTAGGGTTAGGGTAGGGGTTAGGGTTAGGGTTAATGATAGGGTTAGGGCTCGGTTTAGGGTACGAGTTAGGATTAGGGTACGTGTAAGGTTTAGGGTAGGGGTTAGGGTTAGTGTACGCGTTAGGGTTATGGTAGTTATTAAACCTATCCCACTCTCTAGATACCCATTAACACGTAAAGGAATATTATTTGGGGATCGAGCCATGGAGAAGAGTTTAGACACTAGGATAAGATAAGGAACACACCCATTATAAAGAAATCACATTAGGATTCTCTTTTTAAGCTGTTCCTTTAAACACTAGTGCTTAGGAAATCTATTGGAGGCAGAAGCAGTCAAGGGTAGCCTAGGGTTAGGGTTAGGCTTAGGGTTTGGGTTAGGGTACGGCTTAGGTTACAGGTTCGGGGAGGGGTTCGGGTACGGCGTAGGGTATGGGTTAGGGTTAGGGTTAGGATTAAGGCTCGGTTTAGGGTATGGGTTAGGATTAGGGTATGGGTTAGGATTAGGGTACGTGTTAGGGTTAGGGTATGGGTTACGGTTAGGGTTAATGTTAGGGTTAGGGCTCGCTTTAGGGTACCGTATAGGTTTAGGGTACGTGTTAGCGTTAGGGTAGGGATTAGGGTTAGGGTTAGGGCTCGGTTTAGTGTACGGTTTAGGATTAGTGTACGTGTTAGGGATAGGGTAGTTATTAAACCTATCCCATTCTCTAGATACCCTTTAGCACGTAAAGGAATATTATTTGGGTGTCCAACCATGGAGAAGAGTTTAGACACTAGGATAAGATAAGGGACACACCCATTATAAAGAAATCACATTAGGATTCTCTTTTTAAGCTGTTCCTTAAAACACTAGTGCTTAGGAAATCTATTGGAGGCAGAAGCAGTCAAGGCTAGCCTAGGGTTAGGGTTAGGCTTATGGTTAGGGTTAGGGTACGGCTTAGGGTACGGGTTTGGGGAGGGGTTCGGGTACGGCGCTGGGTATTGGTTAGGGTTAGGGATAGGGTTAGTGGTAGGGTTAGGGCTCTTTTTAGGTTACGAGTTAGGATTATGGTACGTGTAAGGGTTATGGTAGGTGTTAGGGTTAGTGTACGCGTTAGGGTTAGGGTAGTTATTAAACCTATCCCACTCTATAGATACCCCTTAGCACGTAAAGGAATATTATTTCGGGGTCCAGCCATGGAGAAGAGTTTAGACACTAGGATAAGATAAGGAACACACCCATTATAAAGAAATCACATTAGGATTCTCTTTTTAAGCTGTTCCTTAAAACACTAGTGCTTAGGAAATCTATTGGAGGCAGAAGCATTCAAGGGTAGCCTAGGGTTAGGGTTAGGCTTAGGGTTAGGGTTAGGGTACGGCTTAGTGTACGGGTTCGGAGAGGGGTTCGGGTACGGCGTAGGGTATGGGTTAGGGTTAGGGTTAGGATTAGTGTTAGGGTTAGGGCTCGGTTTAGGGTACGGGTTAGGATTAGGGTACGTGTTAGGGTTAGGGTAGGGGTTAGGGTTAGGGTACGCATTAGGGTTAGGGTAGTTATTAAACCTATCCCACTCTCTAGATACCCCTTAGCACGTAAAGGAATATTATTTGGGGGTCCAGCCATGGAGAAGAGTTTAGACACTAGGATAAGATAAGGAACACACCCATTATAAAGAAATCACATTAGGATTCTCTTTTTAATCTGTTCCTTAAAACACTAGTGCTTAGGACATCTATTCGTGGCAGAAGCAGTCAAGGGTAGCCTAGGGTTAGGGTTAGGCTTAGGCTTAGGGTTAGTGTTAGGGTACGGCTTAGTGTACGGGTTCGGGGAGGGGTTCGGGTACGGCGTAGGGTATGGGTTAGGGTTAGGGTTAGGATTAGTGTTAGGGTTAGGGCTCGGTTTAGGGTACGGGTTAGGATTAGGGTACGTGTTAGGGTTAGGGTAGGGGTTAGGGTTAGGGTACGCGTTAGGGTTAGGGTAGTTATTAAACCTATCCCACTCTCTAGATACCCCTTAGCACGTAAAGGAATATTATTTGGGGTTCCAGCCATGGAGAAGAGTTTAGACACTAGTATAAGAAAAGGGACACAACCATTATAAAGAAATCACATTAGGATTCTCTTTTTAAGCTGTTCCTTAAAACACTAGTGCTTAGGAAATCTATTGGAGGCAGAAGCAGTCAAGGGTAGCCTAGGGTTAGGGTTAGGCTTAGGGTTAGGGTTAGGGTACGGCTTAGGTTACAGGTTCGGGGAGGGGTTCGGGTACGGCGTAGGGTATGGGTTAGGGTTAGGGTTAGGATTAAGGCTCGGTTTAGGGTATGGTTTAGGATTACGGTATGGGTTAGGATTAGGGTACGTGTTAGGGTTATGGTATGGGTTAGGGTTAGGGTTAATGTTAGGGTTATGGCTCGGTTTAGGGTACCAGATAGGTTTAGGGTACGTGTTAGTGTTAGGGTAGGGATTAGGGTTAGGTTTAGGGCTCGGTTTAGTGTACGGTTTAGGATTAGGGTACGTGTTAGGGTTAGGGTAGGGGTAAGGGTTAGGGTACGTGTTAGGGATAGAGTAGTTATTAAACCTATCCCATTCTCTAGATACCCTTTAGCACGTAAAGGAATATTATTTGGGTGTCCAACCATGGAGAAGAGTTTAGACACTAGGATAAGATAAGGGACACACCCATTATAAAGAAATCACATTAGGATTCTCTTTTTAAGCTGTTCCTTAAAACACTAGTGCTTAGGAAATCTATTGGAGGCAGAAGCAGTCAAGTGTAGCCTAGGTTTAGGGTTAGGCTTAGGGTTAGTGTTAGGGTACGGCTTAGGGTACGGGTGCTAGGAGGGGTTCGGGTACGGCGTAGGGTATGGGTTAGTGTTAGGGTTAGTGTTAGGGTTAGGGCTCGGTTTAGGGTACGGGTTAGGATTAGGGTACATGTTAGGGTTAGTGTAGTGGCTAGGGTTAGGGTAGGCGTTAGGGTTAGGGTAGTTATTAAACCTATCCCACTCGCTAGATACCCCTTAGCACGTAAAGGAATATTATTTGGGGGTCCAGCCATGGAGAAGTGTTTAGACACTAGGATAAGATAAGGAACACACCCATTATAAAGAAATCACATTAGGATTCTCTTTTTAAGCTGTTCCTTAAAACACAAGTGCTTAGGAAATCTACTGGAGGCAGAAGCAGTCATGGGTAGCCTAGGGTTAGTGTTAGGCTTAGTGTTAGGGTTAGGGTACGGCTTAGTGTACGGGTTCGGGGAGGGGTTCGGGTACGGCGTAGGGTATGGGTTAGGGTTAGGGTTAGGGTTAGTGTTAGGGTTAGGGCTCGGTTTAGGGTACGGGTTAGGACTAGGGCACGTGTTAGGGTTAGGGTAGGGGTTAGGGTTAGGGTACGCATTAGGGTTAGGGTAGTTATTAAACCTATCCCACTCTCTAGATACCCCTTAGCACGTAAAGGAATATTATTTGGGGGTCCAGCCATGGAGAATTGTTTAGACACTAGGATAAGATAAGGAACACACCCATTATAAAGAAATCACATTAGGATTCTCTCTTTAATCTGTTCCTTAAAACACTAGTGCTTAGGACATCTATTCGAGGCAGAAGCAGTCAAGGGTAGCCTAGGGTTAGGGTTAGGCTTAGGGTTAGGGTTAGGGTACGGCTTAGTGTACGGGTTCGGGGAGGGGTTCGGGTACGGCGTAGGGTATGGTTTAGGGTGAGGGTTAGGGTTAGTGTTAAGGTTAGTGCTCTGTTTAGGGTACGGGTTAGGATTAGGGTACGTGTTAGGATTAGGGTAGGGGTTAGGGTTAGGGTACGCGTTAGGGTTAGGGTAGTTATTAAACCTATCCCACTCTCTAGATACCCCTTAGCACGTAAAGGAATATTATATGGGGGTCCAGCCATGGAGAAGAGTTTAGACACTAGGATAAGATAAGGAACACACCCATTATAAAAAATCACATTAGGATTCTCTTTTTAAGCTGTTCCTTAAAACACTAGTGCTTAGGTAATCTATTGGAGGCAGAAGCAGTCAAGGGTAGCCTAGGGAAAGGGTTAGGCTTAGGGTTAGGCTTAGGGTACGGCTTAGGGTACGGGTTCGGGGAGGTGTTCGGATATAGCGTAGGGTATGGGTTAGGGTTAGGGTTAGGGTTAGGGCTCGGTTTAGGGTACGGGTTAGGATTAGGGTACGTGTTAGGGTTAAGGTAGGGGTTAGGGTTAGGGTACGCGTTAGGGTTAGGGTAGTTATTAAACCTATCCCACTCTCTAGATACCCCTTAGCAGGTAAAGCAATATTATTTGGGGGTCCATCCATGGAGAAGAGTTTAGACACTAAGATAATATAAGGAACACACACATTATAAAGAAATCACATTAGGATTCTCTTTTTAAGCTGTTCCTTAAAACACTAGTGCTTAGGAAATCTATTGGAGGCAGAAGCAGTCAAGGGTAGCCTAGGGTTAGGGTTAGGCTTGGGGTTAGGCTTAGGGTACGGCTTAGGGTACGGGTTTGGGGAGGGGTTCGGGTACGGCGTAGGGTATGGGTTAGGGTTAGGGTTTGGGATAGTGTTAGGGTTAGGGCTCCGTTTAGGGTACGGGTTAGGATTAGGGTACGTGTTAGGGTTAGGGTAGGGGTTAGGGATAGGGTAGTTATTAAACCTATCCCACTCTCTAGATACCCCTTAGCACGTAAAGGAATATTATTTGGGGGTCCAGCCATGGAGAAGAGTTTAGACACTAGGATAAGATAAGGAACACACCCATTATAAAGAAATCACATTAGGATTCTCTTTTTAAGCTGTTCCTTAAAACACTAGTGCTTAGGAAATGTATTGGAGGCAGAAGCAGTCAAGGGTAGCCTAGGGTTAGGGTTAGGCTTAGGGTTAGGCTTAGGGTACGGCTTAGGGTACGGGTTCGGGGAGGGCTTCAGGTACGGCGTAGGGTATGGGTTAGGGTTTGGGTTAGGGTTAGTGTTAGGGTTAGGGCTCTGTTTAGGGTACGGTTTAGGATTAGGGTACGTGTTAGGGTTAGGGTAGGGGTTAGGGTTAGGGTACGTGTTAGGGTTAGCGTAGTTATTAAACCTATCCCTCTCTCTAGATACCCCTTACAACGTAAAGGAATATTATTTGGGATTCCAGCCATGGAGAAGAGTTTAGACACTAGGATAAGATAAGGAACACACCCATTATAAAGAAATCACTTTAGGATTCTCTTTTTAAGCTGTTCCTTAAAACACTAGTGCTTAGGAAATCTATTGGAGGCAGAAGCAGTCAAGTGTAGCCTAGGTTTAGGGTTAGGCTTAGGGTTAGTGTTAGGGTACGGCTTAGGGTACGGGTGCTAGGAGGGGTTCGGGTACGGCGTAGGGTATGGGTTAGTGTTAGGGTTAGTGTTAGGGTTAGGGCTCGGTTTAGGGTACGGGTTAGGATTAGGGTACATGTTAGGGTTAGTGTAGTGGCTAGGGTTAGGGTAGGCGTTAGGGTTAGGGTAGTTATTAAACCTATCCCACTCGATAGATACCCCTTAGCACGTAAAGGAATATTATTTGGGGGTCCAGCCATGGAGAAGTGTTTAGACACTAGGATAAGATAAGGAACACACCCATTATAAAGAAATCACATTAGGATTCTCTTTTTAAGCTGTTCCTTAAAACACAAGTGCTTAGGAAATCTACTGGAGGCAGAAGCAGTCATGGGTAGCCTAGGGTTAGTGTTAGGCTTAGTGTTAGGGTTAGGGTACGGCTTAGTGTACGGGTTCGGGGAGGGGTTCGGGTACGGCGTAGGGTATGGGTTAGGGTTAGGGTTAGGGTTAGTGTTAGGGTTAGGGCTCGGTTTAGGGTACGGGTTAGGACTAGGGCACGTGTTAGGGTTAGGGTAGGGGTTAGGGTTAGGGTACGCATTAGGGTTAGGGTAGTTATTAAACCTATCCCACTCTCTAGATACCCCTTAGCACGTAAAGGAATATTATTTGGGGGTCCAGCCATGGAGAATTGTTTAGACACTAGGATAAGATAAGGAACACACCCATTATAAAGAAATCACATTAGGATTCTCTTTTTAATCTGTTCCTTAAAACACTAGTGCTTAGGACATCTATTCGAGGCAGAAGCAGTCAAGGGTAGCCTAGGGTTAGGGTTAGGCTTAGGGTTAGGGTTAGGGTACGGCTTAGTGTACGGGTTCGGGGAGGGGTTCGGGTACGGCGTAGGGTATGGTTTAGGGTGAGGGTTAGGGTTAGTGTTAAGGTTAGTGCTCTGTTTAGGGTACGGGTTAGGATTAGGGTACGTGTTAGGATTAGGGTAGGGGTTAGGGTTAGGGTACGCGTTAGGGTTAGGGTAGTTATTAAACCTATCCCACTCTCTAGATACCCCTTAGCACGTAAAGGAATATTATATGGGGGTCCAGCCATGGAGAAGAGTTTAGACACTAGGATAAGATAAGGAACACACCCATTATAAAAAATCACATTAGGATTCTCTTTTTAAGCTGTTCCTTAAAACACTAGTGCTTAGGTAATCTATTGGAGGCAGAAGCAGTCAAGGGTAGCCTAGGGAAAGGGTTAGGCTTAAGGTTAGGCTTAGGGTACGGCTTAGGGTACGGGTTCGGGGAGGTGTTCGGATATAGCGTAGGGTATGGGTTAGGGTTAGGGTTAGGGTTAGGGCTCGGTTTAGGGTACGGGTTAGGATTAGGGTACGTGTTAGGGTTAAGGTAGGGGTTAGGGTTAGGGTACGCGTTAGGGTTAGGGTATTTATTAAACCTATCCCACTCTCTAGATACACCTTAGCACGTAAAGGAATATTATTTCGGGGTCCAGCCGTGGAGAAGAGTTTAGACACTAGGATAAGTTAAGGAACACACCTATTATAAATAAATCACTTTAGGATTCTCTTTTTAAGCTCTTCCTTAAAACACTAGTGCTTAGGAAATCTATTGGAGGCAGAAGCAGTCAAGGGTAGCCTAGGGTTAGGGTTAGGCTTAGGGTTAGGCTTAGGGTACGGCTTAGGGTACGGGTTCGGGTAGGGCTTCGGGTACGGCGTAGGGTATGGGTTAGGGTTAGGGTTAGGTTTAGTGTTAGGGTTAGGGCTCGGTTTAGGGTACGGTTTAGGGTTAGGGTAGGGGTTAGGGTTAGGGTACGTGTTAGGGTTAGGTCAGTTATTAAACCTATCCCACTCTCTAGATACCCCTTAGCACGTAAAGGAATATTATTTGGGGGTCCAGCCATGGAGAAGAGTTTAGACACTAGGAAAAGATAAGGAACACACCCATTATAAAGAAATCACATTAGGATTCTCTTTTTAAGCTGTTCCTTAAACACTAGTGCTTAGGAAATCTATTGGAGGCAGAAGCAGTCAAGGGTAGCCTAGGGTTAGGGTTAGGCTTGGGGTTAGGCTTAGGGTACGGCTTAGGGTACGGTTTCGGGGAGGGGTTCGGGTACGGCGTAGGGTATGGGTTAGGGTTAGGGTTTGGGTTACTGTTAGGGTTAGGGCTCCGTTTAGGGTACGGGTTAGGATTAGGGTACGTGTTAGGGTTAGGGTAGGGGTTAGGGTTAGGGTACGTGTTAGGGTTAGGGTAGTTATTAAACGTATCCCTCTCTCTAGATACCCCTTACAACGTAAAGGAATATTATTTGGGATTCCAGCCATGGAGAAGAGTTTAGACACTAAGATAATATAAGGAACACACACATTATAAAGAAATCACATTAGGATTCTCTTTTTAAGCTGTTCCTTAAACACTAGTGCTTAGGAAATCTATTGGAGGCAGAAGCAGTCAAGGGTAGCCTAGGGTTAGGGTTAGGCTTAGGGTTAGGGTTAGGGTACGGCTTAGGGTACGGGTTCGGGGAGGGGTTCGGATATGGCGTAGGGTATCGGTTAGGGTTAGGGTTAGTGTTAGGGCTCGGTTTAGGGTACGGATTAGGATTAGGGTACGTGTTAGGGTTAAGGTAGGGGTTAGGGTTAGGGTACGCGTTAGTGTTACGGTATTTATTAAACCTATCCCACTCTCTAGATACACCTTGGCACGTAAAGGAATATTATTTCGGGGTTCAGCCATGGAGAAGAATTTAGACACTAGGATAAGATAAGGAACACACCTATTATAAAGAAATCACTTTAGGATTCTCTTTTTAAGCTGTTCCTTAAAACACTAGTGCTTAGGAAATCTATTGGAGGCAGAAGCAGTCAAGGGTAGCCTAGGGTTAGGGTTAGGCTTAGGGTTAGGCTTAGGGTACGGCTTAGGGTACGGGTTCGGGGAGGGCTTCGGGTACGGCGTAGGGTATGGGTTAGGGTTAGGGTTAGGGTTAGTGTTAGGGTACGGTTTAGGTTTCGGGTACGTGTTAGGGATAGGGTAGGGGTTAGGGTTAGGGTACGTGTTAGGGTTAGGGTAGTTATTAAACCTATCCCTCTCTCTAGATACCCCTTACAACCTAAAGGAATATTATTTGGGATTCCAGCAATGGAGAAGAGTTTAGACACTAGGATAAGATAAGGAACACACCCATTATAAAGAAATCACATTAGGATTCTCTTTTTAAGCTGTTCCTTAAAACACTAGTGCTTAGGAAATCTATTGGAGGCAGAAGAAGTCAAGGGTAGCCTAGGTTTAGGGTTAGGCTTAGGGTTAGTGTTAGGGTACGGCTTAGGGTACGGGTTCGGGGAGGGGTTCGTGTACAGTGTAGGCTATGGGTTAGGGTTAGTGTTAGGGTTAGTGTTAGGGTTAGGGCTCGGTTTAGGGTACGGGTTAGGATGAGGGTACGTGATAGGGTTAGGGTAGTTGTTTGGGTTAGGGTACGCATTAGGGTTAGGGTAGTTGTTAAACCTATCCCACTCTCTAGATACCCCTTAGCACGTAAAGGAATATTATTTGGGGGTCCAGCCATGGAGAAGAGTTTAGACACTAGGAAAAGATAAGGAACACACCCATTATAAAGAAATCACATTAGGATTCTCTTTTTAAGCTGTTCCTTAAAACACTAGTGCATAGGAAATCTATTGGAGGCAGAAGCAGTCAACGGTAGCCTAGGGTTAGGGTTAGGCTTAGGGTACGGCTTAGGGTACGGGTTCGGGGAGGGCTTCGGGTATGGCGTAGGGTATGGGTTAAGGTTAGGTTTAGGGTTAGTGTTAGGGTTAGGGCTCGGTTTAGGGTACAGGTTAGGAATAGGGAACATGTTAGGGTTAGGGTAGGGGTTAGGGTTAGGGTACGCGTTAGGGTTAGGGTAGTTATTAAACCTATCCCACTCTCTTGATACCCCTTAGCAGGTAAAGCAATATTATTTGGGGGTCCATCCATGGAGAAGAGTTTAGACACTAAGATAATATAAGGAACACACACATTATAAAGAAATCACATTAGGATTCTCTTTTTAAGCTGTTCCTTAAAACACTAGTGCTTAGGAAATCTATTGGAGGCAGAAGCAGTCAAGGGTAGCCTAGGGTTAGTGTTAGGCTTGGGGTTAGGCTTAGGGTACGGCTTAGGGTACGGGTTTGGGGAGGGGTTCGGGTACGGCGTAGGGTATGGGTTAGGGTTAGGGTTTGGGATAGTGTTAGGGTTAGGGCTCCGTTTAGGGTACGGGTTAGGATTAGGGTACGTGTTAGGGTTAGGGTAGGGGTTAGGGTTAGGGTAGTTATTAAACCTATCCCACTCTCTAGATACCCCTTAGCACGTAAAGGAATATTATTTGGGGGTCCAGCCATGGAGAAGAGTTTAGACACTAGGATAAGATAAGGAACACACCCATTATAAAGAAATCACATTAGGATTCTCTTTTTAAGCTGTTCCTTAAAACACTAGTGCTTAGGAAATGTATTGGAGGCAGAAGCAGTCAAGGGTAGCCTAGGGTTAGGGTTAGGCTTAGGGTTAGGCTTAGGGTACGGCTTAGGGTACGGGTTCGGGGAGGGCTTCAGGTACGGCGTAGGGTATGGGTTAGGGTTTGCGTTAGGGTTAGTGTTAGGGTTAGGGCTCTGTTTAGGGTACGGTTTAGGATTAGGGTACGTGTTAGGGTTAAGGTAGGGGTTAGGGTTAGGGTACGTGTTAGGGTTAGCGTAGTTATTAAACCTATCCCTCTCTCTAGATACCCCTTACAACGTAAAGGAATATTATTTGGGATTCCAGCCATGGAGAAGAGTTTAGACACTAGGATAAGATAAGGAACACACCCATTATAAAGAAATCACATTAGGATTCTCTTTTTAAGCTGTTCCTTAAAACACTAGTGGTTATGAAATCTATTGGAGGCAGAAGCTGTCAAGGGTAGCCTAGGGTTAGGGTTAGGCTTAGGGTTAGGCTTAGGGTACGGCTTAGGGTACGGTTTCGGGGAGGGCTTCGGGTACAGTGTAGGGTATGGGTTAGGGTTAGGGTTATGTTTAGTGTTAGGGTTAGGGCTCGGTTTAGGGTATTGGTTAGGATTAGGGTACGTGTTAGGGTTACGGTAGGGGTTAGGGTTAGGGCACGCATTAGGGTTAGTGTAGTTATTAAACCTATCCCAATCTCTAGATACCCTTTAGCACTGAAAGGAATATTATTAGGAGGTCCAGCCATGGAGACGAGTTTCGACACTAGGATAAGATAAGGAACACACCCATTATAAAGAAATCACATTAGGATTCTCTTTTTAAACTGGTCCTTAAAACACTAGTGCTTAGGAAATCTATTGGAGGCAGAAGCAGTCAAGGGTAGCCTAGGGTTAGGGTTAGGCTTAGGGTTAGGGTTAGGGTACGGCTTAGTGTACGGGTTCGGGGAGGGGTTCGTATATGGCGTAGGGTATGAGTTAGGGTTTGGGTTAGGGTTAGGGCTCGGTTTAGGGTACGTGATAGGATTAGGGTACGTGTTAGGGTGAGGGTAGCTGTTAGGGTTAGGGTACGCGTTAGGGTTAGGGTAGTTATTAAACCTATGCCACTCTCTATATACCCCTTAGCACGTAAAGGAATATTATTTGGGGGTCCATCCATGGAGAAGAGTTTAGACAATAGGATAAGATAAGGAACACACCCATTATAAAGAAATCACATTAGGATTCTCTTTTTAAGCTGTTACTTAAAACACTAGTGCTTAGGAAATCTATTGGAGGCAGAAGAAGTCAAGGGTAGCCTAGGGTTAGGGTTAGGCTTAGGGTTAGTGTTAGGGTACGGCTTAAGGTACGGGTTCGGGGAGGGGTTCATGTACAGTGTAGGCTATGGGTTAGGGTTAGGGTTAGGGTTAGTGTTAGGGTTAGGGCTCGGTTTAGGGTACGGGTTAGGATTAGGGTAAGTGATAGGGTTAGGGTAGTGGTTTGGGTTAGGGTACGCATAAGGGTTATGGTAGTTGTTAAACCTATCCCACTCTCTAGATACCCCTTAGCACGTCAAGGAATATTATTTGGGGGTCCAGCCATGGAGAAGAGTTTAGACACTAGGATAAGATAAGGAACACACCCATTATAAAGAAATCACATTAGGATTCTCTTTTTAAGCTGTTCCTTAAACACTAGTGCTTAGGAAATCTATTGGAGGCAGAAGCAGTCAAGGGTAGCCTAGGGTTAGGGTTAGGCTTAGGGTTAGGCTTAGGGTACGGCTTAGGGTACGGGTTCGGGGAGGGCTTTGGTTACGGCGTAGGTAATGGGTTAGGGTTAGGGTTAGGGTTAGTGTTAGGGTTAGGGCTCGGTTTAGGGTACGGTTTAGGGTTAGGGTAGGGGTTAGGGTTAGGGTACGTGTTAGGGTTAGGTCTCGGTTTAGGGTACGGGTTAGGATTAGGATAAGTGTTAGGGTTAGGGTAGGGGTTAGGTTTAGGATAGGGGTTAGGGTTAGGGTTAGGGTTAGGGGTAGGGTAGGGGTTAGGGATAGGGTACGCATTAGGGTTAGGGTGAGGGTTAGGGTGAGGGTTAGAGTTAGGGTACAGCTTAGGGTACGGGTTCGGCGAGGGGTTCTGGTACGGCGTAGGGTATGGTTTAGAGTTAGGTTTAGGGTTAGTGTTAGGGTTAGGGCTCGGTTTAGGGTACGGTATAGGATTCGGGTACGTGTTAGGGTTAGGTTAGGGGTTAGGGTTAGGTTACTCGTTAGGGTTAGGGTAGTTATTAAACCTATCCCACTCTCTAGATACCCCTTACCACGTAAAGGAATATTATTTGGGGGTCCAGCCATGGAGAAGAGTTTAGACACTAGGATAAGATAAGGAACACACCCATTATAAAGAAATCACATTAGGATTCTCTTTTTAAGCTGTTCCATAAAGCACTAGTGCTTAGGAAATCTATTGAATGCAGAAGCAGTCAACGGTAGTCTAGGGTTATGGCTAGGCTTAGGGTTAGGTTTAGGGTACGGCTTAGTGTACGGGTTCGGGGAGGGGTTCGGGTACGGCGTAGGGTATGGGTTAGGGGTAGGGTTAGGGTTAGTATTAGGGTTAGGGCTCACTTTAGGTTACGGGTTAGGATTAGGGTACGTGTTAGCGTTAGGGTAGTGGTTAGGGTTAGTGTACGTTTTAGGGTTAGGGTAGTTATTAAACCTATCCCACTCTCTAGATACCCCTTAGCACATAAAGGAATATGATTTGGGGGTCCAGCCATGGAGAAAAGTTTAGACACTAGGATAAGATAAGGAACATACCCATTATAAAGAAATCACATTAGGATTCTCTTTTTAAGCTGTTCCGTAAAACACTAGTGCTTAGGACATCTATTGGAGGCAGAAGCAGTCAAGGGTAGCCTAGGGTTAGGGTTAGGCTTAGGGTTAGGCTTAGGGTACGGCTTAGGGTATGGGTTCGGGGAGAGGTTCGGGCACGGCGTAGGGTATGGGTTAGTGTTAGGGTTAGGGTTAGTGTTAGGGTTAGGGCTCGGTTTAGGGTACGAGTTAGGATTAGGGTACGTGTTAAGGTTAGGGTAGGGGTTAGGGTTAGGTTAGGCGTTAGGGTTAGGGTAGTTATTAAACCTACCCCACTCTCTAGATACCCCTTAGCACGTAAAGGAATATTATTTGGAGGTCCAGCCATGGAGAAGAGTTTAGACAGTAGGATAAGATAAGGAACACACCCATTGTTAAGAAATCACATTAGGATTCTCTTTTTAAGCTGTTCCTTAAAACACTAGTGCTTAGGAAATCTATTGGAGGTAGAAGCAGTCAAGGGTAGCCTAGGGTTAGGGTTAGGCTTAGGGTACGGCTTAGGGTACGGGTTCGGGGAGGGCTTCGGGTACGGCGTAGGGTATGGGTTAGGGTTAGGGTTAGGGTTAGTGTTAGGGTTAGGGCTCGGTTTAGGGTATTGGTTAGGATTAGGGTACGTGTTAGGGTTAGGGTAGGGGTTAGGGTTAGGGTACGCGTTAGGGTTAGGGTAGTTATTAAACTTATCCCACTCTCTAGATACCCCTTAGCACGTAAAGGAATATTATTTGGAGGTCCAGCCATGGAGAAGAGTTTAGACACTAGGATAAGATAAGGAACACACACATTATGAAGAAATCACATTAGGATTCTCTTTTTAAGCTGTTCCTTAAAACACTAGTGCTTAGGAAATCTATTGGAGGCAGAAGCAGGCAAGGGTAGCCTAGGGTTAGGGTTAGGCTTAGGGTTAGGCTTAGGGTACGGCTTAGGGTATGGGTTCGGGGAGGGTTTCAGGTACGGCGTAGGGTATGGGTTAGCGTTAGGATTAGTGTTAGGGTTAGGGCTCGGTTTAGGGTACGGTTTAGGTTTCGGGTACGTGTTAGGGATAGGGTAGGGGTTAGGGTTAGGGTAAGTGTTAGGTTTAGGGTAGTTATTAAACCTACCCCACTCTCTAGATAACCCTTAGCACGTAAAGGAATATTATTTGGATGTCCAGCCATGGAGAAGAGTTTAGACAGTAGGATAAGATAAGGAACACACCCATTATAAAGAAATCCCATTAGGATTCTCTTTTTATGTTGTTCCTTAAAACACTAGAGCTTACGAAATCTATTGGAGGCAGAAGCAGTCAAGGGTAGCCTAGGGTTAGTGTTAGGCTTAGGGTTAGGCTTAGGGTACGGCTTAGGGTACGGGTTCGGGGAGGGCTTCGGGTATGGCGTAGTGTATGGGTTAGGGTTACGGTTAGGGTTAGTGTTAGGTTTAGGGCTCGGTTTAGGGTATTGTTTAGGATTAGGGTACGTGTTAGGGTTTGGGTAGGGGTTAGGGTTAGGGTACGCGTTAGGGTTAGGGTAGTTATTAAACTTATACCACTCTCTAGATACCCCTTAGCACGTAAAGGAATATTATTTGGAGGTCCAGCCATGGAGAAGAGTTTAGACACTAGGATAAGATAAGGAACACACCCATTATAAAGAAATCACATTAGGATTCTCTTTTTAAGCTGTTCCTTAAAACATTAGTGCTTAGGAAATCTATTGGAGGAAGAAGCAGTCAAGGGTAGCCTAGGGTTAGGGTTAGGCTTAGGGTTAGGTTTAGGATACGGCTTAGGGTATGGGTTCGGGGAGAGGTTCGGGCACGGCGTAGGGTATGGGTTAGGGTTAGTGTTAGGGTTAGTGTTAGGGTTAGGGCTCGGTTTAGGGTATTGGTTAGGATTAGGGTACGTGTTAGGGTTTGGGTAGGGGTTAGGGTTAGGGTATGCGTTAGGGTTAGGGTAGTTATTAAACCTATCCCACTGTCTAGATACCCCTTAGCACGTAAAGGAATATTATTTGGGGTTCCAGCCATGGAGAAGAGTTTAGACACTAGGATAAGATAAGGAACACACTGATTATAAAGAAATCACATTAGGATTCTCTTTTTAAGCTGTTCCTTAAAACACTAGTGCTTAGGAAATCTATTGGAGGCAGAAGCAGTCAAGGGTACCCTAGGGTTAGGTTTAGGCTTAGGGTTAGGCTTAGGGTACGGCTTAGGGTATGGGTTCGAGGAGGGCTTCGGGTACGGCGTAGGGTATGGGTTAGGGTTAGAGTTAGGGTTAGTGTTAGGGTTAGGGCTCCGTTTAGGGTACGGGTTAGGATTAGGGTACGTGTTAGGGTTAGGGTAAGGGTTAGGGATAGAGTACGCGTTAGGGTTAGGGTAGTTATTAAACCTATCCCACTCTCTAGATACCCCTTAGCACGTAAAGGAATATTATTTGGGGGTCCAGCCATGGAGAAGAGTTTAGACACTAGGATAAGATAAGGAACACACCCATTATTTAGAAATCACATTAGGATTCCCTTTTTAAGCTGTTCCTTAAAACACTAGTGCTTAGGAAATCTATTGGAGGTAGAAGCAGTCAAGGGTAGCCTAGGGTTAGGGTTAGGCTTAGGGTACGGCTTAGGGTACGGGTTCGGGGAGGGCTTCGGGTACGGCGTAGGGTATGGGTTAGGGTTAGGGTTAGGGTTAGTGTTAGGGTTAGGGCTCGGTTTAGGGTATTGGTTAGGATTAGGGTACGTGTTAGGGTTTGGGTAGGGGTTAGGGTTAGGGTACGCGTTAGGGTTAGGGTAGTTATTAAACTTATCCCACTCTCTAGATACCCCTTAGCACGTAAAGGAATATTATTTGGAGGTCCAGCCATGGAGAAGAGTTTAGACACTAGGATAAGATAAGGAACACACCCATTATAAAGAAATCACATTAGGATTCTCTTTTTAAGCTGTTCCTTAAAACACTAGTGCTTAGGAAATCTATTGGAGGCAGAAGCAGGCAAGGGTAGCCTAGGGTTAGGGTTAGGCTTAGGGTTAGGCTTAGGGTACGGCTTAGGGTATGGGTTCGGGGAGGGTTTCAGGTACGGCGTAGGGTATGGGTTAGCGTTAGGATTAGTGTTAGGGATAGGGCTCGGTTTAGGGTACGGTTTAGGTTTCGGGTACGTGTTAGGGATAGGGTAGGGGTTAGGGTTAGGGTAAGTGTTAGGGTTAGGGTAGTTATTAAACCTATCCCACTCTCTAGATACCCCTTAGCACGTAAAGGAATATTATTTGAGGGTCCAGGCATGGAGAAGAGTTTAGACACTAAGATAATATAAGGAACACACACATTATAAAGAAATCACATTAGGATTCTCTTTTTAAGCTGTTCCTTAAAACACTAGTGCTTAGGAAATCTATTGGAGGCAGAAGCAGTCAAGGGTAGCCTAGGGTTAGGGTTAGGCTTAGGGTTAGGCTTAGGGTACGGCTTAGGGTACGGGTTTGGGGAGGGGTTCGGGTACGGCGTAGGGTATGGGTTAGGGTTAGGGTTTGGGATAGTGTTAGGGTTAGGGCTCTGTTTAGGGTACGGTTTAGGATTAGGGTACGTGTTAGGGTTAGGGTAGGGGTTAGGGTTAGGGTACGCATTAGGGTTAGGGTAGTTATTAAACCTATCCCACTCTCTAGATACCCCTTAGCACGTAAAGGAATATTATTTGGGGGTCCAGCCATGGAGAAGAGTTTAGACACTAGGATAAGATAAGGAACACACCCATTATAAAGAAATCACATTAGGATTCTCTTTTTAAGCTGTTCCTTAAAACACTAGTGCTTAGGAAATGTATTGGAGGCAGAAGCAGTCAAGGGTAGCCTAGGGTTAGGGTTAGGCTTAGGGTTAGGCTTAGGGTACGGCTTAGGGTACGGGTTCGGGGAGGGCTTCAGGTACGGCGTAGGGTATGGGTTAGGGTTTGGGTTAGGGTTAGTGTTAGGGTTAGGGCTCTGTTTAGGGTACGGGTTAGGATTAGGGTACGTGTTAGGGTTAGGGTAGGGGTTAGGGTTAGGGTACGCATTAGGGTTAGGGTAGTTATTAAACCTATCCCACTCTCTAGATACCCCTTAGCACGTAAAGGAATATTATTTGGGGGTCCAGCCATGGAGAAGAGTTTAGACACTAGGATAAGATAAGGAACACACCCATTATAAAGAAATCACATTAGGATTCTCTTTTTAAGCTGTTCCTTAAAACACTAGTGCTTAGGAAATGTATTGGAGGCAGAAGCAGTCAAGGGTAGCCTAGGGTTAGGGTTAGGCTTAGGGTTAGGCTTAGGGTACGGCTTAGGGTACGGGTTCGGGGAGGGCTTCAGGTACGGCGTAGGGTATGGGTTAGGGTTTGGGTTAGGGTTAGTGTTAGGGTTAGGGCTCTGTTTAGGGTACGGTTTAGGATTAGGGTACGTGTTAGGGTTAGGGTAGGGGTTAGGGTTAGGGTACGTGTTAGGGTTAGCGTAGTTATTAAACCTATCCCTCTCTCTAGATACCCCTTACAACGTAAAGGAATATTATTTGGGATTCCAGCCATGGAGAAGAGTTTAGACACTAGGATAAGATAAGGAACACACCCATTATAAAGAAATCACATTAGGATTCTCTTTTTAAGCTGTTCCTTAAAACACTAGTGGTTATGAAATCTATTGGAGGCAGAAGCTGTCAAGGGTAGCCTAGGGTTAGGGTTAGGCTTAGGGTTAGGCTTAGGGTACGGCTTAGGGTACGGTTTCGGGGAGGGCTTCGGGTACAGTGTAGGGTATGGGTTAGGGTTAGGGTTATGTTTAGTGTTAGGGTTAGGGCTCGGTTTAGGGTATTGGTTAGGATTAGGGTACGTGTTAGGGTTACGGTAGGGGTTAGGGTTAGGGCACGCATTAGGGTTAGTGTAGTTATTAAACCTATCCCAATCTCTAGATACCCTTTAGCACTGAAAGGAATATTATTAGGAGGTCCAGCCATGGAGACGAGTTTCGACACTAGGATAAGATAAGGAACACACCCATTATAAAGAAATCACATTAGGATTCTCTTTTTAAACTGGTCCTTAAAACACTAGTGCTTAGGAAATCTATTGGAGGCAGAAGCAGTCAAGGGTAGCCTAGGGTTAGGGTTAGGCTTAGGGTTAGGGTTAGGGTACGGCTTAGGGTACGGGTTCGGGGAGGGGTTCGTATATGGCGTAGGGTATGAGTTAGGGTTTGGGTTAGGGTTAGGGCTCGGTTTAGGGTACGTGATAGGATTAGGGTACGTGTTAGGGTGAGGGTAGCTGTTAGGGTTAGGGTACGCGTTAGGGTTAGGGTAGTTATTAAACCTATGCCACTCTCTATATACCCCTTAGCACGTAAAGGAATATTATTTGGGGGTCCAGCCATGGAGAAGAGTTTAGACAATAGGATAAGATAAGGAACACACCCATTATAAAGAAATCACATTAGGATTCTCTTTTTAAGCTGTTACTTAAAACACTAGTGCTTAGGAAATCTATTGGAGGCAGAAGAAGTCAAGGGTAGCCTAGGGTTAGGGTTAGGCTTAGGGTTAGTGTTAGGATACGGCTTAAGGTACGGGTTCGGGGAGGGGTTCATGTACAGTGTAGGCTATGGGTTAGGGTTAGGGTTAGGGTTAGTGTTAGGGTTAGGGCTCGGTTTAGGGTACGGGTTAGGATTAGGGTACGTGATAGGGTTAGGGTAGTGGTTTGGGTTAGGGTACGCATAAGGGTTATGGTAGTTGTTAAACCTATCCCACTCTCTAGATACCCCTTAGCACGTCAAGGAATATTATTTGGGGGTCCAGCCATGGAGAAGAGTTTAGACACTAGGATAAGATAAGGAACACACCCATTATAAAGAAATCACATTAGGATTCTCTTTTTAAGCTGTTCCTTAAAACACTAGTGCTTAGGAAATCTATTGGAGGCAGAAGCAGGCAAGGGTACCCTAGGGTTAGGTTTAGGCTTAGGGTTAGGCTTAGGGTACGGCTTAGGGTACGGGTTCGAGGAGGGCTTCGGGTACGGCGTAGGGTATGGGTTAGGGTTAGAGTTAGGGTTAGTGTTAGGGTTAGGGCTCCGTTTAGGGTACGGGTTAGGATTAGGGTACGTGTTAGGGTTAGGGTAAGGGTTAGGGATAGAGTACGCGTTAGGGTTAGGGTAGTTATTAAACCTATCCCACTCTCTAGATACCCCTTAGCACGTAAAGGAATATTATTTGGGGGTCCAGCCATGGAGAAGAGTTTAGACACTAGGATAAGATAAGGAACACACCCATTATTTAGAAATCACATTAGGATTCCCTTTTTAAGCTGTTCCTTAAAACACTAGTGCTTAGGAAATCTATTGGAGGTAGAAGCAGTCAAGGGTAGCCTAGGGTTAGGGTTAGGCTTAGGGTACGGCTTAGGGTACGGGTTCGGGGAGGGCTTCGGGTACGGCGTAGGGTATGGGTTAGGGTTAGGGTTAGGGTTAGTGTTAGGGTTAGGGCTCGGTTTAGGGTATTGGTTAGGATTAGGATACGTGTTAGGGTTTGGGTAGGGGTTAGGGTTAGGGTACGCGTTAGGGTTAGGGTAGTTATTAAACTTATCCCACTCTCTAGATACCCCTTAGCACGTAAAGGAATATTATTTGGAGGTCCAGCCATGGAGAAGAGTTTAGACACTAGGATAAGATAAGGAACACACCCATTATAAAGAAATCACATTAGGATTCTCTTTTTAAGCTGTTCCTTAAAACACTAGTGCTTAGGAAATCTATTGGAGGCAGAAGCAGGCAAGGGTAGCCTAGGGTTAGGGTTAGGCTTAGGGTTAGGCTTAGGGTACGGCTTAGGGTATGGGTTCGGGGAGGGTTTCAGGTACGGCGTAGGGTATGGGTTAGCGTTAGGATTAGTGTTAGGGTTAGGGCTCGGTTTAGGGTACGGTTTAGGTTTCAGGTACGTGTTAGGGATAGGGTAGGGGTTAGGGTTAGGGTAAGTGTTAGGGTTAGGGTAGTTATTAAACCTATCCCACTCTCTAGATACCCCTTAGCACGTAAAGGAATATTATTTGGATGTCCAGCCATGGAGAAGAGTTTAGACAGTAGGATAAGATAAGGAACACACCCATTATAAAGAAATCCCATTAGGATTCTCTTTTTATGTTGTTCCTTAAAACACTAGAGCTTACGAAATCTATTGGAGGCAGAAGCAGTCAAGGGTAGCCTAGGGTTAGTGTTAGGCTTAGGGTTAGGCTTAGGGTACGGCTTAGGGTACGGGTTCGGGGAGGGCTTCGGGTATGGCGTAGGGTATGGGTTAGGGTTACGGTTAGGGTTAGTGTTAGGTTTAGGGCTCGGTTTAGGGTATTGTTTAGGATTAGGGTACGTGTTAGGGTTTGGGTAGGGGTTAGGGTTAGGGTACGCGTTACGGTTAGGGTAGTTATTAAACTTATACCACTCTCTAGATACCCCTTAGCACGTAAAGGAATATTATTTGGAGGTCCAGCCATGGAGAAGAGTTTAGACACTAGGATAAGATAAGGAACACACCCATTATAAAGAAATCACATTAGGATTCTCTTTTTAAGCTGTTCCTTAAAACATTAGTGCTTAGGAAATCTATTGGAGGAAGAAGCAGTCAAGGGTAGCCTAGGGTTAGGGTTAGGCTTAGGGTTAGGTTTAGGATACGGCTTAGGGTATGGGTTCGGGGAGAGTTTCGGGCACGGCGTAGGGTATGGGTTAGGGTTAGGGTTAGGGTTAGTGTTAGGGTTAGGGCTCGGTTTAGGGTATTGGTTAGGATTAGGGTACGTGTTAGGGTTTGGGTAGGGGTTAGGGTTAGGGTATGCGTTAGGGTTAGGGTAGTTATTAAACCTATCCCACTGTCTAGATACCCCTTAGCACGTAAAGGAATATTATTTGGGGTTCCAGCCATGGAGAAGAGTTTAGACACTAGGATAAGATAAGGAACACACTGATTATAAAGAAATCACATTAGGATTCTCTTTTTAAGCTGTTCCTTAAAACACTAGTGCTTAGGAAATCTATTGGAGGCAGAAGCAGTCAAGGGTACCCTAGGGTTAGGTTTAGGCTTAGGGTTAGGCTTAGGGTACGGCTTAGGGTACGGGTTCGAGGAGGGCTTCGGGTACGGCGTAGGGTATGGGTTAGGGTTAGAGTTAGGGTTAGTGTTAGGGTTAGGGCTCCGTTTAGGGTACGGGTTAGGATTAGGGTACGTGTTAGGGTTAGGGTAAGGGTTAGGGATAGAGTACGCGTTAGGGTTAGGGTAGTTATTAAACCTATCCCACTCTCTAGATACCCCTTAGCACGTAAAGGAATATTATTTGGGGGTCCAGCCATGGAGAAGAGTTTAGACACTAGGATAAGATAAGGAACACACCCATTATTTAGAAATCACATTAGGATTCCCTTTTTAAGCTGTTCCTTAAAACACTAGTGCTTAGGAAATCTATTGGAGGTAGAAGCAGTCAAGGGTAGCCTAGGGTTAGGGTTAGGCTTAGGGTACGGCTTAGGGTACGGGTTCGGGGAGGGCTTCGGGTACGGCGTAGGGTATGGGTTAGGGTTAGGGTTAGGGTTAGTGTTAGGGTTAGGGCTCGGTTTAGGGTATTGGTTAGGATTAGGGTACGTGTTAGGGTTTGGGTAGGGGTTAGGGTTAGGGTACGCGTTAGGGTTAGGGTAGTTATTAAACTTATCCCACTCTCTAGATACCCCTTAGCACGTAAAGGAATATTATTTGGAGGTCCAGCCATGGAGAAGAGTTTAGACACTAGGATAAGATAAGGAACACACCCATTATAAAGAAATCACATTAGGATTCTCTTTTTAAGCTGTTCCTTAAAACACTAGTGCTTAGGAAATCTATTGGAGGCAGAAGCAGGCAAGGGTAGCCTAGGGTTAGGGTTAGGCTTAGGGTTAGGCTTAGGGTACGGCTTAGGGTATGGGTTCGGGGAGGGTTTCATGTACGGCGTAGGGTATGGGTTAGCGTTAGGATTAGTGTTAGGGTTAGGGCTCGGTTTAGGGTACGGTTTAGGTTTCGGGTACGTGTTAGGGATAGGGTAGGGGTTAGGGTTAGGGTAAGTGTTAGGGTTAGGGTAGTTATTAAACCTATCCCACTCTCTAGATACCCCTTAGCACGTAAAGGAATATTATTTGGATGACCAGCCATGGAGAAGAGTTTAGACAGTAGGATAAGATAAGGAACACACCCATTATAAAGAAATCCCATTAGGATTCTCTTTTTATGTTGTTCCTTAAAACACTAGAGCTTACGAAATCTATTGGAGGCAGAAGCAGTCAAGGGTAGCCTAGGGTTAGTGTTAGGCTTAGGGTTAGGCTTAGGGTACGGCTTAGGGTACGGGTTCGGGGAGGGCTTCGGGTATGGCGTAGGGTATGGGTTAGGGTTACGGTTAGGGTTAGTGTTAGGTTTAGGGCTCGGTTTAGGGTATTGTTTAGGATTAGGGTACGTGTTAGGGTTTGGGTAGGGGTTAGGGTTAGGGTACGCGTTAGGGTTAGGGTAGTTATTAAACTTATACCACTCTCTAGATACCCCTTAGCACGTAAAGGAATATTATTTGGAGGTCCAGCCATGGAGAAGAGTTTAGACACTAGGATAAGATAAGGAACACACCCATTATAAAGAAATCACATTAGGATTCTCTTTTTAAGCTGTTCCTTAAAACATTAGTGCTTAGGAAATCTATTGGAGGAAGAAGCAGTCAAGGGTAGCCTAGGGTTAGGGTTAGGCTTAGGGTTAGGTTTAGGATACGGCTTAGGGTATGGGTTCGGGGAGAGTTTCGGGCACGGCGTAGGGTATGGGTTAGGGTTAGGGTTAGGGTTAGTGTTAGGGTTAGGGCTCGGTTTAGGGTATTGGTTAGGATTAGGGTACGTGTTAGGGTTTGTGTAGGGGTTAGGGTTAGGGTATGCGTTAGGGTTAGGGTAGTTATTAAACCTATCCCACTGTCTAGATACCCCTTAGCACGTAAAGGAATATTATTTGGGGTTCCAGCCATGGAGAAGAGTTTAGACACTAGGATAAGATAAGGAACACACTGATTATAAAGAAATCACATTAGGATTCTCTTTTTAAGCTGTTCCTTAAAACACTAGTGCTTAGGAAATCTATTGGAGGCAGAAGCAGTCAAGGGTACCCTAGGGTTAGGTTTAGGCTTAGGGTTAGGCTTAGGGTACGGCTTAGGGTACGGGTTCGAGGAGGGCTTCGGGTACGGCGTAGGGTATGGGTTAGGGTTAGAGTTAGGGTTAGTGTTAGGGTTAGGGCTCCGTTTAGGGTACGGGTTAGGATTAGGGTACGTGTTAGGGTTAGGGTAAAGGTTAGGGATAGAGTACGCGTTAGGGTTAGGGTAGTTATTAAACCTATCCCACTCTCTAGATACCCCTTAGCACGTAAAGGAATATTATTTGGGGGTCCAGCCATGGAGAAGAGTTTAGACACTAGGATAAGATAAGGAACACACCCATTATTTAGAAATCACATTAGGATTCCCTTTTTAAGCTGTTCCTTAAAACACTAGTGCTTAGGAAATCTATTGGAGGTAGAAGCAGTCAAGGGTAGCCTAGGGTTAGGGTTAGGCTTAGGGTACGGCTTAGGGTACGGGTTCGGGGAGGGCTTCGGGTACGGCGTAGGGTATGGGTTAGGATTAGGGTTAGGGTTAGTGTTAGGGTTAGGGCTCGGTTGAGCGTACGTGTTAGCGTTAGGGTAGGGGTTAGGGTTAGAGTACGCGTTAGGGTTAGGGTAGTTATTAAACCTATCCCACTCTCTAGATACCCCTTAGCACGTAAAGGAATATTATTTGGGGGTCCAGCCATGGAGAAGAGTTTAGACACTAGGATAAGATAAGGAACACACCCATTATTAAGAAATCACATTAGGATTCTCTTTTTAAGCTGTTCCTTAAAACACTAGTGCTTAGGAAATCTATTGGAGGCAGAAGCAGTCAAGGGTAGCCTAGGGTTAGGGTTAGGCTTAGGGTACGGCTTAGGGTACGGCTTAGGGTACGGGTTCGGTGAGGGGTTCGTGTACGGCGTAGGGTATCGGTTAGGGTTAGGGTTTGGGTTAGTGTTAGGGTTAGGGCTCCGTTTAGGGTACGGGTTAGGATTAGGGTACGTGTTAGGGTTAGGGTAGTGGTTAGGGTTAGGGTACGCGTTAGTTTCCGGGTAGTTATTAAACCTGTCCAACTCTCTAGATACCCCTTAGCACGTAAAGGAATATTATTTGGGGGTCCAGCCATAGAGAAGAGTTTAGACACTAGGATAAGATAAGGAACACACCTATTATAAAGAAATCACATTAGGATTCTCTTTTTATGCTGTTCCTTAAAACACTACAGCTTAGGAAATCTATTGGAGGCAGAAGCAGTCAAGGGTAGACTAGGGTTAGTGTTAGGCTTAGGGTACGGCTTAGGGTACGGCTTAGGGTACGGGTTCGGGGACGGCTTCGGGTACGGCGTAGGGTATGGGTTAGGGTTAGGGTTAGTGTTAGGGTTAGGGCTCGGTTTAGGGTATTGGTTAGGATTAGGTTACGTTTTAGGGTTTGGGTAGGGGTTAGGGTTAGGGTACGTGTTAGGGTTAGGGTAGTTATTAAACCTATCCCACTCTCTAGATACCCCTTAGCACGTAAAGGAATATTATTTGAGGGTCCAGCCATGGAGAAGAGTTTAGACACTAAGATAATATAAGGAACACACACATTATAAAGAAATCACATTAGGATTCTCTTTTTAAGCTGTTCCTTAAAACACTAGTGCTTAGGAAATCTATTGGAGGCAGAAGCAGTCAAGGGTAGCCTAGGGTTAGGTTTAGGCTTAGGGTTAGGCTTAGGGTACGGCTTAGGGTACGGGTTCGGGGAGGGTACGGCGTAGGGTATGGGTTAGGTTTAGGGTTAGTGTTAGGGTTAGGGCTCGGTTTAGGGTATTGGTTAGGATTAGGGTACGTGTTAGGGTTTGGGTAGGGGTTAGGGTTAGGGTACGCGTTAGGGTTAGGGTAGTTATTAAACCTATCCTCCTCTCTAGATACCCCTTAGCACGTAAAGGAATATTATTTGGAGGTCCAGCCATGGAGAAGAGTTTAGACACTAGGATAAGATAAGGAACACACCCATTATAAAGAAATCACATTAGGATTCTCTTTTTAAGCTGTTCCTTAAAACACTAGTGCTTAGGAAATCTATTGGAGGCAGAAGCAGTCAAGGGTAGCCTAGGGTTAGGGTTAGGCTTAGGGTTAGGCTTAGGGTACGGCTTAGGGTACGGGTTCGGGGAGGGGTTCGTGTACGGCGTAGGGTATCAGTTAGGGTTAGGGTTTGGGTTAGTGTTAGGGTTAGGGCTCCGTTTAGGGTACGGGTTAGGATTAGGGTACGTGTTAGGGTTAGGGTAGTGGTTAGGGTTAGGGTACGCGTTAGTTTTCGGGTAGTTATTAAACCTGTCCAACTCTCTAGATACCCCTTAGCACGTAAAGGAATATTATTTGGGGGTCCAGCCATAGAGAAGAGTTTAGACACTAGGATAAGATAAGGAACACACCTATTATAAAGAAATCACATTAGGATTCTCTTTTTATGCTGTTCCTTAAAACACTACAGCTTAGGAAATCTATTGGAGGCAGAAGCAGTCAAGGGTAGCCTAGGGTTAGTGTTAGGCTTAGGGTACGGCTTAGGGTACGGCTTAGGGTACGGGTTCGGGGAGGGGTTCGGGTACGGCGTAGGGTATGGGTTAGGGGTAGGTTTAGGGTTAGTGTTAGGGTTAGGGCTCGGTTTAGGGTACGGGTTAGGATTAGGGTACGTGTTAAGGTTAGGGTAGGGGTTAGGGTTAGGTTAGGTGTTATGGTTAGGGTAGTTATTAAACCTATCCCACTCTCTAGATACCCCTAAGCACGTAAAGGAATATTATTTGGAGGTCCAGCCATGGAGAAGAGTTTAGACAGTAGGATAAGATAAGGAACACACCCATTATAAAGAAATCCCATTAGGATTCTCTTTTTGTGCTGTTCTTTAAAACACTAGAGCTTAGGAAATCTATTGGAGGCAGAAGCAGTCAAGGGTAGCCTAGGGTTAGTGTTAGGCTTAGGGTTAGGCTTAGGGTACTTCTTAGGGTACGGGTTCGGGGACGGCTTCGGGTACGGCGTAGGTTATGGGTTAGGGTTAGGGTTAGGGTTAGTGTTAGCGTTAAGGCTCGGTTTAGGGTACGGGTTAGGATTAGGGAACGTGTTAGGGTTAGGGTAGGGGTTAGGGTTAGGGTACGCGTTAGGGTTAGGGTAGTTATTAAACCTATCCCGCTCTCTAGATACCCCTTAGCACGTAAAGGAATATTATTTGTGTTTCCAGCCATGGAGAAGAGTTTAGACACTAGGGTAAGATAAGGAACACACCGATTATAAAGAAATCACATTAGGATTCTCTTTTTAAGCTGTTCCTTAAAACACTAGTGCTTAGGAAATCTATTGGAGGCAGAAGCAGTCAAGGGTAGCCTAGGGTTAGGCTTAGGCTTAGGGTACGGCTTAGGGTACGGTTTCGAGGAGGGCTTCGGGTACGGCGTAGGGTATGGGTTAGGGTTAGAGTTAGGGTTAGTGTTAGGGTTAGGGCTCCGTTTAGGGTACGGGTTAGGATTAGGGTACGTGTTAGGGTTAGGGTAAGGGTTAGGGTTAGAGTACGCGTTAGGGTTAGGGTAGTTATTAAACCTATCCCACTCTCTAGATACCCCTTAGCACGTAAAGGAATATTATTTGGGGGTCCAGCCATAGAGAAGAGTTTAGACACTAGAATAAAATAAGGAACACACCTATTATAAAGAAATCACATTAGGATTCTCTTTTTAAGCTGTTTCTTAAAACACTAGTGCTTAGGAAATCTATTTGAGGCAGTAGCAGTCAAGGGTAGCCTAGGGTTAGGGTTAGGCTTAGGGTTAGGCTTAGGGTAAGGCTTAGGGTACGGGTTCGGGATGGGGTTCGGGTACGGCGTAGGGTATGGTTTAGGGGTAGGGTTAGGGTTAGTGTTAGGGTTAGGGCTCGGTTTAGGGTACGGTTTAGGTTTCGGGTACGTGTTAGGGATAGGGTAGGGGTTAGGGTTAGGGTAAGTGTTAGGGTTAGGGTAGTTATTAAACCTATCCCAATCTCTAGATACCCCTTAGCATGTAAAGGAATATTATTTGGGGGTCCAGCCATGGAGAAGAGTTTAGACACTAAGATAATATAAGGAACACACATATTATAAAGAAATCACATTAGGATTCTCTTTTTAAGCTGTTCCTTAAAACACTAGTGCTTAGGAAATCTATTGGAGGTAGAAGCAGTCAAGGGTAGCCTAGGGTTAGGGTTAGGCTTAGAGTTAGGCTTAGGGTACGGCTTAGGGTACGGGTTCGGGGAGGGCATCGGGTACGGCGTAGGGTGTGGGTTAGGGTTAGGGTTAGGTTTAGTGTTAGGGTTAGGGCTCGGTTTAGGGTATTGGTTAGGATTAGGGTACGTTTTAGGGTTTGGGTAGGGGTTAATGTTAGGGTACGTGTTAGGGTTAGGGTAGTTATTAAACTTATCCCACTCTCTAGATACCCCTTAGCACGTAAAGGAATATTATTTGGAGGTCCAGCCATGGAGAAGAGTTTAGACACTAGGATAAGATAAGGAACACACCCATTATAAAGAAATCACTTTAGGATTCTCTTTTTAAGCAGTTCCTTAATACACTAGTGCTTAGGAAATCTATTGGAGGCAGAAGCAGTCAAGGGTAGCCTAGGGTTAGGGTTAGGCTTAGGGTTAGGCTTAGGGTACGGCTTAGGGTACGGGTTCGGGGAGGGTTTCAGGTACGGCGTAGGGTATGGGTTAGGGTTAGGGTTAGTGTTAGGGTTAGGGCTCGGTTTAGGGTACGGTTTAGGTTTCGGGTACGTGTTAGGGATAGGGTAGTGGTTAGGGTTAGGGTTAGTGTTAGGGTTAGGGTAGTTATTAAACCTATCCCACTCTCTAGATACCCCTTAGCACGTAAAGGAATATTATTTGAGGGTCCAGCCATGGAGAAGAGTTTAGACACTAAGATAATATAAGGAACACACACATTATAAAGAAATCACATTAGGATTCTCCTTTTAAGCTGTTCCTTAAAACACTAGTGCTTAGGAAATCTATTGGAGGCATAAGCAGTCAAGGGTAGCCTAGGGTTAGGGTGAGGCTTAGGGTACAGCTTAGGGTACGGGTTCGGGGAGGGCTTCGGGTACGGCGTAGGGTATGGGTTAGGGTTAGGGTTATGGTTTGTGTTAGGGTTAGGGCTCGGTTTAGGGTACGGGTTAGGATTAGGGTATGTGTTAGCGTTAAGGTAGTGGTTACGGTTAGGGTACGCGTTAGGGTTAGGGTAGTTATTAAAGCTATCCCACTCTCTAGATATCCCTTAGCACGTAAAGGAATATTATTTGGGGGTCCAGCCATTGAGAAGAGTTTAGACACAAGGATAAGATAAGGAACACACCCATTATAAAGAAATCACATTAGGATTCTCTTTTTAAGCTGTTCCTTAAAACATTAGTGCTTAGGAAATCTATTGGAGGAAGAAGCAGTCAAGGGTAGCCTAGGGTTAGGGTTAGGCTTAGGGTATGGGTTCGGGGAGAGGTTCGGGCACGGCGTAGGGTATGGGTTAGGGTTAGGGTTAGTGTTAGGGTTAGGGCTCGGTTTAGGGTACGGGTTAGGATTAGGGTACGTGTTAAGGTTAGGGTAGGGGTTAGGGTTAGGTTAGGTGTTATGGTTAGGGTAGTTATTAAACCTATCCCACTCTCTAGATACCCCTAAGCACGTAAAGGAATATTATTTGGAGGTCCAGCCATGGAGAAGAGTTTAGACAGTAGGATAAGATAAGGAACACACCCATTATAAAGAAATCCCATTAGGATTCTCTTTTTGTTCTGTTCTTTAAAACACTAGAGCTTAGGAAATCTATTGGAGGCAGAAGCAGTCAAGGGTAGCCTAGGGTTAGTGTTAGGCTTAGGGTTAGGCTTAGGGTACTTCTTAGGGTACGGGTTCGGGGACGGCTTCGGGTACGGCGTAGGTTATGGGTTAGGGTTAGGGTTAGGGTTAGTGTTAGCGTTAAGGCTCGGTTTAGGGTACGGGTTAGGATTAGGGAACGTGTTAGGGTTAGGGTAGGGGTTAGGGTTAGGGTACGCGTTAGGGTTAGGGTAGTTATTAAACCTATCCCGCTCTCTAGATACCCCTTAGCACGTAAAGGAATATTATTTGTGTTTCCAGCCATGGAGAAGAGTTTAGACACTAGGGTAAGATAAGGAACACACCGATTATAAAGAAATCACATTAGGATTCTCTTTTTAAGCTGTTCCTTAAAACACTAGTGCTTAGGAAATCTATTGGAGGCAGAAGCAGTCAAGGGTAGCCTAGGGTTAGGCTTAGGCTTAGGGTACGGCTTAGGGTACGGTTTCGAGGAGGGCTTCGGGTACGGCGTAGGGTATGGGTTAGGGTTAGAGTTAGGGTTAGTGTTAGGGTTAGGGCTCCGTTTAGGGTACGGGTTAGGATTAGGGTACGTGTTAGGGTTAGGGTAAGGGTTAGGGTTAGAGTACGCGTTAGGGTTAGGGTAGTTATTAAACCTATCCCACTCTCTAGATACCCCTTAGCACGTAAAGGAATATTATTTGGGGGTCCAGCCATAGAGAAGAGTTTAGACACTAGAATAAAATAAGGAACACACCTATTATAAAGAAATCACATTAGGATTCTCTTTTTAAGCTGTTTCTTAAAACACTAGTGCTTAGGAAATCTATTTGAGGCAGTAGCAGTCAAGGGTAGCCTAGGGTTAGGGTTAGGCTTAGGGTTAGGCTTAGGGTAAGGCTTAGGGTACGGGTTCGGGATGGGGTTCGGGTACGGCGTAGGGTATGGTTTAGGGGTAGGGTTAGGGTTAGTGTTAGGGTTAGGGCTCGGTTTAGGGTACGGTTTAGGTTTCGGGTACGTGTTAGGGATAGGGTAGGGGTTAGGGTTAGGGTAAGTGTTAGGGTTAGGGTAGTTATTAAACCTATCCCAATCTCTAGATACCCCTTAGCATGTAAAGGAATATTATTTGGGGGTCCAGCCATGGAGAAGAGTTTAGACACTAAGATAATATAAGGAACACACATATTATAAAGAAATCACATTAGGATTCTCTTTTTAAGCTGTTCCTTAAAACACTAGTGCTTAGGAAATCTATTGGAGGTAGAAGCAGTCAAGGGTAGCCTAGGGTTAGGGTTAGGCTTAGAGTTAGGCTTAGGGTACGGCTTAGGGTACGGGTTCGGGGAGGGCATCGGGTACGGCGTAGGGTGTGGGTTAGGGTTAGGGTTAGGTTTAGTGTTAGGGTTAGGGCTCGGTTTAGGGTATTGGTTAGGATTAGGGTACGTTTTAGGGTTTGGGTAGGGGTTAATGTTAGGGTACGTGTTAGGGTTAGGGTAGTTATTAAACTTATCCCACTCTCTAGATACCCCTTAGCACGTAAAGGAATATTATTTGGAGGTCCAGCCATGGAGAAGAGTTTAGACACTAGGATAAGATAAGGAACACACCCATTATAAAGAAATCACTTTAGGATTCTCTTTTTAAGCAGTTCCTTAATACACTAGTGCTTAGGAAATCTATTGGAGGCAGAAGCAGTCAAGGGTAGCCTAGGGTTAGGGTTAGGCTTAGGGTTAGGCTTAGGGTACGGCTTAGGGTACGGGTTCGGGGAGGGTTTCAGGTACGGCGTAGGGTATGGGTTAGGGTTAGGGTTAGTGTTAGGGTTAGGGCTAGGTTTAGGGTACGGTTTAGGTTTCGGGTACGTGTTAGGGATAGGGTAGTGGTTAGGGTTAGGGTTAGTGTTAGGGTTAGGGTAGTTATTAAACCTATCCCACTCTCTAGATACCCCTTAGCACGTAAAGGAATATTATTTGAGGGTCCAGCCATGGAGAAGAGTTTAGACACTAAGATAATATAAGGAACACACACATTATAAAGAAATCACATTAGGATTCTCCTTTTAAGCTGTTCCTTAAAACACTAGTGCTTAGGAAATCTATTGGAGGCATAAGCAGTCAAGGGTAGCCTAGGGTTAGGGTGAGGCTTAGGGTACAGCTTAGGGTACGGGTTCGGGGAGGGCTTCGGGTACGGCGTAGGGTATGGGTTAGGGTTAGGGTTATGGTTTGTGTTAGGGTTAGGGCTCGGTTTAGGGTACGGGTTAGGATTAGGGTATGTGTTAGCGTTAAGGTAGTGGTTACGGTTAGGGTACGCGTTAGGGTTAGGGTAGTTATTAAAGCTATCCCACTCTCTAGATATCCCTTAGCACGTAAAGGAATATTATTTGGGGGTCCAGCCATTGAGAAGAGTTTAGACACAAGGATAAGATAAGGAACACACCCATTATAAAGAAATCACATTAGGATTCTCTTTTTAAGCTGTTCCTTAAAACATTAGTGCTTAGGAAATCTATTGGAGGAAGAAGCAGTCAAGGGTAGCCTAGGGTTAGGGTTAGGCTTAGGGTATGGGTTCGGGGAGAGGTTCGGGCACGGCGTAGGGTATGGGTTAGGGTTAGGGTTAGTGTTAGGGTTAGGGCTCGGTTTAGGGTACGGGTTAGGATTAGGGTACGTGTTAAGGTTAGGGTAGGGGTTAGGGTTAGGTTAGGTGTTATGGTTAGGGTAGTTATTAAACCTATCCCACTCTCTAGATACCCCTAAGCACGTAAAGGAATATTATTTGGAGGTCCAGCCATGGAGAAGAGTTTAGACAGTAGGATAAGATAAGGAACACACCCATTATAAAGAAATCCCATTAGGATTCTCTTTTTGTGCTGTTCTTTAAAACACTAGAGCTTAGGAAATCTATTGGAGGCAGAAGCAGTCAAGGGTAGCCTAGGGTTAGTGTTAGGCTTAGGGTTAGGCTTAGGGTACTTCTTAGGGTACGGGTTCGGGGACGGCTTCGGGTACGGCGTAGGTTATGGGTTAGGGTTAGGGTTAGGGTTAGTGTTAGCGTTAAGGCTCGGTTTAGGGTACGGGTTAGGATTAGGGAACGTGTTAGGGTTAGGGTAGGGGTTAGGGTTAGGGTACGCGTTAGGGTTAGGGTAGTTATTAAACCTATCCCGCTCTCTAGATACCCCTTAGCACGTAAAGGAATATTATTTGTGTTTCCAGCCATGGAGAAGAGTTTAGACACTAGGGTAAGATAAGGAACACACCGATTATAAAGAAATCACATTAGGATTCTCTTTTTAAGCTGTTCCTTAAAACACTAGTGCTTAGGAAATCTATTGGAGGCAGAAGCAGTCAAGGGTAGCCTAGGGTTAGGCTTAGGCTTAGGGTACGGCTTAGGGTACGGTTTCGAGGAGGGCTTCGGGTACGGCGTAGGGTATGGGTTAGGGTTAGAGTTAGGGTTAGTGTTAGGGTTAGGGCTCCGTTTAGGGTACGGGTTAGTATTAGGGTACGTGTTAGGGTTAGGGTAAGGGTTAGGGTTAGAGTACGCGTTAGGGTTAGGGTAGTTATTAAACCTATCCCACACTCTAGATACCCCTTAGCACGTAAAGGAATATTATTTGGGGGTCCAGCCATAGAGAAGAGTTTAGACACTAGAATAAAATAAGGAACACACCTATTATAAAGAAATCACATTAGGATTCTCTTTTTAAGCTGTTCCTTAAAACACTAGTGCTTAGGAAATCTATTGGAGGCAGTAGCAGTCAAGGGTAGCCTAGGGTTAGGGTTAGGCTTAGGGTTAGGCTTAGGGTACGGCTTAGGGTACGGGTTCGGGATGGGGTTCGGGTACGGCGTAGGGTATGGGTTAGGGGTAGGGTTAGGGTTAGTGTTAGGGTTAGGGCTCGGTTTAGGGTACGGTTTAGGTTTCGGGTACGTGTTAGGGATAGGGTAGGGGTTAGGGTTAGGGTAAGTGTTAGGGTTAGGGTAGTTATTAAACCTATCCCAGTCTCTAGATACCCCTTAGCATGTAAAGGAATATTATTTGGGGGTCCAGCCATGGAGAAGAGTTTAGACACTAAGATAATATAAGGAACACACATATTATAAAGAAATCACATTAGGATTCTCTTTTTAAGCTGTTCCTTAAAACACTAGTGCTTAGGAAATCTATTGGAGGTAGAAGCAGTCAAGGGTAGCCTAGGGTTAGGGTTAGGCTTAGAGTTAGGCTTAGGGTACGGCTTAGGGTACGGGTTCGGGGAGGGCTTCGGGTACGGCGTAGGGTATGGGTTAGGGTTAGGGTTAGGGTTAGTGTTAGGGTTAGGGCTCGGTTTAGGGTATTGGTTAGGATTAGGGTACGTGTTAGGGTTTGGGTAGGGGTTAGGGTTAGGGTACGCGTTAGGGTTAGGGTAGTTATTAAACTTATCCCACTCTCTAGATACCCCTTAGCACGTAAAGGAATATTATTTGGAGGTCCAGCCATGGAGAAGAGTTTAGACACTAGGATAAGATAAGGAACACACCCATTATAAAGAAATCACATTAGGATTCTCTTTTTAAGCTGTTCCTTAAAACACTAGTGCTTAGGAAATCTATTGGAGGCAGAAGCAGGCAAGGGTAGCCTAGGCTTAGGGTTAGGCTTAGGGTACGGCTTAGGGTACGGGTTCGGGGAGGGTTTCAGGTACGGCGTAGGGTATGGGTTAGGGTTAGGGTTAGTGTTAGGGTTAGGGCTCGGTTTAGGGTACGGTTTAGGTTTCGGGTACGTGTTAGGGATAGGGTAGGGGTTAGGGTTAGGGTAAGTGTTAGGGTTAGGGTAGTTATTAAACCTATCCCACTCTCTAGATACCCCTTAGCACGTAAAGGAATATTATTTGGGGGTCCAGCCATGGAGAAGAGTTTAGACACAAGGATAAGATAAGGAACACACCCATTATAAAGAAATTACATTAGGATTCTCTTTTTAAGCTGTTCCTTAAAACATTAGTGCTTAGGAAATCTATTGGAGGCAGAAGCAGTCAAGGGTAGCCTAGGGTTAGGGTTAGGCTTAGGGTTAGGCTTAGGGTACGGCTTAGGTTATGGGTTCGGGGAGGGCTTCGGGTACGGCGTAGGGTATGGGTTAGGATTAGGGTTAGGGTTAGTGTTAGGGTTAGGGCTCGGTTTAGCGTACGTGTTAGCGTTAGGGTAGGGGTTAGGGTTAGAGTACGCGTTAGGGTTAGGGTAGTTATTAAACCTATCCCACTCTCTAGATACCCCTTAGCACGTAAAGGAATATTATTTGGGGGTCCAGCCATGGAGAAGAGTTTAGACACTAGGATAAGATAAGGAACACACCCATTATTAAGAAATCACATTAGGATTCTCTTTTTAAGCTGTTCCTTAAAACACTAGTGCTTAGGAAATCTATTGGAGGCAGAAGCAGTCAAGGGTAGCCTAGGTTTAGGGTTAGGCTTAGGGTTAGGCTTAGGGTACGGCTTAGGATACGGGTTCGGGGAGGGGTTCGTGTACGGCGTAGGGTATCAGTTAGGGTTAGGGTTTGGGTTAGTGTTAGGGTTAGGGCTCCGTTTAGGGTACGGGTTAGGGTTAGGGTACGTGTTAGGTTTAGGGTAGTGGTTAGGGTTAGTGTACGCGTTAGTTTTCGGGTAGTTATTAAACCTGTCCAACTCTCTAGATACCCCTTAGCACGTAAAGGAATATTATTTGGTGGTCCAGCCATAGAGAAGAGTTTAGACACTAGGATAAGATAAGGAACACACCTATTATAAAGAAATCACATTAGGATTCTCTTTTTATGCTGTTCCTTAAAACACTACAGCTTAGGAAATCTATTGGAGGCAGAAGCAGTCAAGGGTAGCCTAGGGTTAGTGTTAGGCTTAGGGTACGGCTTAGGGTACGGCTTAGGGTACGGGTTCGGTGAGGGGTTCGGGTACGGCGTAGGGTATGGGTTAGGGGTAGGTTTAGGGTTAGTGTTAGGGTTAGGGCTCGGTTTAGCGTACGTGTTAGCGTTAGGGTAGGGGTTAGGGTTAGAGTACGCGTTAGGGTTAGGGTAGTTATTAAACCTATCCCACTCTCTAGATACCCCTTAGCACGTAAAGGAATATTATTTGGGGGTCCAGCCATGGAGAAGAGTTTAGACACTAGGATAAGATAAGGAACACACCCATTATTAAGAAATCACATTAGGATTCTCTTTTTAAGCTGTTCCTTAAAACACTAGTGCTTAGGAAATCTATTGGAGGCAGAAGCAGTCAAGGGTAGCCTAGGGTTAGGGTTAGGCTTAGGGTTAGGCTTAGGGTACGGCTTAGGGTACGGGTTCGGGGAGGGGTTCGTGTACGGCGTAGGGTATCGGTTAGGGTTAGGGTTTGGGTTAGTGTTAGGGTTAGGGCTCCGTTTAGGGTACGGGTTAGGATTAGGGTACCTGTTAGGGTTAAGGTAGTGGTTAGGGTTAGGGTACGCGTTAGTTTTCGGGTAGTTATTAAACCTGTCGAACTCTCTAGATACCCCTTAGCACGTAAAGGAATATTATTTGGGGGTCCAGCCATAGAGAAGAGTTTAGACACTAGGAAAATATAAGGAACACACCTATTATAAAGAAATCACATTAGGATTCTCTTTTTATGCTGTTCCTTAAAACACTACAGCTTAGGAAATCTATTGGAGGCAGAAGCAGTCAAGGGTAGCCTAGGGTTAGTGTTAGGCTTAGGGTACGGCTTAGGGTACGGCTTAGGGTATGGGTTCGGGGACGGCTTCGGGTACGGCGTAGGGTATGGGTTAGGGTTAGGGTTAGTGTTAGTGTTAGGGTTAAGGCTCGTTTTAGGGTACGGGTTAGGATTAGGGTACGTATTAGGGTTAGGGTAGGGGTTAGGGTTAGGGTACGCGTTAGGGTTAGGGTAGTTATTAAACCTATCCCAATCTCTAGATAACCCTTAGCATGTAAAGCAATACTATTTGGGGGTCCAGCCATGGAGAAGAGTTTAGACACTAAGATAATATAAGGAACACACATATTATAAAGAAATCACATTAGGATTCTCTTTTTAAGCTGTTCCTTAAAACACTAGTGCTTAGGAAATCTATTGGAGGTAGAAGCAGTCAAGGGTAGCCTAGGGTTGGGGTTAGGCTTAGGGTTAGGCTTAGGGTACGGCTTAGGGTACGGGTTCGGGGAGGGCTTCGGGTACGGCGTAGGGTATGGGTTAGGGTTAGGGTCAGGGTTAGTGTTAGGGTTAGGGCTCGGTTTAGGGTATTGGTTAGGATTAGGGTACGTGTTAGGGTTTGGGTAGGGGTTAGGGTTAGGGTACGCGTTAGGGTTAGGGTAGTTATTAAACTTATCCCATTCTCTAGATACCCCTTAGCACGTAAAGGAATATTATTTGGAGGTCCAGCCATGGAGAAGAGTTTAGACACAAGGATAAGATAAGGAACACACCCATTATAAAGAAATCACATTAGGATTCTCTTTTTAAGCTGTTCCTTAAAACACTAGTGCTTAGGAAATCTATTGGAGGCAGAAGCAGGCAAGGGTAGCCTAGGCTTAGGGTTAGGCTTAGGGTACGGCTTAGGGTACGGGTTCGGGGAGGGTTTCAGGTACGGCGTAGGGTATGGGTTAGGGTTAGGGTTAGTGTTAGGGTTAGGGCTCGGTTTAGGGTACGGTTTAGGTTTCGGGTACGTGTTAGGGATAGGGTAGGGGTTAGGGTTAGGGTAAGTGTTAGGGTTAGGGTAGTTATTAAACCTATCCCACTCTCTAGATACCCCTTAGCACGTAAAGGAATATTATTTGGGGGTCCAGCCATGGAGAAGAGTTTAGACACAAGGATAAGATAAGGAACACACCCATTATAAAGAAATTACATTAGGATACTCTTTTTAAGCTGTTCCTTAAAACATTAGTGCTTAGGAAATCTATTGGAGGCAGAAGCAGTCAAGGGTAGCCTAGGGTTAGGGTTAGGCTTGGGGTTAGGCTTAGGGTACAGCTTAGGGTACGGTTTCGGGGAGGGGTTCGGGTACGGCGTAGGGTATGCGTTAGGGTTAGGGTTTGGGTTAGTGTTAGGGTTAGGGCTCCGTTTAGGGTACGGGTTAGGATTAGGGTACGTGTTAGGGATAGGGTAGGAGTTAGGGTTAGGCTACGTGTTAGGGTTAGGGTAGTTATTAAACCTATCCCACTCTCTAGATACCCCTTAGCACGTAAAGGAATATTATTTGGGGTTCCAGCCATGGAGAAGAGTTTAGACACTAGGATAAGATAAGGAAAACACCGATTATAAAGAAATCACATTAGGATTCTCTTTTTAAGCTGTTCCTTAAAACACTAGTGCTTAGGAAATCTATTGGAGGCAGAAGCAGTCAAGGGTAGCCTAGGGTTAGGGTTAGGCTTAGCGTTAGGCTTAGGGTACGGCTTAGGGTACGGGTTCGGGGAGGGCTTCGGGTACGGCGTAGGGTATGGGTTAGGATTAGGGTTAGGGTTAGTGTTAGGGTTAGGGCTCGGTTTAGCGTACGTGTTAGCGTTAGGGTAGGGGTTAGGGTTAGAGTACGCGTTAGGGTTAGGGTAGTTATTAAACCTATCCCACTCTCTAGATACCCCTTAGCACGTAAAGGAATATTATTTGGGGGTCCAGCCATGGAGAAGAGTTTAGACACTAGGATAAGATAAGGAACACACCCATTATTAAGAAATCACATTAGGATTCTCTTTTTAAGCTGTTCCTTAAAACACTAGTGCTTAGGAAATCTATTGGAGGCAGAAGCAGTCAAGGGTAGCCTAGGGTTAGGGTTAGGCTTAGGGTTAGGCTTAGGGTACGGCTTAGGGTACGGGTTCGGGGAGGGGTTCGTGTACGGCGTAGGGTATCGGTTAGGGTTTGGGTTAGTGTTAGGGTTAGGGCTCCGTTTAGGGTACGGGTTAGGATTCGGGTACGTGTTAGGGTTAGGGTAGTGGTTAGGGTTAGGGTACGCGTTAGTTTCCGGGTAGTTATTAAACCTGTCCAACTCTCTAGATACCCCTTAGCACGTAAAGGAATATTATTTGGGGGTCCAGCCATAGAGAAGAGTTTAGACACTAGGATAAGATAAGGAACACACCTATTATAAAGAAATCACATTAGGATTCTCTTTTTATGCTGTTCCTTAAAACACTACAGCTTAGGAAATCTATTGGAGGCAGAAGCAGTCAAGGGTAGCCTAGGGTTAGTGTTAGGCTTAGGGTACGGCTTAGGGTACGGCTTAGGGTACGGGTTCGGGGACGGCTTCGGGTACGGTGTAGGGTATGGGTTAGCGTTAGGGTTAGTGTTAGTGTTAGGGTTAAGGCTCGTTTTAGGGTACGGGTTAGGATTAGGGTACGTATTAGGGTTAGGGTAGGGGTTAGGGTTAGGGTACGCGTTAGGGTTAGGGTAGTTATTAAACCTATCCCACTATCTAGATACCCCTTAGCAAGTAAAGCAATACTATTTGGGGGTCCATCCATGGAGGAGAGTTTAGACACTAAGATAATATAAGGAACACACATATTATAAAGAAATCACATTAGGATTCTCTTTTTAAGCTGTTCCTTAAAACACTAGTGCTTCGGAAATCTATTGGAGGCAGTAGCAGTCAAGGGTAGCCTAGGGTTAGGGTTAGGCTTAGGGTTAGGCTTAGGGTAAGGCTTAGGGTACGGGTTCGGGGAGGGGTTCGGGTACGGCGTAGGGTATGGGTTAGGGGTAGGTTTAGGGTTAGTGTTAGGGTTAGGGCTCGGTGTAGGGTACGGTTTAGGTTTCGGGTACGTGTTAGGGATAGGGTAGGGGTTAGGGTTAGGGTAAGTGTTAGGGTTAGGGTAGTTATTAAACCTATCCCAATCTTTAGATACCCCTTAGCACGTAAAGGAATATTATTTGGGGGTCCAGCCATGGAGAAGAGTTTAGACACTAAGATAATATAAGGAACACACATATTATAAAGAAATCACATTAGGATTCTCTTTTTAAGCTGATCCTTAAAACACTAGTGCTTAGGAAATCTATTGGAGGTAGAAGCAGTCAAGGGTAGCCTAGGGTTAGGGTTAGGCTTAGGGTTAGGCTTAGGGTACGTCTTAGGGTACGGGTTCGGGGAGGGCTTCGGGTACGGCGTAGGGTGTGGGTTAGGGTTAGGGTTAGGGTTAGTGTTAGGGTTAGGGCTCGGTTTAGGGTATTGGTTAGGATTAGGTTACGTTTTAGGGTTTGGGTAGGGGTTAGGGTTAGGGTACGTGTTAGGGTTAGGGTAGTTATTAAACCTATCCCACTCTCTAGATACCCCTTAGCACGTAAAGGAATATTATTTGAGGGTCCAGCCATGGAGAAGAGTTTAGACACTAAGATAATATAAGGAACACACACATTATAAAGAAATCACATTAGGATTCTCTTTTTAAGCTGTTCCTTAAAACACTAGTGCTTAGGAAATCTATTGGAGGCAGAAGCAGTCAAGGGTAGCCTAGGGCTAGGGTTAGGCTTAGGGTTAGGCTTAGGGTACGGCTTAGGGTACGGGTTCGGGGAGAGCTTCGGGTACGGCGTAGGGTATGGTTTAGGGATAGGGTTAAGGTAAGTTTTAGGGTTAGGGCTCACTTTACGGTACGGGTTAGGATTAGGTTACGTGTTAGCGTTAGGGTAGTGGTTAGGGTTAGTGTACGTTTTAGGGTTAGGGTAGTTATTAAACCTATCCCACTCTCTAGATACCCCTTAGCACATGAAGGAATATTATTTGGGGTTCCAGCCATGGAGAAAAGTTTAGACACTAGGATAGGATAAGGAACATACCCATTATAAAGAAATCACATTAGGATTCTCTTTTTAAGCTGTTCCGTAAAACACTAGTGCTTACGACATCTATTGGAGGCAAAAGCTGTCAAGGGTAGCCTAGGGTTAGGGATAGGCTTAGGGTTAGGCTTAGGGTACGGCTTAGGGTACGGGTTCGGGGAAGGCTTCGGGTACGGCGTAGTGTATGGGTTAGGGTTAGGGTTAGGGTTACTGTTAGGGTTAGGGCTCGGTTTAAGGTACGGGTTAGGATTAGGGTATGTGTTAGCGTTAGGGTAGTGGTTAGGGTAAGGGTACGCGTTAGGGTTAGGGTAGTTATTAAAGCTATCCCACTCTCTAGATATCCCTTAGCACGTAAAGGAATATTATTTGGGGGTCCAGCCATTGAGAAGAGTTTAGACACAAGGATAAGATAAGGAACACACCCATTATAAAGAAATCACATTAGGATTCTCTTTTTAAGCTGTTCCTTAAAACATTAGTGCTTAGGAAATCTATTGGAGGAAGAAGCAGTCAAGGGTAGCCTAGGGTTAGGGTTAGGCTTAGGGTATGGGTTCGGGGAGAGGTTCGGGCACGGCGTAGGGTATGGGTTAGGGTTAGGGTTAGTGTTAGGGTTAGAGCTCGGTTTAGGGTACGGGTTAGGATTAGGGTACGTGTTAAGGTTAGGGTAGGGGTTAGGGTTAGGTTAGGCGTTAGGGTTAGGGTAGTTATTAAACCTATCCCACTCTCTAGAAACCCCTAAGCACGTAAAGGCATATTATTTGGAGGTCCAGCCATAGAGAAGAGTTTAGACAGTAGGATAAGATAAGGAACACACCCATTATAAAGAAATCCCATTAGGATTCTCTTTTTGTGCTGTTCTTTAAAACACTAGAGCTTAGGAAATCTATTGGAGGCAGAAGCAGTCAAGGGTAGCCTAGGGTTAGTGTTAGGCTTAGGGTTAGGCTTAGGGTACTTCTTAGGGTACGGGTTCGGGGACGGCTTCGGGTACGGCGTAGGTTATGGGTTAGGGTTAGGGTTATGGTTAGTGTTAGCGTTAAGGCTCGGTTTAGGGTACGGGTTAGGATTAGGGAACGTGTTAGGGTTAGGGTAGGGGTTAGGGTTAGGGTACGCGTTAGGGTTAGGGTAGTTATTAAACCTATCCCGCTCTCTAGATACCCCTTAGCACGTAAAGGAATATTATTTGTGTTTCCAGCCATGGAGAAGAGTTTAGACACTAGGGTAAGATAAGGAACACACCGATTATAAAGAAATCACATTAGGATTCTCTTTTTAAGCTGTTCCTTAAAACACTAGTGCTTAGGAAATCTATTGGAGGCAGAAGCAGTGAAGGGTAGCCTAGGGTTAGGGTTAGGCTTAGGGTTAGGCTTAGGGTACGGCTTAGGGTACGGGTTCGAGGAGGGCTTCGGGTACGGCGTAGGGTATGGGTTAGGGTTAGAGTTAGGGTTAGTGTTAGGGTTAGGGCTCCGTTTAGGGTACGGGTTAGGATTAGGGTACGTGTTAGGGTTAGGGTAAGTGTTAGGGTTAGAGTACGCGTTAGGGTTAGGGTAGTTATTAAACCTATCCCACTCTCTAGATACCCCTTAGCACGTAAAGGAATATTATTTGGGGTTCCAGCCATGGAGAAGAGTTTAGACACTAGGATAAGATAAGGAACACACCCATTATAAAGAAATCACATTAGGATTCTCTTTTTAAGCTGTTCCTTAAAACACTAGTGCTTAGGAAATCTATTGGAGGCAGAAGCAGGCAAGGGTAGCCTAGGCTTAGGGTTAGGCTTAGGGTACGGCTTAGGGTACGGGTTCGGGGAGGGTTTCAGGTACGGCGTAGGGTATGGGTTTGGGTTAGGGTTAGTGTTAGGGTTAGGGCTCGGTTTAGGGTACGGTTTAGGTTTCGGGTACGTGTTAGGGATAGGGTAGGGGTTAGGGTTAGGGTAAGTGTTAGGGTAGTTATTAAACCTATCCCAATCTCTAGATACCCCTTAGCACGTAAAGGAATATTATTTGGGGGTCCAGCCATGGAGAAGAGTTTAGACACAAGGATAAGATAAGGAACACACCCATTATAAAGAAATTACATTAGGATTCTCTTTTTAAGCTGTTCCTTAAAACATTAGTGCTTAGGAAATCTATTGGAGGCAGAAGCAGTCAAGGGTAGCCTAGGGTTAGGGTTAGGCTTGGGGTTAGGCTTAGGGTACAGCTTAGGGTACGGTTTCGGGGAGGGGTTCGGGTACGGCGTAGGGTATGCGTTAGGGTTAGGGTTTGGGTTAGTGTTAGGGTTAGGGCTCCGTTTAGGGTACGGGTTAGGATTAGGGTACGTGTTAGGGTTAGGGTAAGGGTTAGGGTTAGAGTACGCGTTAGGGTTAGGGTAGTTATTAAACCTATCCCACTCTCTAGATACCCCTTATCACGTAAAGGAATATTATTTGGGGGTCCAGCCACAGAGAAGAGTTTAGACACTAGAAAAAAATAAGGAACACACCTATTATAAAGAAATCACATTAGGATTCTCTTTTTAAGCTGTTCCTTAAAACACTAGTGCTTAGGAAATCTATTGGAGGTAGAAGCAGTCAAGGGTAGCCTAGGGTTGGGGTTAGGCTTAGGGTTAGGCTTAGGGTACGGCTTAGGGTACGGGTTCGGGATGGGGTTCGGGTACGGCGTAGGGTATGGGTTAGGGGTAGGGTTAGGGTTAGTGTTAGGGTTAGGGCTCGGTTTAGGGTACGGTTTAGGTTTCGGGTACGTGTTAGGGATAGGGTAGGGGTTAGGGTTAGGGTAAGTGTTAGGGTAGTTATTAAACCTATCCCAATCTCTAGATACCCCTTAGCATGTAAAGGAATATTATTTGGGGGTCCAGCCATGGAGAAGAGTTTAGACACTAAGATAATATAAGGAACACACATATTATAAAGAAATCACATTAGGATTCTCTTTTTAAGCTGTTCCTTAAAACACTAGTGCTTAGGAAATCTATTGGAGGTAGAAGCAGTCAAGGGTAGCCTAGGGTTGGGGTTAGGCTTAGGGTTAGGCTTAGGGTACGGCTTAGGGTACGGGTTCGGGGAGGGCTTCGGGTACGGCGTAGGGTATGGGTTAGGGTTAGGGTCAGGGTTAGTGTTAGGGTTAGGGCTCGGTTTAGGGTATTGGTTAGGATTAGGGTACGTGTTAGGGTTTGGGTAGGGGTTAGGGTTAGGGTACGCGTTAGGGTTAGGGTAGTTATTAAACTTATCCCATTCTCTAGATACCCCTTAGCACGTAAAGGAATATTATTTGGAGGTCCAGCCATGGAGAAGAGTTTAGACACTAGGATAAGATAAGGAACACACCCATTATAAAGAAATCACATTAGGATTCTCTTTTTAAGCTGTTCCTTAAAACACTAGTGCTTAGGAAATCTATTGGAGGCAGAAGCAGGCAAGGGTAGCCTAGGCTTAGGGTTAGGCTTAGGGTACGGCTTAGGGTACGGGTTCGGGGAGGGTTTCAGGTACGGCGTAGGGTATGGGTTAGGGTTAGGGTTAGTGTTAGGGTTAGGGCTCGGTGTAGGGTACGGTTTAGGTTTCGGGTACATGTTAGGGATAGGGTAGGGGTTAGGGTTAGGGTAAGTGTTAGGGTTAGCGTAGTTATTAAACCTATCCCAATCTCTAGATACCCCTTAGCACGTAAAGGAATATTATTTGGGGGTCCAGCCATGGAGAAGAGTTTAGACACTAAGATAATATAAGGAACACACATATTATAAAGAAATCACATTAGGATTCTCTTTTTAAGCTGTTCCTTAAAACACTAGTGCTTAGGAAATCTATTGGAGGTAGAAGCAGTCAAGGGTAGCCTAGGGTTAGGGTTAGGCTTAGGGTTAGGCTTAGGGTACGGCTTAGGGTACGGGTTCGGGGAGGGCTTCGGGTACGGCGTAGGGTGTGGGTTAGGGTTAGGGTTAGGGTTAGTGTTAGGGTTAGGGCTCGGTTTAGGGTATTGGTTAGGATTAGGGTACGTTTTAGGGTTTGGGTAGGGGTTAGGGTTAGGGTACGTGTTAGGGTTAGGGTAGTTATTAAACCTATCCCACTCTCTAGATACCCCTTAGCACGTAAAGGAATATTATTTGAGGGTCCAGCCATGGAGAAGAGTTTAGACACTAAGATAATATAAGGAACACAGACATTATAAAGAAATCACATTAGGATTCTCTTTTTAAGCTGTTCCTTAAAACACTAGTGCTTAGGAAATCTATTGGAGGCAGAAGCAGTCAAGGGTAGCCTAGGGCTAGGGTTAGGCTTAGGGTTAGGCTTAGGGTACGGCTTAGGGTACGGGTTCGGGGAGGGCTTCGGGTACGGCGTAGGGTATGGTTTAGGGATAGGGTTAAGGTAAGTTTTAGGGTTAGGGCTCACTTTACGGTACGGGTTAGGATTAGGGTACGTGTTAGCGTTAGGGTAGTGGTTAGGGTTAGTGTACGTTTTAGGGTTAGGGTAGTTATTAAACCTATCCCACTCTCTAGATACCCCTTAGCACATAAAGGAATATTATTTGGGGTTCCAGCCATGGAGAAAAGTTTAGACACTAGGATAAGATAAGGAACATACCCATTATAAAGAAATCACATTAGGATTCTCTTTTTAAGCTGTTCCGTAAAACACTAGTGATTAGGACATCTATTGGAAGCAGAAGCTGTCAAGGGTATCCTAGGGTTAGGGTTAGGCTTAGGGTTAGGCTTAGGGTACGGCTTAGGGTACGGGTTCGGGGAGGGCTTCGGGTACGGCGTAGTGTATGGGTTAGGGTTAGGGTTAGGGTTACTGTTAGGGTTAGGGCTCGGTTTAAGGTACGGGTTAGGATTAGGGTATGTATTAGCGTTAGGGTAGTGGTTAGGATAAGGGTACGCATTAGGGTTAGGGTAGTTATTAAAGCTATCCCACTCTCTAGATATCCCTTAGCACGTAAAGGAATATTATTTGGGGGTCCAGCCATTGAGAAGAGTTTAGACACAAGGATAAGATAAGGAACACACCCATTATAAAGAAATCACATTAGGATTCTCTTTTTAAGCTGTTCCTTAAAACATTAGTGCTTAGGAAATCTATTGGAGGAATAAGCAGTCAAGGGTAGCCTAGGGTTAGGGTTAGGCTTAGGGTATGGGTTCGGGGAGAGGTTCGGGCACGGCGTAGGGTATGGGTTAGGGTTAGGGTTAGTGTTAGGGTTAGGGCTCGGTTTAGGGTACGGGTTAGGATTAGGGTACGTGTTAAGGTTAGGGTAGGGGTTAGGGTTAGGTTAGGCGTTAGGGTTAGGGTAGTTATTAAACCTATCCCACTCTCTAGATACCCCTAAGCACGTAAAGGAATATTATTTGGAGGTCCAGCCATGGAGAAGAGTTTAGACAGTAGGATAAGATAAGGAACACACCGATTATAAAGAAATCACATTAGGATTCTCTTTTTAAGCTGTTCCTTAAAACACTAGTGCTTAGGAAATCTATTGGAGGCAGAAGCAGTCAAGGGTAGCCTAGGGTTAGGGTTAGGCTTAGGGTTAGGCTTAGGGTACGGCTTAGGGTACGGGTTCGAGGAGGGCTTCGGGTACGGCGTAGGGTATGGGTTAGGGTTAGAGTTAGGGTTAGTGTTAGGGTTAGGGCTCCGTTTAGGGTACGGGTTAGGATTAGGGTACGTGTTAGGGTTAGGGTAAGTGTTAGGGTTAGAGTACGCGTTAGGGTTAGGGTAGTTATTAAACCTATCCCACTCTCTAGATACCCCTTAGCAGGTAAAGGAATATTATTTGGGGGTCCAGCCATAGAGAAGAGTTTAGACACTAGAATAAAATAAGGAACACACCTATTATAAAGAAATCACATTAGGATTCTCTTTTTAAGCTGTTCCTTAAAACACTAGTTCTTAGGAAATCTATTGGAGGCAGTAGCAGTAAAGGGTAGCCTAGGGTTAGGGTTAGGCTTAGGGTTAGGCTTAGGGTAAGGCTTAGGTTACGGGTTCGGGATGGGGTTCGGGTACGGCGTAGGGTATGGGTTAGGGGTAGGGTTAGGGTTAGTGTTAGGGTTAGGGCTCGGTTTAGGGTACGGTTTAGGTTTCGGGTACGTGTTAGGGTTTGGGTAGGGGTTAGGGTTAGGGTACGCGTTAGGGTTAGGGTAGTTATTAAACTTATCCCACTCTCTAGATACCCCTTAGCACGTAAAGGAATATTATTTGGAGGTCCAGCCATGGAGAAGAGTTTAGACACTAGGATAAGATAAGGAACACACCCATTATAAAGAAATCACATTAGGATTCTCTTTTTAAGCTGTTCCTTAAAACATTAGTGCTTAGGAAATCTATTGGAGGAAGAAGCAGTCAAGGGTAGCCTAGGGTTAGGGTTAGGCTTAGGGTTAGGTTTAGGATACGGCTTAGGGTATGGGTTCGGGGAGAGGTTCGGGCACGGCGTAGGGTATGGGTTAGGGTTAGGGTTAGGGTTAGTGTTAGGGTTAGGGCTCGGTTTAGGGTATTGGTTAGGATTAGGGTACGTGTTAGGGTTTGGGTAGGGGTTAGGGTTAGGGTATGCATTAGGGTTAGGGTAGTTATTAAACCTATCCCACTGTCTAGATACCCCTTAGCACGTAAAGGAATATTATTTGGGGTTCCAGCCATGGAGAAGAGTTTAGACACTAGGATAAGACAAGGAACACACTGATTATAAAGAAATCACATTAGGATTCTCTTTTTAAGCTGTTCCTTAAAACACTAGTGCTTAGGAAATCTATTCGAGGCAGAAGCAGTCAAGGGTACCCTAGGGTTAGGTTTAGGCTTAGGGTTAGGCTTAGGGTATGGCTTAGGGTACGGGTTCGAGGAGGGCTTCGGGTACGGCGTAGGGTATGGGTTAGGGTTAGAGTTAGGGTTAGTGTTAGGGTTAGGGCTCGGTTTAGGGTACGGGTTAGGATTAGGGTACGTGTTAGGGTTAGGGTAAGGGTTAGGGATAGAGTACGCGTTAGGGTTAGGGTAGTTATTAAACCTATCCCACTCTCTAGATACCCCTTAGCACGTAAAGGAATATTATTTGGGGGTCCAGCCATGGAGAAGAGTTTAGACACTAGGATAAGATAAGGAACACACCCATTATTAAGAAATCACATTAGGATTCCATTTTTAAGATGTTCCTTAAAACACTAGTGCTTAGGAAATCTATTGGAGGTAGAAGCAGTCAAGGGTAGCCTAGGGTTAGGGTTAGGCTTAGGGTACGGCTTAGGGTACGGGTTCGGGGAGGGCTTCGGGTACTGCGTAGGGTATGGGTTAGGGTTAGGGTTAGGGTTAGTGTTAGGGTTAGGGCTCGGTTTAGGGTATTGGTTAGGATTAGGGTACGTGTTAGGGTTTGGGTAGGGGTTAGGGTTAGGGTACGCGTTAGGGTTAGGGTAGTTATTAAACTTATCCCACTCTCTAGATACCCCTTAGCACGTAAAGGAATATTATTTGGAGGTCCAGCCATGGAGAAGAGTTTAGACACTAGAATAAAATAAGGAACACACCCATTATAAAGAAATCACATTAGGATTCTCTTTTTAAGCTGTTCCTTAAAACACTAGTGCTTAGGAAATCTATTGGAGGCAGTAGCAGTCAAGGGTAGCCTAGGGTTAGGGTTAGGCTTAGGGTTAGGCTTAGGGTAAGGCTTAGGGTACGGGTTCGGGATGGGGTTCGGGAACGGCGTAGGGTATGGGTTAGGGGTAGGGTTAGGGTTAGTGTTAGGGTTAGGGCTCGGTTTAGGGTACGGTTTAGGTTTCGGGTACGTGTTAGGGATAGGGTAGGGGTTAGGGTTAGGGTAAGTGTTAGGGTAGTTATTAAACCTATCCCAATCTCTAGATACCCCTTAGCACGTAAAGGAATATTATTTGGGGGTCCAGCCATGGAGAAGAGTTTAGACACAAGGATAAGATAAGGAACACACCCATTATAAAGAAATTACATTAGGATTCTCTTTTTATGTTGTTCCTTAAAACACTAGAGCTTAGGAAATCTATTGGAGGCAGAAGCAGTCAAGGGTAGCCTAGGGTTAGTGTTAGGCTTAGGGTTAGGCTTAGGGTACGGCTTAGGGTACGGGTTCGGGGAGGGCTTCGGGTACGGCGTAGGGTATGGGTTAGGGTTACGGTTAGGGTTAGTGTTAGGTTTAGGGCTCGGTTTAGGGTATTGTTTAGGATTAGGGTACGTGCTAGGGTTTGGGTAGGGGTTAGGGTTAGGGTACGCGTTAGGGTTAGGGTAGTTATTAAACTTATCCCACTCTCTAGATACCCCTTAGCACGTAAAGGAATATTATTTGGAGGTCCAGCCATGGAGAAGAGTTTAGACACTAGGATAAGATAAGGAACACACCCATTATAAAGAAATCACATTAGGATTCTCTTTTTAAGCTGTTCCTTAAAACATTAGTGCTTAGGAAATCTATTGGAGGAAGAAGCAGTCAAGGGTAGCCTAGGGTTAGGGTTAGGCTTAGGGTTAGGTTTAGGATACGGCTTAGAGTATGGGTTCGGGGAGAGGTTCGGGCATGACGTAGGGTATGGGTTAGGGTTAGGGTTAGGGTTAGTGTTAGGGTTAGGGCTCGGTTTAGGGTATTGGTTAGGATTAGGGTACGTGTTAGGGTTTGGGTAGGGGTTAGGGTTAGGGTATGCGTTAGGGTTAGGGTAGTTATTAAACCTATCCCACTGTCTAGATACCCCTTAGCACGTAAAGGAATATTATTTGGGGTTCCAGCCATGGAGAAGAGTTTAGACACTAGGATAAGACAAGGAACACACACATTATAAAGAAATCACATTAGGATTCTCTTTTTAAGCTGTTCCTTAAAACACTAGTGCTTAGGAAATCTATTGGAGGCAGAAGCAGTCAAGGGTACCCTAGGGTTAGGTTTAGGCTTAGGGTTAGGCTTAGGGTACGGCTTAGGGTACGGGTTCGAGGAGGGCTTCGGATACGGCGTAGGGTATGGGTTAGGGTTAGAGTTAGGGTTAGTGTTAGGGTTAGGGCTCCGTTTAGGGTACGGGTTAGGATTAGGGTACGTGTTAGGGTTAGGGTAAGGGTTAGGGATAGAGTACGCGTTAGGGTTAGGGTAGTTATTAAACCTATCCCACTCTCTAGATACCCCTTAGCACGTAAAGGAATATTATTTGGGGCTCCAGCCATGGAGAAGAGTTTAGACACTAGGATAAGATAAGGAACACACCCATTATTAAGAAATCACATTAGGATTCCCTTTTTAAGCTGTTCCTTAAAACACTAGTGCTTAGGAAATCTATTGGAGGTAGAAGCAGTCAAGGGTAGCCTAGGGTTAGGGTTAGGCTTAGGGTACGGCTTAGGGTACGGGTTCGGGGAGGGCTTTGGGTACGGCGTAGAGTATGGGTTAGGGTTAGGGTTAGGGTTAGTGTTAGGGTTAGGGCTCGGTTTAGGGTATTGGTTAGGATTAGGGTACGTGTTAGGGATAGGGTAGGGGTTAGGGTTAGGGTAAGTGTTAGGGTTAGGGTAGTTATTAAACCTATCCCACTCTCTAGATACCCCTTAGCACGTAAAGGAATATTATTTGAGGGTCCAGCCATGGAGAAGAGTTTAGACACTAAGATAATATAAGGAACACACACATTATAAAGAAATCACATTAGGATTCTCTTTTTAAGCTGTTCCTTAAAACACTAGTGCTTAGGAAATCTATTGGAGGCAGAAGCAGTCAAGGGTAGCCTAGGGTTAGGGTTAGGCTTAGGGTTAGGCTTAGGGTATGGCTTAGGGTACGGGTTCGGGGAGGGCTTCGGGTACGGCGTAGGGTATGCTTTAGGGTTAGGGTTAGGGTTAGTTTTAGGGTTAGGGCTCACTTTAGGGTACGGGTTAGGATTAGGGTACGTGTTAGCGTTAGGGTAGTGGTTAGGGTTAGTGTACGTTTTAGGGTTAGGGTAGTTATTAAACCTATCCCACTCTCTAGATACACCTTAGCACATAAAGGAATATTATTTGGGGGTCCAGCCATGGAGAAAAGTTTAGACACTAGGATAAGATAAGGAACATACCCATTATAAAGAAATCACATTAGGATTCTCTTTTTAAGCTGTTCCATAAAACACTAGTGCTTAGGACATCTATTGGAGGCAGAAGCAGTCAAGGGTAGCCTAGGGTTAGGGTTAGGCTTAGGGTTAGGCTTAGGGTACGGCTTAGGGTACGGGTTCGGGGAGGGCTTCGGGTACGGCGTAGGGTATGGGTTAGGGTTAGGGTTAGGGTTAGTGTTAGGGTTAGGGCTCGGTTTAGGGTATTGGTTAGGTTTAGGGTACGTGTTAGGGTTAGGGTAGGGGTTAGGGTTAGGGTACGCGTTAGGGTTAGGGTAGTTATTAAACCTATCCCACTCTCTAGATACCCATTAGCACGTAAAGGAATGTTATTTGGAGGTCCAGCCATGGAGAAGAGTTTAGACGCTAGGATAAGATAAGGAACACCCCCTTTATAAAGAAATCACATTAGGATTCTCTTTTTAAGCTGTTCCTTAAAACACTAGTGCTTAGGAAATCTATTGGAGGCAGAAGCAGTGAAGGGTAGCCTAGGGTTAGGGTTAGGCTTAGGGTTAGGCTTAGGGTACGGCTTAGGGTACGGGTTCGGGGAGGGCTTCGGGTACGGCGTAGGGTATGGGTTAGGGTTAGGGTTTGGGTTAGTGTTACGGTTAGGGCTCCGTTTAGGGTACGGGTTAGAATTAGGGTACGTGTTAGGGTTAGGGTAGGGGTTAGGGTTAGGGTACGCGTTAGTTTTAGGGTAGTTATTAAACCTGTCCAACTCTCTAGATACCCCTTAGCACGTAAAGGAATATTATTCGGGGGTCCAGCCATAGAGAAGAGTTTAGACACTAGGATAAGATAAGGAACACACCTATTATAAAGAAATCACATTAGGATTCTCTTTTTATGCTGTTCCTTAAAACACTACAGCTTAGGAAATCTATTGGAGGCAGAAGCAGTCAAGGGTAGCCTAGGGTTAGTGTTAGGCTTAGGGTACGGCTTAGGGTACGGCTTAGGGTACGGGTTCGGGGACGGCTTCGGGTACGGCGTAGGGTATGTGTTAGTGTTAGGGTTATTTTTAGTGTTAGGGTTAAGGCTCGTTTTAGGGTACGGGTTAGTATTAGGGTACGTATTAGGGTTAGGGTAGGGGTTAGGGTTAGGGTACGCGTAAGGGTTAGGGTAGTTATTAAACCCATCCCACTATCTAGATACCCCTTAGCAAGTAAAGCAATACTATTTGGGGGTCCATGCTTGGAGAAGAGTTTAGACACTAAGATAATATAAGGAACACACACATTATAAAGAAATCACATTAGGAGTCTCTTTTTAAGCTGTTCCTTAAAACACTAGTGCTTCGGAAATCTATTGGAGGCAGTAGCAGTCAAGGGTAGCCTAGGGTTAGGGTTAGGCTTAGGGTACGGCTTAGGGTACGGGTTCGGGGAGGGGTTCGGGTACGGCGTAGGGTATGGGTTAGGGGTAGGTTTAGGGTTAGTGTTAGGGTTAGGGCTCGGTTTAGGGTACGGTTTAGGTTTCGGGTACGTGTTAGGGATACGGTAGGGGTTAGGGTTAGGGTAAGTGTTAGGGTTAGGGTAGTTATTAAACCTATCCCAATCTCTAGATACCCCTTAGCACGTAAAGGAATATTATTTGGGGGTCCAGCCATGGAGAAGAGTTTAGACACTAAGATAATATAAGGAACACACATATTATAAAGAAATCACATTAGGATTCTCTTTTTAGCTGTTCCTTAAAACACTAGTGCTTAGGAAATCTATTGGAGGTAGAAGCAGTCAAGGGTAGCCTAGGGTTAGGGTTAGGCTTAGGGTTAGGCTTAGGGTACGGCTTAGGGTACGGGTTCGGGGAGGGCTTCGGGTACGGCGTAGGGTGTGGCTTAGGGTTAGGGTTAGGGTTAGTGTTAGGGTTAGGGCTCGGTTTAGGGTATTGGTTAGGATTAGGGTACGTTTTAGGGTTTGGGTAGGGGTTAGGGTTAGTGTACGCGTTAGGGTTAGGGTAGTTATTAAACCTATCCCACTCTCTAGATACCCCTTAGCACGTAAAGGAATATTATTTGGGGTTCCAGCCATGGAGAAGAGTTTAGACACTAGGATAAGATAAGGAACACACCGATTATAAAGAAATCATATTAGGATTCTCTTTTTAAGCTGTTCCTTAAAACACTAGTGCTTAGGAAATCTATTGGAGGCAGAAGCAGGCAAGGGTAGCCTAGGCTTAGGGTTAGGCTTAGGGTACGGCTTAGGGTACGGGTTCGGGGAGGGTTTCAGGTACGGCGTAGGGTATGGGTTTGGGTTAGGGTTAGTGTTAGGGTTAGGGCTCGGTTTAGGGTACGGTTTAGGTTTCGGGTACGTGTTAGGGATAGGGTAGGGGTTAGGGTTAGGGTAAGTGTTAGGGTAGTTATTAAACCTATCCCAATCTCTAGATACCCCTTAGCACGTAAAGGAATATTATTTGGGGGTCCAGCCATGGAGAAGAGTTTAGACACAAGGATAAGATAAGGAACACACCCATTATAAAGAAATTACATTAGGATTCTCTTTTTAAGCTGTTCCTTAAAACATTAGTGCTTAGGAAATCTATTGGAGGCAGAAGCAGTCAAGGGTAGCCTAGGGTTAGGGTTAGGCTTGGGGTTAGGCTTAGGGTACAGCTTAGGGTACGGTTTCGGGGAGGGGTTCGGGTACGGCGTAGGGTATGCGTTAGGGTTAGGGTTTGGGTTAGTGTTAGGGTTAGGGCTCCGTTTAGGGTACGGGTTAGGATTAGGGTACGTGTTAGGGTTAGGGTAAGGGTTAGGGTTAGAGTACGCGTTAGGGTTAGGGTAGTTATTAAACCTATCCCACTCTCTAGATACCCCTTATCACGTAAAGGAATATTATTTGGGGGTCCAGCCACAGAGAAGAGTTTAGACACTAGAAAAAAATAAGGAACACACCTATTATAAAGAAATCACATTAGGATTCTCTTTTTAAGCTGTTCCTTAAAACACTAGTGCTTAGGAAATCTATTGGAGGTAGAAGCAGTCAAGGGTAGCCTAGGGTTGGGGTTAGGCTTAGGGTTAGGCTTAGGGTACGGCTTAGGGTACGGGTTCGGGATGGGGTTCGGGTACGGCGTAGGGTATGGGTTAGGGGTAGGGTTAGGGTTAGTGTTAGGGTTAGGGCTCGGTTTAGGGTACGGTTTAGGTTTCGGGTACGTGTTAGGGATAGGGTAGGGGTTAGGGTTAGGGTAAGTGTTAGGGTAGTTATTAAACCTATCCCAATCTCTAGATACCCCTTAGCATGTAAAGGAATATTATTTGGGGGTCCAGCCATGGAGAAGAGTTTAGACACTAAGATAATATAAGGAACACACATATTATAAAGAAATCACATTAGGATTCTCTTTTTAAGCTGTTCCTTAAAACACTAGTGCTTAGGAAATCTATTGGAGGTAGAAGCAGTCAAGGGTAGCCTAGGGTTGGGGTTAGGCTTAGGGTTAGGCTTAGGGTACGGGTTCGGGGAGGGCTTCGGGTACGGCGTAGGGTATGGGTTAGGGTTAGGGTCAGGGTTAGTGTTAGGGTTAGGGCTCGGTTTAGGGTATTGGTTAGGATTAGGGTACGTGTTAGGGTTTGGGTAGGGGTTAGGGTTAGGGTACGCGTTAGGGTTAGGGTAGTTATTAAACTTATCCCATTCTCTAGATACCCCTTAGCACGTAAAGGAATATTATTTGGAGGTCCAGCCATGGAGAAGAGTTTAGACACTAGGATAAGATAAGGAACACACCCATTATAAAGAAATCACATTAGGATTCTCTTTTTAAGCTGTTCCTTAAAACACTAGTGCTTAGGAAATCTATTGGAGGCAGAAGCAGGCAAGGGTAGCCTAGGCTTAGGGTTAGGCTTAGGGTACGGCTTAGGGTACGGGTTCGGGGAGGGTTTCAGGTACGGCGTAGGGTATGGGTTAGGGTTAGGGTTAGTGTTAGGGTTAGGGCTCGGTGTAGGGTACGGTTTAGGTTTCGGGTACATGTTAGGGATAGGGTAGGGGTTAGGGTTAGGGTAAGTGTTAGGGTTAGCGTAGTTATTAAACCTATCCCAATCTCTAGATACCCCTTAGCACGTAAAGGAATATTATTTGGGGGTCCAGCCATGGAGAAGAGTTTAGACACTAAGATAATATAAGGAACACACATATTATAAAGAAATCACATTAGGATTCTCTTTTTAAGCTGTTCCTTAAAACACTAGTGCTTAGGAAATCTATTGGAGGTAGAAGCAGTCAAGGGTAGCCTAGGGTTAGGGTTAGGCTTAGGGTTAGGCTTAGGGTACGGCTTAGGGTACGGGTTCGGGGAGGGCTTCGGGTACGGCGTAGGGTGTGGGTTAGGGTTAGGGTTAGGGTTAGTGTTAGGGTTAGGGCTCGGTTTAGGGTATTGGTTAGGATTAGGGTACGTTTTAGGGTTTGGGTAGGGGTTAGGGTTAGGGTACGTGTTAGGGTTAGGGTAGTTATTAAACCTATCCCACTCTCTAGATACCCCTTAGCACGTAAAGGAATATTATTTGAGGGTCCAGCCATGGAGAAGAGTTTAGACACTAAGATAATATAAGGAACACAGACATTATAAAGAAATCACATTAGGATTCTCTTTTTAAGCTGTTCCTTAAAACACTAGTGCTTAGGAAATCTATTGGAGGCAGAAGCAGTCAAGGGTAGCCTAGGGCTAGGGTTAGGCTTAGGGTTAGGCTTAGGGTACGGCTTAGGGTACGGGTTCGGGGAGGGCTTCGGGTACGGCGTAGGGTATGGTTTAGGGATAGGGTTAAGGTAAGTTTTAGGGTTAGGGCTCACTTTACGGTACGGGTTAGGATTAGGGTACGTGTTAGCGTTAGGGTAGTGGTTAGGGTTAGTGTACGTTTTAGGGTTAGGGTAGTTATTAAACCTATCCCACTCTCTAGATACCCCTTAGCACATAAAGGAATATTATTTGGGGTTCCAGCCATGGAGAATAGTTTAGACACTAGGATAAGATAAGGAACATACCCATTATAAAGAAATCACATTAGGATTCTCTTTTTAAGCTGTTCCGTAAAACACTAGTGATTAGGACATCTATTGGAAGCAGAAGCTGTCAAGGGTATCCTAGGGTTAGGGTTAGGCTTAGGGTTAGGCTTAGGGTACGGCTTAGGGTACGGGTTCGGGGAGGGCTTCGGGTACGGCGTAGTGTATGGGTTAGGGTTAGGGTTAGGGTTACTGTTAGGGTTAGGGCTCGGTTTAAGGTACGGGTTAGGATTAGGGTATGTATTAGCGTTAGGGTAGTGGTTAGGATAAGGGTACGCATTAGGGTTAGGGTAGTTATTAAAGCTATCCCACTCTCTAGATATCCCTTAGCACGTAAAGGAATATTATTTGGGGGTCCAGCCATTGAGAAGAGTTTAGACACAAGGATAAGATAAGGAACACACCCATTATAAAGAAATCACATTAGGATTCTCTTTTTAAGCTGTTCCTTAAAACATTAGTGCTTAGGAAATCTATTGGAGGAATAAGCAGTCAAGGGTAGCCTAGGGTTAGGGTTAGGCTTAGGGTATGGGTTCGGGGAGAGGTTCGGGCACGGCGTAGGGTATGGGTTAGGGTTAGGGTTAGTGTTAGGGTTAGGGCTCGGTTTAGGGTACGGGTTAGGATTAGGGTACGTGTTAAGGTTAGGGTAGGGGTTAGGGTTAGGTTAGGCGTTAGGGTTAGGGTAGTTATTAAACCTATCCCACTCTCTAGATACCCCTAAGCACGTAAAGGAATATTATTTGGAGGTCCAGCCATGGAGAAGAGTTTAGACAGTAGGATAAGATAAGGAACACACCGATTATAAAGAAATCACATTAGGATTCTCTTTTTAAGCTGTTCCTTAAAACACTAGTGCTTAGGAAATCTATTGGAGGCAGAAGCAGTCAAGGGTAGCCTAGGGTTAGGGTTAGGCTTAGGGTTAGGCTTAGGGTACGGCTTAGGGTACGGGTTCGAGGAGGGCTTCGGGTACGGCGTAGGGTATGGGTTAGGGTTAGAGTTAGGGTTAGTGTTAGGGTTAGGGCTCCGTTTAGGGTACGGGTTAGGATTAGGGTACGTGTTAGGGTTAGGGTAAGTGTTAGGGTTAGAGTACGCGTTAGGGTTAGGGTAGTTATTAAACCTATCCCACTCTCTAGATACCCCTTAGCAGGTAAAGGAATATTATTTGGGGGTCCAGCCATAGAGAAGAGTTTAGACACTAGAATAAAATAAGGAACACACCTATTATAAAGAAATCACATTAGGATTCTCTTTTTAAGCTGTTCCTTAAAACACTAGTTCTTAGGAAATCTATTGGAGGCAGTAGCAGTAAAGGGTAGCCTAGGGTTAGGGTTAGGCTTAGGGTTAGGCTTAGGGTAAGGCTTAGGTTACGGGTTCGGGATGGGGTTCGGGTACGGCGTAGGGTATGGGTTAGGGGTAGGGTTAGGGTTAGTGTTAGGGTTAGGGCTCGGTTTAGGGTACGGTTTAGGTTTCGGGTACGTGTTAGGGATAGGGTAGGGGTTAGGGTTAGGGTAAGTGTTAGGGTAGTAATTAAACCTATCCCAATCTCTAGATACCCCTTAGCACGTAAAGGAATATTATTTGGGGGTCCAGCCATGGAGAAGAGTTTAGACACAAGGATAAGATAAGGAACACACCCATTATAAAGAAATTACATTAGGATTCTCTTTTTATGTTGTTCCTTAAAACACTAGAGCTTAGGAAATCTATTGGATGCAGAAGCAGTCAAGGGTAGCCTAGGGTTAGTGTTAGGCTTAGGGTTAGGCTTAGGGTACGGCTTAGGGTACGGGTTCGGGGAGGGCTTCGGGTACGGCGTAGGGTATGGGTTAGGGTTACGGTTAGGGTTAGTGTTAGGTTTAGGGCTCGGTTTAGGGTATTGTTTAGGATTAGGGTACGTGTTAGGGTTTGGGTAGGGGTTAGGGTTAGGGTACGCGTTAGGGTTAGGGTAGTTATTAAACTTATCCCACTCTCTAGATACCCCTTAGCACGTAAAGGAATATTATTTGGAGGTCCAGCCATGGAGAAGAGTTTAGACACTAGGATAAGATAAGGAACACACCCATTATAAAGAAATCACATTAGGATTCTCTTTTTAAGCTGTTCCTTAAAACATTAGTGCTTAGGAAATCTATTGGAGGAAGAAGCAGTCAAGGGTAGCCTAGGGTTAGGGTTAGGCTTAGGGTTAGGTTTAGGATACGGCTTAGGGTATGGGTTCGGGGAGAGGTTCGGGCACGGCGTAGGGTATGGGTTAGGGTTAGGGTTAGGGTTAGTGTTAGGGTTAGGGCTCGGTTTAGGGTATTGGTTAGGATTAGGGTACGTGTTAGGGTTTGGGTAGGGGTTAGGGTTAGGGTATGCATTAGGGTTAGGGTAGTTATTAAACCTATCCCACTGTCTAGATACCCCTTAGCACGTAAAGGAATATTATTTGGGGTTCCAGCCATGGAGAAGAGTTTAGACACTAGGATAAGACAAGGAACACACTGATTATAAAGAAATCACATTAGGATTCTCTTTTTAAGCTGTTCCTTAAAACACTAGTGCTTAGGAAATCTATTCGAGGCAGAAGCAGTCAAGGGTACCCTAGGGTTAGGTTTAGGCTTAGGGTTAGGCTTAGGGTATGGCTTAGGGTACGGGTTCGAGGAGGGCTTCGGGTACGGCGTAGGGTATGGGTTAGGGTTAGAGTTAGGGTTAGTGTTAGGGTTAGGGCTCGGTTTAGGGTACGGGTTAGGATTAGGGTACGTGTTAGGGTTAGGGTAAGGGTTAGGGATAGAGTACGCGTTAGGGTTAGGGTAGTTATTAAACCTATCCCACTCTCTAGATACCCCTTAGCACGTAAAGGAATATTATTTGGGGGTCCAGCCATGGAGAAGAGTTTAGACACTAGGATAAGATAAGGAACACACCCATTATTAAGAAATCACATTAGGATTCCATTTTTAAGATGTTCCTTAAAACACTAGTGCTTAGGAAATCTATTGGAGGTAGAAGCAGTCAAGGGTAGCCTAGGGTTAGGGTTAGGCTTAGGGTACGGCTTAGGGTACGGGTTCGGGGAGGGCTTCGGGTACTGCGTAGGGTATGGGTTAGGGTTAGGGTTAGGGTTAGTGTTAGGGTTAGGGCTCGGTTTAGGGTATTGGTTAGGATTAGGGTACGTGTTAGGGTTTGGGTAGGGGTTAGGGTTAGGGTACGCGTTAGGGTTAGGGTAGTTATTAAACTTATCCCACTCTCTAGATACCCCTTAGCACGTAAAGGAATATTATTTGGAGGTCCAGCCATGGAGAAGAGTTTAGACACTAGAATAAAATAAGGAACACACCCATTATAAAGAAATCACATTAGGATTCTCTTTTTAAGCTGTTCCTTAAAACACTAGTGCTTAGGAAATCTATTGGAGGCAGTAGCAGTCAAGGGTAGCCTAGGGTTAGGGTTAGGCTTAGGGTTAGGCTTAGGGTAAGGCTTAGGGTACGGGTTCGGGATGGGGTTCGGGAACGGCGTAGGGTATGGGTTAGGGGTAGGGTTAGGGTTAGTGTTAGGGTTAGGGCTCGGTTTAGGGTACGGTTTAGGTTTCGGGTACGTGTTAGGGATAGGGTAGGGGTTAGGGTTAGGGTAAGTGTTAGGGTAGTTATTAAACCTATCCCAATCTCTAGATACCCCTTAGCACGTAAAGGAATATTATTTGGGGGTCCAGCCATGGAGAAGAGTTTAGACACAAGGATAAGATAAGGAACACACCCATTATAAAGAAATTACATTAGGATTCTCTTTTTATGTTGTTCCTTAAAACACTAGAGCTTAGGAAATCTATTGGAGGCAGAAGCAGTCAAGGGTAGCCTAGGGTTAGTGTTAGGCTTAGGGTTAGGCTTAGGGTACGGCTTAGGGTACGGGTTCGGGGAGGGCTTCGGGTACGGCGTAGGGTATGGGTTAGGGTTACGGTTAGGGTTAGTGTTAGGTTTAGGGCTCGGTTTAGGGTATTGTTTAGGATTAGGGTACGTGCTAGGGTTTGGGTAGGGGTTAGGGTTAGGGTACGCGTTAGGGTTAGGGTAGTTATTAAACTTATCCCACTCTCTAGATACCCCTTAGCACGTAAAGGAATATTATTTGGAGGTCCAGCCATGGAGAAGAGTTTAGACACTAGGATAAGATAAGGAACACACCCATTATAAAGAAATCACATTAGGATTCTCTTTTTAAGCTGTTCCTTAAAACATTAGTGCTTAGGAAATCTATTGGAGGAAGAAGCAGTCAAGGGTAGCCTAGGGTTAGGGTTAGGCTTAGGGTTAGGTTTAGGATACGGCTTAGAGTATGGGTTCGGGGAGAGGTTCGGGCATGACGTAGGGTATGGGTTAGGGTTAGGGTTAGGGTTAGTGTTAGGGTTAGGGCTCGGTTTAGGGTATTGGTTAGGATTAGGGTACGTGTTAGGGTTTGGGTAGGGGTTAGGGTTAGGGTATGCATTAGGGTTAGGGTAGTTATTAAACCTATCCCACTGTCTAGATACCCCTTAGCACGTAAAGGAATATTATTTGGGGTTCCAGCCATGGAGAAGAGTTTAGACACTAGGATAAGACAAGGAACACACACATTATAAAGAAATCACATTAGGATTCTCTTTTTAAGCTGTTCCTTAAAACACTAGTGCTTAGGAAATCTATTGGAGGCAGAAGCAGTCAAGGGTACCCTAGGGTTAGGTTTAGGCTTAGGGTTAGGCTTAGGGTACGGCTTAGGGTACGGGTTCGAGGAGGGCTTCGGATACGGCGTAGGGTATGGGTTAGGGTTAGAGTTAGGGTTAGTGTTAGGGTTAGGGCTCCGTTTAGGGTACGGGTTAGGATTAGGGTACGTGTTAGGGTTAGGGTAAGGGTTAGGGATAGAGTACGCGTTAGGGTTAGGGTAGTTATTAAACCTATCCCACTCTCTAGATACCCCTTAGCACGTAAAGGAATATTATTTGGGGGTCCAGCCATGGAGAAGAGTTTAGACACTAGGATAAGATAAGGAACACACCCATTATTAAGAAATCACATTAGGATTCCCTTTTTAAGCTGTTCCTTAAAACACTAGTGCTTAGGAAATCTATTGGAGGTAGAAGCAGTCAAGGGTAGCCTAGGGTTAGGGTTAGGCTTAGGGTACGGCTTAGGGTACGGGTTCGGGGAGGGCTTTGGGTACGGCGTAGAGTATGGGTTAGGGTTAGGGTTAGGGTTAGTGTTAGGGTTAGGGCTCGGTTTAGGGTATTGGTTAGGATTAGGGTACGTGTTAGGGATAGGGTAGGGGTTAGGGTTAGGGTAAGTGTTAGGGTTAGGGTAGTTATTAAACCTATCCCACTCTCTAGATACCCCTTAGCACGTAAAGGAATATTATTTGAGGGTCCAGCCATGGAGAAGAGTTTAGACACTAAGATAATATAAGGAACACACACATTATAAAGAAATCACATTAGGATTCTCTTTTTAAGCTGTTCCTTAAAACACTAGTGCTTAGGAAATCTATTGGAGGCAGAAGCAGTCAAGGGTAGCCTAGGGTTAGGGTTAGGCTTAGGGTTAGGCTTAGGGTATGGCTTAGGGTACGGGTTCGGGGAGGGCTTCGGGTACGGCGTAGGGTATGCTTTAGGGTTAGGGTTAGGGTTAGTTTTAGGGTTAGGGCTCACTTTAGGGTACGGGTTAGGATTAGGGTACGTGTTAGCGTTAGGGTAGTGGTTAGGGTTAGTGTACGTTTTAGGGTTAGGGTAGTTATTAAACCTATCCCACTCTCTAGATACACCTTAGCACATAAAGGAATATTATTTGGGGGTCCAGCCATGGAGAAAAGTTTAGACACTAGGATAAGATAAGGAACATACCCATTATAAAGAAATCACATTAGGATTCTCTTTTTAAGCTGTTCCATAAAACACTAGTGCTTAGGACATCTATTGGAGGCAGAAGCAGTCAAGGGTAGCCTAGGGTTAGGGTTAGGCTTAGGGTTAGGCTTAGGGTACGGCTTAGGGTACGGGTTCGGGGAGGGCTTCGGGTACGGCGTAGGGTATGGGTTAGGGTTAGGGTTAGGGTTAGTGTTAGGGTTAGGGCTCGGTTTAGGGTATTGGTTAGGTTTAGGGTACGTGTTAGGGTTAGGGTAGGGGTTAGGGTTAGGGTACGCGTTAGGGTTAGGGTAGTTATTAAACCTATCCCACTCTCTAGATACCCATTAGCACGTAAAGGAATGTTATTTGGAGGTCCAGCCATGGAGAAGAGTTTAGACGCTAGGATAAGATAAGGAACACCCCCTTTATAAAGAAATCACATTAGGATTCTCTTTTTAAGCTGTTCCTTAAAACACTAGTGCTTAGGAAATCTATTGGAGGCAGAAGCAGTGAAGGGTAGCCTAGGGTTAGGGTTAGGCTTAGGGTTAGGCTTAGGGTACGGCTTAGGGTACGGGTTCGGGGAGGGCTTCGGGTACGGCGTAGGGTATGGGTTAGGGTTAGGGTTTGGGTTAGTGTTACGGTTAGGGCTCCGTTTAGGGTACGGGTTAGAATTAGGGTACGTGTTAGGGTTAGGGTAGGGGTTAGGGTTAGGGTACGCGTTAGTTTTAGGGTAGTTATTAAACCTGTCCAACTCTCTAGATACCCCTTAGCACGTAAAGGAATATTATTCGGGGGTCCAGCCATAGAGAAGAGTTTAGACACTAGGATAAGATAAGGAACACACCTATTATAAAGAAATCACATTAGGATTCTCTTTTTATGCTGTTCCTTAAAACACTACAGCTTAGGAAATCTATTGGAGGCAGAAGCAGTCAAGGGTAGCCTAGGGTTAGTGTTAGGCTTAGGGTACGGCTTAGGGTACGGCTTAGGGTACGGGTTCGGGGACGGCTTCGGGTACGGCGTAGGGTATGTGTTAGTGTTAGGGTTATTTTTAGTGTTAGGGTTAAGGCTCGTTTTAGGGTACGGGTTAGTATTAGGGTACGTATTAGGGTTAGGGTAGGGGTTAGGGTTAGGGTACGCGTAAGGGTTAGGGTAGTTATTAAACCCATCCCACTATCTAGATACCCCTTAGCAAGTAAAGCAATACTATTTGGGGGTCCATCCTTGGAGAAGAGTTTAGACACTAAGATAATATAAGGAACACACACATTATAAAGAAATCACATTAGGAGTCTCTTTTTAAGCTGTTCCTTAAAACACTAGTGCTTCGGAAATCTATTGGAGGCAGTAGCAGTCAAGGGTAGCCTAGGGTTAGGGTTAGGCTTAGGGTACGGCTTAGGGTACGGGTTCGGGGAGGGGTTCGGGTACGGCGTAGGGTATGGGTTAGGGGTAGGTTTAGGGTTAGTGTTAGGGTTAGGGCTCGGTTTAGGGTACGGTTTAGGTTTCGGGTACGTGTTAGGGATACGGTAGGGGTTAGGGTTAGGGTAAGTGTTAGGGTTAGGGTAGTTATTAAACCTATCCCAATCTCTAGATACCCCTTAGCACGTAAAGGAATATTATTTGGGGGTCCAGCCATGGAGAAGAGTTTAGACACTAAGATAATATAAGGAACACACATATTATAAAGAAATCACATTAGGATTCTCTTTTTAAGCTGTTCCTTAAAACACTAGTGCTTAGGAAATCTATTGGAGGTAGAAGCAGTCAAGGGTAGCCTAGGGTTAGGGTTAGGCTTAGGGTTAGGCTTAGGGTACGGCTTAGGGTACGGGTTCGGGGAGGGCTTCGGGTACGGCGTAGGGTGTGGCTTAGGGTTAGGGTTAGGGTTAGTGTTAGGGTTAGGGCTCGGTTTAGGGTATTGGTTAGGATTAGGGTACGTTTTAGGGTTTGGGTAGGGGTTAGGGTTAGTGTACGCGTTAGGGTTAGGGTAGTTATTAAACCTATCCCACTCTCTAGATACCCCTTAGCACGTAAAGGAATATTATTTGGGGTTCCAGCCATGGAGAAGAGTTTAGACACTAGGATAAGATAAGGAACACACCGATTATAAAGAAATCATATTAGGATTCTCTTTTTAAGCTGTTCCTTAAAACACTAGTGCTTAGGAAATATATTGGAGGTAGAAGCAGTCAAGGGTAGCCTAGTGTTGGGGTTAGGCTTAGGGTTAGGCTTAGGGTACGGCTTAGGGTACGGGTTCGGGGAGGGCTTCGGGTACGGCGTAGGGTATGGGTTAGGGTTAGGGTCAGGGTTAGTGTTAGGGTTAGGGCTCGGTTTAGGGTATTGGTTAGGATTAGGGTACGTGTTAGGGTTTGGGTAGGGGTTAGGGTTAGGGTACGCGTTAGGGTTAGGGTAGTTATTAAACTTATCCCATTCTCTAGATACCCCTTAGCACGTAAAGGAATATTATTTGGAGGTCCAGCCATGGAGAAGAGTTTAGACACTAGGATAAGATAAGGAACACACCCATTATAAAGAAATCACATTAGGATTCTCTTTTTAAGCTGTTCCTTAAAACACTAGTGCTTAGGAAATCTATTGGAGGCAGAAGCAGGCAAGGGTAGCCTAGGCTTAGGGTTAGGCTTATGGTACGGCTTAGGGTACGGGTTCGGGGAGGGTTTCAGGTACGGCGTAGGGTATGGGTTAGGGTTAGGGTTAGTGTTAGGGTTAGGGCTCGGTGTAGGGTACGGTTTAGGTTTCGGGTACGTGTTAGGGATAGGGTAGGGGTTAGGGTTAGGGTAAGTGTTAGGGTTAGCGTAGTTATTAAACCTATCCCAATCTCTAGATACCCCTTAGCACGTAAAGGAATATTATTTGGGGGTCCAGCCATGGAGAAGAGTTTAGACACTAAGATAATATAAGGAACACACATATTATAAAGAAATCACATTAGGATTCTCTTTTTAAGCTGTTCCTTAAAACACTAGTGCTTAGGAAATCTATTGGAGGTGGAAGCAGTCAAGGGTAGCCTAGGGTTAGGGTTAGGCTTAGGGTTAGGCTTAGGGTACGGCTTAGGGTACGGGTTCGGGGAGGGCTTCGGGTACGGCGTAGGGTGTGGGTTAGGGTTAGGGTTAGGGTTAGTGTTAGGGTTAGGGCTCGGTTTAGGGTATTGGTTAGGATTAGGGTACGTTTTAGGGTTTGGGTAGGGGTTAGGGTTAGGGTACGTGTTAGGGTTAGGATAGTTATTAAACCTATCCCACTCTCTAGATACCCCTTAGCACGTAAAGGAATATTATTTGAGGGTCCAGCCATGGAGAAGAGTTTAGACACTAAGATAATATAAGGAACACACACATTATAAAGAAATCACATTAGGATTCTCTTTTTAAGCTGTTCCTTAAAACACTAGTGCTTAGGAAATCTATTGGAGGCAGAAGCAGTCAAGGGTAGCCTAGGGCTAGGGTTAGGCTTAGGGTTAGGCTTAGGGTACGGCTTAGGGTACGGGTTCGGGGAGGGCTTCGGGTACGGCGTAGGGTATGGTTTAGGGATAGGGTTAAGGTAAGTTTTAGGGTTAGGGCTCACTTTACGGTACGGGTTAGGATTAGGGTACGTGTTAGCGTTAGGGTAGTGGTTAGGGTTAGTGTACGTTTTAGGGATAGGGTATTTATTAAACCTATCCCACTCTCTAGATACCCCTTAGCACATGAAGGAATATTATTTGGGGTTCCAGCCATGGAGAAAAGTTTAGACACTAGGATAAGATAAGGAACATACCCATTATAAAGAAATCACATTAGGATTCTCTTTTTAAGCTGTTCCTTAAAACATTAGTGCTTAGGAAATCTATTGGAGGAAGAAGCAGTCAAGGGTAGCCTAGGGTTAGGGTTAGGCTTAGGGTATGGGTTCGGGGAGAGGTTCGGGCACGGCGTAGGGTATGGGTTAGGGTTAGGGTTAGTGTTAGGGTTAGGGCTCGGTTTAGGGTACGGGTTAGGATTAGGGTACGTGTTAAGGTTAGGGTAGGGGTTAGGGTTAGGTTAGGCGTTAGGGTTAGGGTAGTTATTAAACCTATCCCACTCTCTAGATACCCCTAAGCACGTAAAGGAATATTATTTGGAGGTCCAGCCATGGAGAAGAGTTTAGACAGTAGGATAAGATAAGGAACACACCCATTATAAAGAAATCCCATTAGGATTCTCTTTTTGTGCTGTTCTTTAAAACACTAGAGCTTAGGAAATCTATTGGAGGCAGAAGCAGTCAAGGGTAGCCTAGGGTTAGTGTTAGGCTTAGGGTTAGGCTTAGGGTACTTCTTAGGGTACGGGTTCGGGGACGGCTTCGGGTACGGCGTAGGTTATGGGTTAGGGTTAGGGTTAGGGTTAGTGTTAGCGTTAAGGCTCGGTTTAGGGTACGGGTTAGGATTAGGGAACGTGTTAGGGTTAGGGTAGGGGTTAGGGTTAGGGTACGCGTTAGGGTTAGGGTAGTTATTAAACCTATCCCACTCTCTAGATACCCCTTAGCAGGTAAAGGAATATTATTTGGGGGTCCAGCCATGGAGAAGAGTTTAGACACAAGGATAAGATAAGGAACACACCCATTATAAAGAAATTACATTAGGATTCTCTTTTTAAGCTGTTCCTTAAAACATTAGTGCTTAGGAAATGTATTGGACGCAGTAGCAGTCAAGGGTAGCCTAGGGTTAGGATTAGGCTTGGGGTTAGGCTTAGGGTACAGGTTAGGGTACGGTTTCGGGGAGGGGTTCGGGTACGGCGTAGGGTATGCGTTAGGGTTAGGGTTTGGGTTAGTGTTAGGGTTAGGGCTCCGTTTAGGGTACGGGTTAGGATTAGGGTACGTGTTAGGGTTAGGGTAGGGGTTATGGTTAGGTTACGTGTTAGGGTTAGGGTAGTTATTAAACCTATCCCACTCTCTAGATACCCCTTAGCACGTAAAGGAATATTATTTGGGGGTCCAGCCATGGAGAAGAGTTTAGACACTAGGATAAGATAAGGAACACACCGATTATAAAGAAATCACATTAGGATTCTCTTTTTAAGCTGTTCCTTAAAACACTAGTGCTTAGGAAATCTATTGGAGGCAGAAGCAGTCAAGGGTAGCCTAGGGTTAGGGTTAGGCTTAGGGTTAGGCTTAGGGTACTGCTTAGGGTACGGGTTCGAGGAGGGCTTCGGGTACGGCGTAGGGTATGGGTTAGGGTTAGAGTTAGGGTTAGTGTTAGGGTTAGGGCTCCGTTTAGGGTACGGGTTAGGATTAGGGTACGTGTTAGGGTTAGGGTAAGGGTTAGGGTTAGAGTACGCGTTAGGGTTAGGGTAGTTATTAAACCTATCCCACTCTCTAGATACCCCTTAGCACGTAAAGGAATATTATTTGGGGGTCCAGCCATAGAGAAGAGTTTAGACACTAGAATAAAATAAGGAACACACCTATTATAAAGAAATCACATTAGGATTCTCTTTTTAAGCTGTTCCTTAAAACACTAGTGCTTAGGAAATCTATTGGAGGCAGTAGCAGTCAAGGGTAGCCTAGGGTTAGGGTTAGGCTTAGGGTTAGGCTTAGGGTACGGCTTAGGGTACGGGTTCGGGATGGGGTTCGGGTACGGCGTAGGGTATGGGTTAGGGGTAGGGTTAGGGTTAGTGTTAGGGTTAGGGCTCGGTTTAGGGTACGGTTTAGGTTTCGGGTACGTGTTAGGGATAGGGTAGGGGTTAGGGTTAGGGTAAGTGTTAGGGTAGTTATTAAACCTATCCCAATCTCTAGATACCCCTTAGCATGTAAAGGAATATTATTTGGTGGTCCAGCCATGGAGAAGAGTTTAGACACTAAGATAATATAAGGAACACACATATTATAAAGAAATCACATTAGGATTCTCTTTTTAAGCTGTTCCTTAAAACACTAGTGCTTAGGAAATCTATTGGAGGTAGAAGCAGTCAAGGGTAGCCTAGGGTTAGGGTTAGGCTTAGGGTTAGGCTTAGGGTACGGCTTAGGGTACGGGTTCGGGGAGGGCTTCGGGTACGGCATAGGGTATGGGTTAGGATTAGGGTTAGGGTTAGTGTTAGGGTTAGGGCTCGGTTTAGCGTACGTGTTAGCGTTAGGGTAGGGGTTAGGGTTAGAGTACGCGTTAGGGTTAGGGTAGTTATTAAACCTATCCCACTCTCTAGATACCCCTTAGCACGTAAAGGAATATTATTTGGGGGTCCAGCCATGGAGAAGAGTTTAGACACTAGGATAAGATAAGGAACACACCGATTATAAAGAAATCACATTAGGATTCTCTTTTTAAGCTGTTCCTTAAAACACTAGTGCTTAGGAAATCTATTGGAGGCAGAAGCAGTCAAGGGTAGCCTAGGGTTAGGGTTAGGCTTAGGGTTAGGCTTAGGGTACGGCTTAGGGTACGGGTTCGGGGAGGGCTTCGGGTACGGCATAGGGTATGGGTTAGGATTAGGGTTAGGGTTAGTGTTAGGGTTAGGGCTCGGTTTAGCGTACGTGTTAGCGTTAGGGTAGGGGTTAGGGTTAGAGTACGCGTTAGGGTTAGGGTAGTTATTAAACCTATCCCACTCTCTAGATACCCCTTAGCACGTAAAGGAATATTATTTGGGGGTCCAGCCATGGAGAAGAGTTTAGACACTAGGATAAGATAAGGAACACACCGATTATAAAGAAATCACATTAGGATTCTCTTTTTAAGCTGTTCCTTAAAACACTAGTGCTTAGGAAATCTATTGGAGGCAGAAGCAGTCAAGGGTAGCCTAGGGTTAGGGTTAGGCTTAGGGTTAGGCTTAGGGTATGGCTTAGGGTACGGGTTCGGGGAGGGCTTCGGGTACGGCATAGGGTATGGGTTAGGATTAGGGTTAGGGTTAGTGTTAGGGTTAGGGCTCGGTTTAGCGTACGTGTTAGCGTTAGGGTAGGGGTTAGGGTTAGAGTACGCGTTAGGGTTAGGGTAGTTATTAAACCTATCCCACTCTCTAGATACCCCTTAGCACGTAAAGGAATATTATTTGGGGGTCCAGCCATGGAGAAGAGTTTAGACACTAGGATAAGATAAGGAACACACCCATTATTAAGAAATCACATTAGGATTCTCTTTTTAAGCTGTTCCTTAAAACACTAGTGCTTAGGAAATCTATTGGAGGCAGAAGCAGTCAAGGGTAGCCTAGGGTTAGGGTTAGGCTTAGGGTTAGGCTTAGGGTACGGCTTAGGGTACGGGTTCGGGGAGGGGTTCGTGTACAGCGTAGGGTATCGGTTAGGGTTAGGGTTTGGGTTAGTGTTAGGGTTAGGGCTCCGTTTAGGGTACGGGTTAGGATTAGGGTACGTGTTAGGGTTAGGGTAGTGGTTAGGGTTAGGGTACGCGTTAGTTTTCGGGTAGTTATTAAACCTGTCCAACTCTCTAGATACCCCTTAGCACGTAAAGGAATATTATTTGGGGGTCCAGCCATAGAGAAGAGTTTAGACACTAGGATAAGATAAGGAACACACCTATTATAAAGAAATCACATTAGGATTTTCTTTTTATGCTGTTCCTTAAAACACTACAGCTTAGGAAATCTATTGGAGGCAGAAGCAGTCAAGGGTAGCCTAGGATTAGTGTTAGGCTTAGGGTACGGCTTAGGGTACGGCTTAGGGTACGGGTTCGGGGAGGGGTTCGGGTACGGCGTAGGGTATGGGTTAGGGGTAGGTTTAGGGTTAGTGTTAGGGTTAGGGCTCGGTTTAGCGTACGTGTTAGCGTTAGGGTAGGGGTTAGGTTTAGAGTACGCGTTAGGGTTAGGGTAGTTATTAAACCTATCCCACTCTCTAGATACCCCTTAGCACGTAAAGGAATATTATTTGGGGGTCCAGCCATGGAGAAGAGTTTAGACACTAGGATAAGATAAGGAACACACCCATTATTAAGAAATCACATTAGGATTCTCTTTTTAAGCTGTTCCTTAAAACACTAGTGCTTAGGAAATCTATTGGAGGCAGAAGCAGTCAAGGGTAGCCTAGGGTTAGGGTTAGGCTTAGGGTTAGGCTTAGGGTACGGCTTAGGGTACGGGTTCGGGGAGGGGTTCGTGTACGGCGTAGGGTATCGGTTAGGGTTAGGGTTTGGGTTAGTGTTAGGGTTAGGGCTCCGTTTAGGGTACGGGTTAGGATTAGGGTACGTGTTAGGGTTAGGGTAGTGGTTAGGGTTAGGGTACGCGTTAGTTTTCGGGTAGTTATTAAACCTGTCCAACTCTCTAGATACCCCTTAGCACGTAAAGGAATATTATTTGGGGGTCCAGCCATAGAGAAGAGTTTAGACACTAGGATAAGATAAGGAACACACCTATTATAAAGAAATCACATTAGGATTCTCTTTTTATGCTGTTCCTTAAAACGCTACAGCTTAGGAAATCTATTGGAGGCAGAAGCAGTCAAGGGTAGCCTAGGGTTAGTGTTAGGCTTAGGGTACGGCTTAGGGTACGGCTTAGGGTATGGGTTCGGGGACGGCTTCGGGTACGGCGTAGGGTATGTGTTAGGGTTAGGGTTAGTGTTAGTGTTAGGGTTAAGGCTTGTTTTAGGGTACGGGTTAGGATTAGGGTACGTATTAGGGTTAGGGTAGGGGTTAGGGTTAGGGTACGCGTTAGGGTTAGGGTAGTTATTAAACCTATCCCACTATCTAGATACCCCTTAGCAAGTAAAGCAATACTATTTGGGGGTCCATCCATGGAGGAGAGTTTAGACACTAAGATAATATAAGGAACACACATATTATAAAGAAATCACATTAGGATTCTCTTTTTAAGCTGTTCCTTAAAACACTAGTGCTTCGGAAATCTATTGGAGGCAGTAGCAGTCAAGGGTAGCCTAGGGTTAGGGTTAGGCTTAGGGTTAGGCTTAGGGTAAGGCTTAGGGTACGGGTTCGGGGAGGGGTTCGGGTACGGCGTAGGGTATGGGTTAGGGGTAGGTTTAGGGTTAGTGTTAGGGTTAGGGCTCGGTGTAGGGTACGGTTTAGGTTTCGGGTACGTGTTAGGGATAGGGTAGGGGTTAGGGTTAGGGTAAGTGTTAGGGTTAGCGTAGTTATTAAACCTATCCCAATCTCTAGATACCCCTTAGCACGTAAAGGAATATTATTTGGGGGTCCAGCCATGGAGAAGAGTTTAGACACTAAGATAATATAAGGAACACACATATTATAAAGAAATCACATTAGGATTCTCTTTTTAAGCTGTTCCTTAAAACACTAGTGCTTAGGAAATCTATTGGAGGTAGAAGCAGTCAAGGGTAGCCTAGGGTTAGGGTTAGGCTTAGGGTTAGGCTTAGGGTACGGCTTAGGATACGGGTTCGGGGAGGGCTTCGGGTACGGCGTAGGGTGTGGGTTAGGGTTAGGGTTAAGGTAAGTTTTAGGGTTAGGGCTCACTTTACGGTACGGGTTAGGATTAGGGTACGTGTTAGCGTTAGGGTAGTGGTTAGGGTTAGTGTACGTTTTAGGGTTAGGGTAGTTATTAAACCTATCCCACTCTCTAGATACCCCTTAGCACATAAAGGAATATTATTTGGGGTTCCAGCCATGGAGAAAAGTTTAGACACTAGGATAAGATAAGGAACATACCCATTATAAAGAAATCACATTAGGATTCTCTTTTTAAGCTGTTCCGTAAAACACTAGTGATTAGGACATCTATTGGAAGCAGAAGCTGTCAAGGGTATCCTAGGGTTAGGGTTAGGCTTAGGGTTAGGCTTAGGGTACGGCTTAGGGTACGGGTTCGGGGAGGGCTTCGGGTACGGCGTAGTGTATGGGTTAGGGTTAGGGTTAGGGTTACTGTTAGGGTTAGGGCTCGGTTTAAGGTACGGGTTAGGATTAGGGTATGTGTTAGCGTTAGGGTAGTGGTTAGGGTAAGGGTACGCATTAGGGTTAGGGAAGTTATTAAAGCTATCCCACTCTCTAGATATCCCTTAGCACGTAAAGGAATATTATTTGGGGGTCCAGCCATTGAGAAGAGTTTAGACACAAGGATAAGATAAGGAACACACCCATTATAAAGAAATCACATTAGGATTCTCTTTTTAAGCTGTTCCTTAAAACATTAGTGCTTAGGAAATCTATTGGAGGAATAAGCAGTCAAGGGTAGCCTAGGGTTAGGGTTAGGCTTAGGGTATGGGTTCGGGGAGAGGTTCGGGCACGGCGTAGGGTATGGGTTAGGGTTAGGGTTAGAGTTAGGGTTAGGGCTCGGTTTAGGGTACGGGTTAGGATTAGGGTACGTGTTAAGGTTAGGGTAGGGGTAAGGGTTAGGTTAGGCGTTAGGGTTAGGGTAGTTATTAAACCTATCCCACTCTCTAGATACCCCTAAGCACGTAAAGGAATATTATTTGGAGGTCCAGCCATGGAGAAGAGTTTAGACAGTAGGATAAGATAAGGAACACACACATTATAAAGAAATCCCATTAGGATTCTCTTTTTGTGCTGTTCTTTAAAACACTAGAGCTTAGGAAATCTATTGGAGGCAGAAGCAGTCAAGGGTAGCCTAGGGTTAGTGTTAGCCTTAGGGTTAGGCTTAGGGTACTTCTTAGGGTACGGGTTCGGGGACGGCTTCGGGTACGGCGTAGGTTATGGGTTAGGGTTAGGGTTAGGGTTAGTGTTAGCGTTAAGGCTCGGTTTAGGGTACAGGTTAGGATTAGGGAACGTGTTAGGGTTAGGGTAGGGGTTAGGGTTAGGGTACGCGTTAGGGTTAGGGTAGTTATTAAACCTATCCCGCTCTCTAGATACCCCTTAGCACGTAAAGGAATATTATTTGTGTTTCCAGCCATGGAGAAGAGTTTAGACACTAGAGTAAGATAAGGAACACACCGATTATAAAGAAATCACATTAGGATTCTCTTTTTAAGCTGTTCCTTAAAACACTAGTGCTTAGGAAATCTATTGGAGGCAGAAGCAGTCAAGGGTAGCCTAGGGTTAGGGTTAGGCTTAGGGTTAGGCTTAGGGTACGGCTTAGGGTACGGGTTCGAGGAGGGCTTCGGGTACGGCGTAGGGTATGGGTTATGGTTAGAGTTAGGGTTAGTGTTAGGGTTAGGGCTCCGTTTAGGGTACGGGTTAGGATTAGGGTACGTGTTAGGGTTAGGGTAAGGGTTAGGGTTAGAGTACGCGTTAGGGTTAGGGTAGTTATTAAACCTATCCCACTCTCTAGATACCCCTTAGCACGTAAAGGAATATTATTTGGGGGTCCAGCCATAGAGAAGAGTTTAGACACTAGAATAAAATAAGGAACACACCTATTATAAAGAAATCACATTAGGATTCTCTTTTTAAGCTGTTCCTTAAAACACTAGTGCTTAGGAAATCTATTGGAGGCAGAAGCTGTCAAGGGTAGCCTAGGGTTAGGGTTAGGTTTAGGGTTAGGCTTAGGGTAAGGCTTAGGGTACGGGTTCGGGATGGGGTTCGGGTACGGCGTAGGGTATGGGTTAGGGGTAGGGTTAGGGTTAGTGTTAGGGTTAGGGCTCGGTTTAGGGTACGGTTTAGGTTTCGGGTACGTGTTAGGGATAGGGTAGGGGTTAGGGTTAGGGTAAGTGTTAGGGTAGTTATTAAACCTATCCCAATCTCTAGATACCCCTTAGCATGTAAAGGAATATTATTTGGGGGTCCAGCCATGGAGAAGAGTTTAGACACTAAGATAATATAAGGAACACACATATTATAAAGAAATCACATTAGGATTCTCTTTTTAAGCTGTTCCTTAAAACACTAGTGCTTAGGAAATCTATTGGAGGTAGAAGCAGTCAAGGGTAGCCTAGGGTTAGGGTTAGGCTTAGGGTTAGGCTTAGGGTACGGCTTAGGGTACGGGTTCGGGGAGGGCTTCGGGTACGGCGTAGGGTATGGGTTAGGGTTAGTGTTAGGGTTAGGGCTCGGTTTAGGGTATTGGTTAGGATTAGGGTACGTGTTAGGGTTTGGGTAGGGGTTAGGGTTAGGGTACGCGTTAGGGTTAGGGTAGTTATTAAACTTATCCCATTCTCTAGATACCCCTTAGCACGTAAAGGAATATTATTTGGAGGTCCAGCCATGGAGAAGAGTTTAGACACTAGGATAAGATAAGGAACACACCCATTATAAAGAAATCACATTAGGATTCTCTTTTTAAGCTGTTCCTTAAAACACTAGTGCTTAGGAAATCTATTGGAGGCAGAAGCAGGCAAGGGTAGCCTAGGCTTAGGGTTAGGCTTAGGGTACGGCTTAGGGTACGGGTTCGGAGAGGGTTTCAGGTACGGCGTAGGGTATGGGTTAGGGTTAGGGTTAGTGTTAGGGTTAGGGCTCGGTTTAGGGTACGGTTTAGGTTTCGGGTACGTGTTAGGGATAGGGTAGGGGTTAGGGTTAGGGTAAGTGTTAGGGTTAGGGTAGTTATTAAAACTATCCCACTCTCTAGATACCCCTTAGCACGTAAAGGAATATTATTTGGGGGTCCAGCCATGGAGAAGAGTTTAGACACAAGGATAAGATAAGGAACACACCCATTATAAAAAAATTACATTAGGATTCTCTTTTTAAGCTGTTCCTTAAAACATTAGTGCTTAGGAAATCTATTGGAGGCAGAAGCAGTCAAGGGTAGCCTAGGGTTAGGGTTAGGCTTGGGGTTAGGCTTAGGGTACAGCTTAGGGTACGGTTTCGGGGAGGGGTTCGGGTACGGTGTAGGGTATGCGTTAGGGTTAGGGTTTGGGTTAGTGTTAGGGTTAGGGCTCCGTTTAGGGTACGGGTTAGGATTAGGGTACGTGTTAGGGTTAGGGTAGGAGTTAGGGTTAGGTTACGTGTTAGGGTTAGGGTAGTTATTAAACCTATCCCACTCTCTAGATACCCCTTAGCACGTAAAGGAATATTATTTGGGGTTCCAGCCATGGAGAAGAGTTTAGACATTAGGATAAGATAAGGAACACACCGATTATAAAGAAATCACATTAGGATTCTCTTTTTAAGCTGTTCCTTAAAACACTAGTGCTTAGGAAATCTATTGGAGGCAGAAGCAGTCAAGGGTAGCCTAGGGTTAGGGTTAGGCTTAGGGTTAGGCTTAGGGTACGGCTTAGGGTACGGGTTCGGGGAGGGCTTCGGGTACGGCGTAGGGTATGGGTTAGGATTAGGGTTAGGGTTAGTGTTAGGGTTAGGGCTCGGTTTAGCGTACGTGTTAGCGTTAGGGTAGGGGTTAGGGTTAGAGTCCGCGTTAGGGTTAGGGTAATTATTAAACCTATCCCACTCTCTAGATACCCCTTAGCACGTAAAGGAATATTATTTGGGGGTCCAGCCATGGAGAAGAGTTTAGACACTAGGATAAGATAAGGAACACACCCATTATTAAGAAATCACATTAGGATTCTCTTTTTAAGCTGTTCCTTAAAACACTAGTGCTTAGGAAATCTATTGGAGGCAGAAGCAGTCAAGGGTAGCCTAGGGTTAGGGTTAGGCTTAGGGTTAGGCTTAGGGTACGGCTTAGGGTACGGGTTCGGGGAGGGGTTCGTGTACGGTGTAGGGTATCGGTTAGGGTTAGGGTTTGGGTTAGTGTTAGGGTTAGGGCTCCGTTTAGGGTACGGGTTAGGATTAGTGTACGTGTTAGGGTTAGGGTAGTGGTTAGGGTTAGGGTACGCGTTAGTTTTCGGGTAGTTATTAAACCTGTCCAACTCTCTAGATACCCCTTAGCACGTAAAGGAATATTATTTGGGGGTCCAGCCATAGAGAAGAGTTTAGACACTAGGATAAGATAAGGAACACACCTATTATAAAGAAATCACATTAGGATTCTCTTTTTACGCTGTTCCTTAAAACACTACAGCTTAGGAAATCTATTGGAGGCAGAAGCAGTCAAGGGTAGCCTAGGGTTAGTGTTAGGCTTAGGGTACGGCTTAGGGTACGGCTTAGGGTACGGGTTCGGGGAGGGGTTCGGGTACGGCGTAGGGTATGGGTTAGGGGTTAGGGTTAGGGTAAGTGTTAGGGTTAGGGTAGTTATTAAACCTATCCCAATCTCTAGATACCCCTTAGCACGTAAAGGAATATTATTTGGGGGTCCAGCCATGGAGAAGAGTTTAGACACTAAGATAATATAAGGAACACACATATTATAAAGAAATCACATTAGGATTCTCTTTTTAAGCTGTTCCTTAAAACACTAGTGCTTAGGAAATCTATTGGAGGTAGAAGCAGTCAAGGGTAGCCTAGGGTTAGGTTTAGGCTTAGGGTTAAGCTTAGGGTACGGCTTAGGGTACGGGTTCGGGGAGGGCTTCGGGTACGGCGTAGGGTGTGGGTTAGGGTTAGGGTTAGGGTTAGTGTTAGGGTTAGGGCTCGGTTTAGGGTATTGGTTAGGATTAGGGTACGTTTTAGGGTTTGGGTAGGGGTTAGGGTTAGGGTACGTGTTAGGGTTAGGGTAGTTATTAAACTTATCCCACTCTCTAGATACCCCTTAGCACGTAAAGGAATATTATTTGTAGGTCCAGCCATGGAGAAGAGTTTAGACACTAGGATAAGATAAGGAACACACCCATTATAAAGAAATCACTTTAGGATTCTCTTTTTAAGCTGTTCCTTAAAACACTAGTGCTTAGGAAATCTATTGGAGGCAGAAGCTGTCAAGGGCAGCCTAGGGTTAGGGTTAGGCTTAGGGTTAGGCTTAGGGTACGGCTTAGGGTACGGGTTCGGGGAGGGCTTCGGGTACGGCGTAGGATATGGGTTAGGGTTAGGGTTAGGGTTAGTGTTAGGGTTAGGGCTCGGTTTAGGGTATTGGTTAGGATTAGGGTACGTGTTAGGGTTAGGGTAGGGGTTAGGGTTAGGGTACGCGTTAGGGTTAGGGTAGTTATTAAACCTATCCGACGCTCTAGATACCCCTTAGCACGTAAAGGAATATTATTTGGAGGTCCACCCATGGAGAAGAGTTTAGACACTAGGATAAGATAAGGAACACACCCATTATAAAGAAATCACATTAGGATTCTCTTTTTAAGCTGTTCCTTAAAACACTAGTGCTTAGGAAATCTATTGGAGGCAGAAGCAGTCAAGGGTAGCCTAGGGTTAGGGTTAGGCTTAGGGTTAGGCTTAGGGTACGGCTTAGGGTACGGGTTCGGGTAGGGCTTCGGGTACGGCGTAGGGTATGGGTTAGGGTTAGGGTTAGGGTTAGTGTTAGGGTTAGGGCTCGGTTTAAGGTACGGGTTAGGATTAGGGTACGTGTTAGGGTTAGGGTAGGTGTTAGGGTTAGGGTACGCGTTAGGGTTAGGGTAGTTATTAAAGCTATCCCACTCTCTAGATATACCTTAGCACGTAAAGGAATATTATTTGGGGGTCCAGCCATTGAGAAGAGTTTAGACACAAGGATAAGATAAGGAACACACCCATTATAAAGAAATCACATTAGGATTCTCTTTTTAAGCTGTTCCTTAAAACATTAGTGCTTAGGAAATCTATTGGAGGAAGAAGCAGTCAAGGTTAGCCTAGGGTTAGGGTTAGGCTTAGGGTTAGGTTTAGGATACGGCTTAGGGTATGGGTTCGGGGAGAGTTTCGGGCATGGCGTAGGGTATGGGTTAGGGTTAGGGTTAGGGTTAGTGTTAGGGTTAGGGCTCGGTTTAGGGTACGGGTTAGGTTTAGGGTACGTGTTAAGGTTAGGGTAGGGGTTAGGGTTAGGGTACGCGTTAGTTTTAGGGTAGTTATTAAACCTATCCAACTCTCTAGATACCCCTTAGCACGTAAAGGAATATTATTTGGGGGTCCAGCCATAGAGAAGAGTTTAGACACTAGGATAAAATAAGGAACACACCTATTATAAAGAAATCACATTAGGATTCTCTTTTTAAGCTGTTCCTTAAAACACTAGTGCTTAGGAAATCTATTGGAGGCAGTAGCAGTCAAGCGTAGCCTAGGGTTAGGGTTAGGCTTCGGGTTAGGCTTAGGGTAAGGCTTAGGGTACGGATTCGGGGAGGGGTTCGAGTACGGCGTAGGGTATGGGTTAGGGGTAGGGTTAGGGTTAGTGTTAGGGTTAGGGCTCGGTTTAGGGTACCGTTTAGGTTTCGGGTACGTGTTAGGGATAGGGTAGGGGTTAGGGTTAGGGTAAGTGTTAGGGTTAGGGTAGTTATTAAACCTATCCCACTCTCTAGATACCCCTTAGCACGTAAAGGAATATTATTTGGGGGTCCAGCCATGGAGAAGAGTTTAGACACTAAGATAATATAAGGAACACACACATTATAAAGAAATCACATTAGGATTCTCTTTTTAAGCTGTTCCTTAAAGCACTAGTGCTTAGGAAATCTATTGGAGGCAGAAGCAGTCAAGGGTAGCCTAGGGTTAGGGTTAGGCTTAGGGTACGGCTTAGGTTACGGGTTCGGGGAGGGCTTCGGGTATGGCGTAGGGTATGGTTTAGGGTTAGGGTTAGTTTTAGGGTTAGGGCTCACTTTAGGGTACGGTTTAGGATTAGGGTACGTGTTAGCGTTAGGGTAGTGTTTAGGGTTAGTGTACGTTTTAGGGTTAGGGTAGTTATTAAACCTATCCCACTCTCTAGATACCCCTTAGCAGGTAAACGAATATTATTTGGAGGTCCAACGATGGAGAAGAGTTTAGACAGTAGGATAAAATAAGGAACACACCCATTATAAAAAAATCCCATTAGGATTCTCTTTTTGTGCTGTTCTTTAAAACACTAGAGCTTAGGAAATCTATTGGAGGCAGAAGCAGTCAAGGGTAGCCTAGGGTTAGTGTTAGGCTTAGGGTTAGGCTTAGGGTACTTCTTAGGTTACGGGTTCGGGGACGGCTTCGGGTACGGCGTAGGTTATGGGTTAGGGTTAGGGTTAGGGTTAGTGTTAGCGTTAAGGCTCGGTTTAGGGTACGGGTTAGGATTAGGGAACGTGTTAGGGTTAGGGTAGGGGTTAGGGTTAGGGTACGCGTTAGGGTTAGGGTAGTTATTACACCTATCCCGCTCTCTAGATACCCCTTAGCACCTAAAGGAATATTATTTGGGGTTCCAGCCATGGAGAAGAGTTTAGACACTAGGGTAAGATAAGGAACACACCGATTATAAAGAAATCACATTAGGATTCTCTTTTTGAGCTGTTCCTTAAAACACTAGTGCTTAGGAAATCTATTGGAGGCAGAAGCAGTCAAGGGTAGCCTAGGGTTAGGGTTAGGCTTAGGGTTAGGCTTAGGGTAAGGCTTAGGGTACGGCTTCGGGATGGGGTTCGGGTACTGCGTAGGGTATGGGTTAGGGGTAGGGTTAGGGTTAGTGTTAGGGTTAGGGCTCGGTTTAGGGTACGGTTTAGGTTTCGCGTACGTGTTAGGGATAGGGTAGGGGTTAGGGTTAGGGTAAGTGTTTGGGTTAGGGTAGTTATTGAACCTATCCCAATCTCTAGATACCCCTTAGCATGTAAAGGAATATTATTTGGGGGTCCAGCCATGGAGAAGAGTTTAGACACTAAGATAATATAAGGAACACACATATTATAAAGAAATCACATTAGGATTCTCTTTTTAAGCTGTTCCTTAAAACACTAGTGCTTAGGAAATCTATTGGAGGTAGAAGCAGTCAAGGGTAGCCTAGGGTTAGGGTTAGGCTTAGGGTTAGGCTTAGGGTACGGCTTAGGGTACGGGTTCGGGGAGGGCTTCGGGTACGGCGTAGGGTATGGGTTAGGGTTAGGGTTAGGGTTAGTGTTAGGGTTAGGGCTCGGTTTAGGGTATTGGTTAGGATTAGGGTACGTGTTAGGGTTTGGGTAGGGGTTAGGGTTAGGGTACGCGTTAGGGTTAGGTTAGTTATTAAACTTATCCCATTCTCTAGATACCCCTTAGCACGTAAAGGAATATTATTTGGAGGTCCAGCCATGGAGAAGAGTTTAGGCACTAGGATAAGATAAGGAACACACCCATTATAAAGAAATCACATTAGGATTCTCTTTTTAAGCTGTTCCTTAAAACACTAGTGCTTAGGAAATCTATTGGAGGCAGAAGCAGGCAAGGGTAGCCTAGGCTTAGGGTTAGGCTTAGGGTACGGCTTAGGGTACGGGTTCGGGGAGGGTTTCAGGTATGTCGTAGGGTATGGGTTAGGGTTAGGGTTAGTGTTAGGGTTAGGGCTCGGTTTAGGGTACGGTTTAGGTTTCGGGTACGTGTTAGGGATAGGGTAGGGGTTAGGGTTAGGGTAAGTGTTAGGGTTAGGGTAGTTATTAAACCTATCCCACTCTCTAGATACCCCTTAGCACGTAAAGGAATATTATTTGGGGGTCCAGCCATGGAGAAGAGTTTAGACACAAGGATAAGATAAGGAACACACCCATTATAAAGAAATTACATTAGGATTCTCTTTTTAAGCTGTTCCTTAAAACATTAGTGCTTAGGAAATCTATTGGACACAGAAGCAGTCAAGGGTAGCCTAGGGTTAGGGTTAGGCTTGGGGTTAGGCTTAGGGTACAGCTTAGGGTACGGTTTCGGGGAGGGGTTCGGGTACGGCGTAGGGTATGCGTTAGGGTTAGGGTTTTGGTTAGTGTTAGGGTTAGGGCTCCGTTTAGGGTACGGGTTAGGATTAGGGTACGTGTTAGGGTTAGGGTAGGGGTTAGGGTTAGGTTACGTGTTAGGGTTAGGGTAGTTATTAAACCTATCCCACTCTCTAGATACCCCTTAGCACGTAAAGGAATATTATTTGGGGTTCCAGCCATGGAGAAGAGTTTAGACACTAGGATAAGATAAGGAACACACCGATTATAAAGAAATCACATTAGGATTCTCTTTTTAAGCTGTTCCTTAAAACACTAGTGCTTAGGAAATCTATTGGAGGCAGAAGCAGTCAAGGGTAGCCTAGGGTTAGGGTTAGGCTTAGGGTTAGGCTTAGGGTACGGCTTAGGGTACGGGTTCGAGGAGGGCTTCGGGTACGGCGTAGGGTATGGGTTAGGGTTAGAGTTAGGGTTAGTGTTAGGGCTCCGTTTAGGGTACGGGTTAGGATTAGGGTACGTGTTAGGGTTAGGGTAAGTGTTAGGGTTAGAGTACGCGTTAGGGTTAGGGTAGTTATTAAACCTATCCCACTCTCTAGATACCCCTTAGCAGGTAAAGGAATATTATTTGGGGGTCCAGCCATAGAGAAGAGTTTAGACACTAGAATAAAATAAGGAACACACCTATTATAAAGAAATCACATTAGGATTCTCTTTTTAAGCTGTTCCTTAAAACACTAGTGCTTAGGAAATCTATTGGAGGCAGTAGCAGTCAAGGGTAGCCTAGGGTTAGGGTTAGGCTTAGGGTTAGGCTTAGGGTAAGGCTTAGGGTACGGGTTCGGGATGGGGTTCGGGTACGGCGTAGGGTATGGGTTAGGGGTAGGGTTAGGGTTAGTGTTAGGGTTAGGGCTCGGTTTAGGGTACGGTTTAGGTTTCGGGTACGTGTTAGGGATAGGGTAGGGGTTAGGGTTAGGGTAAGTGTTAGGGTAGTTATTAAACCTATCCCAGTCTCTAGATACCCCTTAGCATGTAAAGGAATATTATTTGGGGGTCCAGCCATGGAGAAGAGTTTAGACACTAAGATAATATAAGGAACACACATATTATAAAGAAACCACATTAGGATTCTCTTTTTAAGCTGTTCCTTAAAACACTAGTGCTTAGGAAATCTATTGGAGGTAGAAGCAGTCAAGGGTAGCCTAGGGTTAGGGTTAGGCTTAGGGTTAGGCTTAGGGTACGGCTTAGGGTACGGGTACGGGGAGGGCTTCGGGTACGGCGTATGGTATGGGTTAGGGTTAGGGTTAGGGTTAGTGTTAGGGTTAGGGCTCGGTTTAGGGTATTGTTTAGGATTAGGGTACGTGTTAGGGTTTGGGTAGGGGTTAGGGTTAGGGTACGCGTTAGGGTTAGGGTAGTTATTAAACTTATCCCATTCTCTAGATACCCCTTAGCACGTAAAGGAATATTATTTGGAGGTCCAGCCATGGAGAAGAGTTTAGACACTAGGATAAGATAAGGAACACACCCATTATAAAGAAATCACATTAGGATTCTCTTTTTAAGCTGTTCCTTAAAACACTAGTGCTTAGGAAATCTATTGGAGGCAGAAGCAGGCAAGGGTAGCCTAGGCTTAGGGTTAGGCTTAGGGTACGGCTTAGGGTACGGGTTCGGGGAGGGTTTCAGGTATGGCGTAGGTTATGGGTTAGGGTTAGGGTTAGTGTTAGGGTTAGGGCTCGGTTTAGGGTACGGTTTAGGTTTCGGGTACGTGTTAGGGATAGGGTAGGGGTTAGGGTTAGGGTAAGTGTTAGGGTTAGGGTAGTTATTAAACCTATCCCACTCTCTAGATACCCCTTAACCCGTAAAGGAATATTATTTGGGGGTCCAGCCATGGACAAGAGTTTAGACACAAGGATAAGATAAGGAACACACCCATTATAAAGAAATTACATTAGGATTCTCTTTTTAAGCTGTTCCTTAAAACATTAGTGCTTAGGAAATCTATTGGAGGCAGAAGCAGTCAAGGGTAGCCTAGGGTTAGGGTTAGGCTTGGGGTTAGGCTTAGGGTACAGCTTAGGGTACGGTTTCGGGGAGGGGTTCGGGTACGGCGTAGGGTATGCGTTAGGGTTAGGGTTTGGGTTAGTGTTAGGGTTAGGGCTCCGTTTAGGGTACGGGTTAGGATTAGGGTACGTGTTAGGGTTAGGGTAGGAGTTAGGGTTAGGTTACGTGTTAGGGTTAGGGTAGTTATTAAACCTATCCCACTCTCTAGATACCCCTTAGCACGTAAAGGAATATTATTTGGGGTTCCAGCCATGGAGAAGAGTTTAGACACTAGGATAAGATAAGGAACACACCGATTATAAAGAAATCACATTAGGATTCTCTTTTTAAGCTGTTCCTTAAAACACTAGTGCTTAGGAAATCTATTGGAGGCAGAAGCAGTCAAGGGTAGCCTAGGGTTAGGGTTAGGCTTAGGGTTAGGCTTAGGGTACGGCTTAGGGTACGGGTTCGGGGAGGGCTTCGGGTACGGCGTAGGGTATGGGTTAGGATTAGGGTTAGGGTTAGTGTTAGGGTTAGGGCTCGGTTTAGCGTACGTGTTAGCGTTAGGGTAGGGGTTAGGGTTAGAGTACGCGTTAGGGTTAGGGTAGTTATTAAACCTATCCCACTCTCTAGATACCCCTTAGCACGTAAAGGAATATTATTTGGGGGTCCAGCCATGGAGAAGAGTTTAGACACTAGGATAAGATAAGGAACACACCCATTATTAAGAAATCACATTAGGATTCTCTTTTTAAGCTGTTCCTTAAAACACTAGTGCTTAGGAAATCTATTGGGGGCAGAAGCAGTCAAGGGTAGCCTAGTGTTAGGGTTAGGCTTAGGGTTAGGCTAAGGGTACGGCTTAGGGTACGGGTTCGGGGAGGGCTTCGAGTACGGCGTAGGGTATGGGTTAGTGTTAGGGTTAGGGTTAGTGTTAGGGTTAGGGCTCGGTTTAGAGTACAGTTTAGGTTTAGGGTACGTGTTAGGGTTAGGGTAGGGGTTAGGGTTAGGGTACGCGTTAGGGTTAGGGTAGTTATTAAACCTATCCCACTCTCTAGATACCCCTTAGCACGTAAAGGTATATTATTTGGGGGTCCAGCCATAGAGAAGAGTTTAGACACTAGGATAAGATAAGGAACACACCTATTATAAAGAAATCACATTAGGATTCTCTTTTTATGCTGTTCCTTAAAACACTACAGCTTAGGAAATCTATTGGAGGCAGAAGCAGTCAAGGGTAGCCTAGGGTTAGTGTTAGGCTTAGGGTACGGCTTAGGGTACGGCTTAGGGTACGGGTTCGGGGAGGGGTTCGGGTACGGCGTAGGGTATGGGTTAGGGGTAGGTTTAGGGTTAGTGTTAGGGTTAGGGCTCGGTTTAGGGTACGGTTTAGGTTTCGGGTACGTGTTAGGGATAGGGTAGGGGTTAGGGTTAGGGTAAGTGTTAGGTTTAGGGTAGTTATTAAACCTATCCCACTCTCTAGATACCCCTTAGCACGTAAAGGAATATTATTTGGGGGTCCAGCCATGGAGAAGAGTTTAGACACAAGGATAAGATAAGGAACACACCCATTATAAAGAAATTACATTAGGATTCTCTTTTTAAGCTGTTCCTTAAAACATTAGTGCTTAGGAAATCTATTGGAGGCAGAAGCAGTCAAGGGTAGCCTAGGGTTAGGGTTAGGCTTGGGGTTAGGCTTAGGGTACAGCTTAGGGTACGGTTTCGGGGAGGGATTCGGGTACGGCGTAGGGTATGCGTTAGGGTTAGGGTTTGGGTTAGTGTTAGGGTTAGGGCTCCGTTTAGGGTACGGGTTAGGATTAGGGTACGTGTTAGGGTTAGGGTAGGGGTTAGGGTTAGGTTACGTGTTAGGGTTAGGGTAGTTATTAAACCTATCCCACTCTCTAGATACCCCTTAGCACGTAAAGGAATATTATTTGGGGTTCCAGCCATGGAGAAGAGTTTAGACACTAGGATAAGATAAGGAACACACCGATTATAAAGAAATCACATTAGGATTCTCTTTTTAAGCTGTTCCTTAAAACACTAGTGCTTAGGAAATCTATTGGAGGCAGAAGCAGTCAAGGGTAGCCTAGTGTTAGGGTTAGGCTTAGGGTTAGGCTTAGGGTACGGCTTAGGGTACGGGTTCGAGGAGGGCTTCGGGTACGGCGTAGGGTATGGGTTAGGGTTAGAGTTAGGGTTAGTGTTAGGGTTAGGGCTCCGTTTAGGGTACGGGTTAGGATTAGGGTACGTGTTAAGGTTAGGGTAGAGGTTAGGGTTAGGTTAGGCGTTAAGGTTAGGGTAGTTATTAAACCTATCCCACTCTCTAGATACCCCTTAGCACGTAAACGAATATTATTTGGAGGTCCAGCGATGGAGAAGTGTTTAGACAGTAGGATAAAATAAGGAACACACCCATTATAAAGAAATCCCATTAGGATTCTCTTTTTGTGCTGTTCTTTAAAACACTAGAGCTTAGGAAATCTATTGGAGGCAGAAGCAGTCAAGGGTAGCCTAGGGTTAGTGTTAGGCTTAGGGTTAGGCTTAGGGTACTTCTTAGGTTACGGGTTCGGGGACGGCTTCGGGTACGGCGTAGGTTATGGGTTAGGGTTAGGGTTAGCGTTAGTGTTAGCGTTAAGGCTCGGTTTAGGGTACGGGTTAGGATTAGGGAACGTGTTAGGGTTAGGGTAGGGGTTAGGGTTAGGGTACGCGTTAGGGTTAGGGTAGTTATTACACCTATCCCGCTCTCTAGATACCCCTTAGCACGTAAAGGAATATTATTTGGGGTTCCAGCCATGGAGAAGAGTTTAGACACTAGGGTAAGATAAGGAACACACCGATTATAAAGAAATCACATTAGGATTCTCTTTTTAAGCTGTTCCTTAAAACACTAGTGCTTAGGAAATCTATTGGAGGCAGAAGCAGTCAAGGGTAGCCTAGGGTTAGGGTTAGGCTTACGGTTAGGCTTAGGGTAAGGCTTAGGGTACGGGTTCGGGATGGGGTTCGGGTACGGCGTAGGGTATGGGTTAGGGGAAGGGTTAGGGTTAGTGTTAGGGTTAGGGCTCGGTTTAGGGTACGGTTTAGGTTTCGGGTACGTGTTAGGGATAGGGTAGGGGTTAGGGTTAGGGTAAGTGTTAGGGTTAGGGTAGTTATTAAACCTATCCCAATCTCTAGATATCCCTTAGCACGTAAAGAAATATTATTTGGGGGTCCAGCCATTGAGAAGAGTTTAGACACAAGGATAAGATAAGGAACACACACATTATAAAGAAATTACATTAGGATTCTCTTTTTAAGCTGTTCCTTAAAACATTAGTGCTTAGGAAATCTATTGGAGGCAGAAGCAGTCAAGGGTAGCCTAGGGTTAGGTTTAGGCTTGGGGTTAGGCTTAGGGTACAGCTTAGGGTACGGTTTCGGGGAGGGGTACGGGTACGGCGTAGGGTATGCGTTAGGGTTAGTGTTTGGGTTAGTGTTAGGGTTAGGGCTCCGTTTAGGGTACGGGTTAGGATTAGGGTACGTGTTACCGTTAGGGTAGGGGTTAGGGTTAGGTTACGTGTTAGGGTTAGGGTAGTTATTAAACGTATCCCACTCTCTAGATACCCCTTAGCACGTAAAGGAATATTATTTGGGGTTCCAGCCATGGAGAAGAGTTTAGACACTAGGATAAGATAAGGAACACACCGATTATAAAGAAATCACATTAGGATTCTCTTTTTAAGCTGTTCCTTAAAACACTAGTGCTTAGGAAATCTATTGGAGGCAGAAGCAGTCAAGGGTAGCCTAGGGTTAGGGTTAGGCTTAGGGTTAGGCTTAGGGTACGGCTTAGGGTACGGGTTCGGGGAGGGCTTCTTGTACGGCGTAGGGTATGGGTTAGGATTAGGGTTAGGGTTAGTGTTAGGGTTAGGGCTCGGTTTAGCGTACGTGTTAGCGTTAGGGTAGGGGTTAGGGTTAGAGTACGCGTTAGGGTTAGGGTAGTTATTAAACCTATCCCACTCTCTAGATACCCCTTAGCACGTAAAGGAATATTATTTGAAGGTCCAGCCATGGAGGAGAGTTTAGACACTAAGATAATATAAGGAACACACACATTATAAAGAAATCACATTAGGATTCTCTTTTTAAGCTGTTCCTTAAAACACTAGTGCTTAGGAAATCTATTGGAGGCAGAAGCAGTCAAGGGTAGCCTAGGGCTAGGGTTAGGCTTAGGGTTAGGCTTAGGGTACGGCTTAGGGTACGGGTTCGGGGAGGGCTTCGGGGACGGCGTAGGGTATGGTTTAGGGATAGGGTTAAGGTAAGTTTTAGGGTTAGGTCTCACTTTACGGTACGGGTTAGGATTAGGGTACGTGTTAGCGTTAGGGTAGTGGTTAGGGTTAGTGTACGTTTTAGGGTTAGGGTAGTTATTAAACCTATCCCACTCTCTAGATACCCCTTAGCACATAAAGGAATATTATTTGGGGTTCCAGCCATGGAGAAAAGCTTAGACACTAGGATAAGATAAGGAACATACCCATTATAAAGAAATCACATTAGGATTCTCTTTTTAAGCTGTTCCGTAAAACACTAGTGCTTAGGACATCTATTGGAGGCAGAAGCAGTCAAGGGTAGCCTAGGGTTAGGGTTAGGCTTAGGGTTAGGCTTAGGGTACGGCTTAGGGTACGGGTTCGGGGACGGCTTCGGGTACGGCGTAGGGTATGGGTTAGGGTTAGGGTTAGGGTTAGTGTTAGGGTTAGGGCTCGGTTTAGGGTATTGGTTAGGATTAGGGTACGTGTTAGGGTTAGGGTAGGGGTTAGGGTTAGGGTACGCGTTAGGGTTAGGGTAGTTATTAAACCTATCCGACTCTCTAGATACCCCTTAGCACGTAAAGGAATATTATTTGGAGGTCCAGCCATGGAGAAGAGTTTAGACACTAGGATAAGATAAGGAACACACCCATTATAAAGAAATCACATTAGGATTCTCTTTTTAAGCTGTTCCTTAAAACACTAGTGCTTAGGAAATCTATTGGAGGCAGAAGCAGTCAAGGGTAGCCTAGGGTTAGGGTTAGGCTTAGGGTTAGGCTTAGGGTACGGCTTAGGGTACGGGTTCGGGTAGGGCTTCGGGTACGGCGTAGGGTATGGGTTAGGGTTAGGGTTAGGGTTAGTGTTAGGGTTAGGGCTCGGTTTAAGGTACGGGTTAGGATTAGGGTACGTGTTAGGGTTAGGGTAGGTGTTAGGGTTAGGGTACGCGTTAGGGTTAGGGTAGTTATTAAAGCTATCCCACTCTCTAGATATACCTTAGCACGTAAAGGAATATTATTTGGGGGTCCAGCCATTGAGAAGAGTTTAGACACAAGGATAAGATAAGGAACACACCCATTATAAAGAAATCACATTAGGATTCTCTTTTTAAGCTGTTCCTTAAAACATTAGTGCTTAGGAAATCTATTGGAGGAAGAAGCAGTCAAGGTTAGCCTAGGGTTAGGGTTAGGCTTAGGGTTAGGTTTAGGATACGGCTTAGGGTATGGGTTCGGGGAGAGTTTCGGGCATGGCGTAGGGTATGGGTTAGGGTTAGGGTTAGGGTTAGTGTTAGGGTTAGGGCTCGGTTTAGGGTACGGGTTAGGTTTAGGGTACGTGTTAGGGATAGGGTAGGGGTTAGGGTTAGGGTAAGTGTTAGGTTTAGGGTAGTTATTAAACCTATCCCACTCTCTAGATACCCCTTAGCACGTAAAGGAATATTATTTGGGGGTCCAGCCATGGAGAAGAGTTTAGACACAAGGATAAGATAAGGAACACACCCATTATAAAGAAATTACATTAGGATTCTCTTTTTAAGCTGTTCCTTAAAACATTAGTGCTTAGGAAATCTATTGGAGGCAGAAGCAGTCAAGGGTAGCCTAGGGTTAGGGTTAGGCTTGGGGTTAGGCTTAGGGTACAGCTTAGGGTACGGTTTCGGGGAGGGATTCGGGTACGGCGTAGGGTATGCGTTAGGGTTAGGGTTTGGGTTAGTGTTAGGGTTAGGGCTCCGTTTAGGGTACGGGTTAGGATTAGGGTACGTGTTAGGGTTAGGGTAGGGGTTAGGGTTAGGTTACGTGTTAGGGTTAGGGTAGTTATTAAACCTATCCCACTCTCTAGATACCCCTTAGCACGTAAAGGAATATTATTTGGGGTTCCAGCCATGGAGAAGAGTTTAGACACTAGGATAAGATAAGGAACACACCGATTATAAAGAAATCACATTAGGATTCTCTTTTTAAGCTGTTCCTTAAAACACTAGTGCTTAGGAAATCTATTGGAGGCAGAAGCAGTCAAGGGTAGCCTAGTGTTAGGGTTAGGCTTAGGGTTAGGCTTAGGGTACGGCTTAGGGTACGGGTTCGAGGAGGGCTTCGGGTACGGCGTAGGGTATGGGTTAGGGTTAGAGTTAGGGTTAGTGTTAGGGTTAGGGCTCCGTTTAGGGTACGGGTTAGGATTAGGGTACGTGTTAAGGTTAGGGTAGAGGTTAGGGTTAGGTTAGGCGTTAAGGTTAGGGTAGTTATTAAACCTATCCCACTCTCTAGATACCCCTTAGCACGTAAACGAATATTATTTGGAGGTCCAGCGATGGAGAAGTGTTTAGACAGTAGGATAAAATAAGGAACACACCCATTATAAAGAAATCCCATTAGGATTCTCTTTTTGTGCTGTTCTTTAAAACACTAGAGCTTAGGAAATCTATTGGAGGCAGAAGCAGTCAAGGGTAGCCTAGGGTTAGTGTTAGGCTTAGGGTTAGGCTTAGGGTACTTCTTAGGTTACGGGTTCGGGGACGGCTTCGGGTACGGCGTAGGTTATGGGTTAGGGTTAGGGTTAGCGTTAGTGTTAGCGTTAAGGCTCGGTTTAGGGTACGGGTTAGGATTAGGGAACGTGTTAGGGTTAGGGTAGGGGTTAGGGTTAGGGTACGCGTTAGGGTTAGGGTAGTTATTACACCTATCCCGCTCTCTAGATACCCCTTAGCACGTAAAGGAATATTATTTGGGGTTCCAGCCATGGAGAAGAGTTTAGACACTAGGGTAAGATAAGGAACACACCGATTATAAAGAAATCACATTAGGATTCTCTTTTTAAGCTGTTCCTTAAAACACTAGTGCTTAGGAAATCTATTGGAGGCAGAAGCAGTCAAGGGTAGCCTAGGGTTAGGGTTAGGCTTACGGTTAGGCTTAGGGTAAGGCTTAGGGTACGGGTTCGGGATGGGGTTCGGGTACGGCGTAGGGTATGGGTTAGGGGAAGGGTTAGGGTTAGTGTTAGGGTTAGGGCTCGGTTTAGGGTACGGTTTAGGTTTCGGGTACGTGTTAGGGATAGGGTAGGGGTTAGGGTTAGGGTAAGTGTTAGGGTTAGGGTAGTTATTAAACCTATCCCAATCTCTAGATATCCCTTAGCACGTAAAGAAATATTATTTGGGGGTCCAGCCATTGAGAAGAGTTTAGACACAAGGATAAGATAAGGAACACACACATTATAAAGAAATTACATTAGGATTCTCTTTTTAAGCTGTTCCTTAAAACATTAGTGCTTAGGAAATCTATTGGAGGCAGAAGCAGTCAAGGGTAGCCTAGGGTTAGGTTTAGGCTTGGGGTTAGGCTTAGGGTACAGCTTAGGGTACGGTTTCGGGGAGGGGTACGGGTACGGCGTAGGGTATGCGTTAGGGTTAGTGTTTGGGTTAGTGTTAGGGTTAGGGCTCCGTTTAGGGTACGGGTTAGGATTAGGGTACGTGTTACCGTTAGGGTAGGGGTTAGGGTTAGGTTACGTGTTAGGGTTAGGGTAGTTATTAAACGTATCCCACTCTCTAGATACCCCTTAGCACGTAAAGGAATATTATTTGGGGTTCCAGCCATGGAGAAGAGTTTAGACACTAGGATAAGATAAGGAACACACCGATTATAAAGAAATCACATTAGGATTCTCTTTTTAAGCTGTTCCTTAAAACACTAGTGCTTAGGAAATCTATTGGAGGCAGAAGCAGTCAAGGGTAGCCTAGGGTTAGGGTTAGGCTTAGGGTTAGGCTTAGGGTACGGCTTAGGGTACGGGTTCGGGGAGGGCTTCTTGTACGGCGTAGGGTATGGGTTAGGATTAGGGTTAGGGTTAGTGTTAGGGTTAGGGCTCGGTTTAGCGTACGTGTTAGCGTTAGGGTAGGGGTTAGGGTTAGAGTACGCGTTAGGGTTAGGGTAGTTATTAAACCTATCCCACTCTCTAGATACCCCTTAGCACGTAAAGGAATATTATTTGAAGGTCCAGCCATGGAGGAGAGTTTAGACACTAAGATAATATAAGGAACACACACATTATAAAGAAATCACATTAGGATTCTCTTTTTAAGCTGTTCCTTAAAACACTAGTGCTTAGGAAATCTATTGGAGGCAGAAGCAGTCAAGGGTAGCCTAGGGCTAGGGTTAGGCTTAGGGTTAGGCTTAGGGTACGGCTTAGGGTACGGGTTCGGGGAGGGCTTCGGGTACGGCGTAGGGTATGGTTTAGGGATAGGGTTAAGGTAAGTTTTAGGGTTAGGTCTCACTTTACGGTACGGGTTAGGATTAGGGTACGTGTTAGCGTTAGGGTAGTGGTTAGGGTTAGTGTACGTTTTAGGGTTAGGGTAGTTATTAAACCTATCCCACTCTCTAGATACCCCTTAGCACATAAAGGAATATTATTTGGGGTTCCAGCCATGGAGAAAAGCTTAGACACTAGGATAAGATAAGGAACATACCCATTATAAAGAAATCACATTAGGATTCTCTTTTTAAGCTGTTCCGTAAAACACTAGTGCTTAGGACATCTATTGGAGGCAGAAGCAGTCAAGGGTAGCCTAGGGTTAGGGTTAGGCTTAGGGTTAGGCTTAGGGTACGGCTTAGGGTACGGGTTCGGGGACGGCTTCGGGTACGGCGTAGGGTATGGGTTAGGGTTAGGGTTAGGGTTAGTGTTAGGGTTAGGGCTCGGTTTAGGGTATTGGTTAGGATTAGGGTACGTGTTAGGGTTAGGGTAGGGGTTAGGGTTAGGGTACGCGTTAGGGTTAGGGTAGTTATTAAACCTATCCGACTCTCTAGATACCCCTTAGCACGTAAAGGAATATTATTTGGAGGTCCAGCCATGGAGAAGAGTTTAGACACTAGGATAAGATAAGGAACACACCCATTATAAAGAAATCACATTAGGATTCTCTTTTTAAGCTGTTCCTTAAAACACTAGTGCTTAGGAAATCTATTGGAGGCAGAAGCAGTCAAGGGTAGCCTAGGGTTAGGGTTAGGCTTAGGGTTAGGCTTAGGGTACGGCTTAGGGTACGGGTTCGGGTAGGGCTTCGGGTACGGCGTAGGGTATGGGTTAGGGTTAGGGTTAGGGTTAGTGTTAGGGTTAGGGCTCGGTTTAAGGTACGGGTTAGGATTAGGGTACGTGTTAGGGTTAGGGTAGGTGTTAGGGTTAGGGTACGCGTTAGGGTTAGGGTAGTTATTAAAGCTATCCCACTCTCTAGATATACCTTAGCACGTAAAGGAATATTATTTGGGGGTCCAGCCATTGAGAAGAGTTTAGACACAAGGATAAGATAAGGAACACACCCATTATAAAGAAATCACATTAGGATTCTCTTTTTAAGCTGTTCCTTAAAACATTAGTGCTTAGGAAATCTATTGGAGGAAGAAGCAGTCAAGGTTAGCCTAGGGTTAGGGTTAGGCTTAGGGTTAGGTTTAGGATACGGCTTAGGGTATGGGTTCGGGGAGAGTTTCGGGCATGGCGTAGGGTATGGGTTAGGGTTAGGGTTAGGGTTAGTGTTAGGGTTAGGGCTCGGTTTAGGGTACGGGTTAGGTTTAGGGTACGTGTTAAGGTTAGGGTAGGGGTTAGGGTTAGGGTACGCGTTAGTTTTAGGGTAGTTATTAAACCTATCCAACTCTCTAGATACCCCTTAGCACGTAAAGGAATATTATTTGGGGGTCCAGCCATAGAGAAGAGTTTAGACACTAGGATAAAATAAGGAACACACCTATTATAAAGAAATCACATTAGGATTCTCTTTTTAAGCTGTTCCTTAAAACACTAGTGCTTAGGAAATCTATTGGAGGCAGTAGCAGTCAAGCGTAGCCTAGGGTTAGGGTTAGGCTTCGGGTTAGGCTTAGGGTAAGGCTTAGGGTACGGATTCGGGGAGGGGTTCGAGTACGGCGTAGGGTATGGGTTAGGGGTAGGGTTAGGGTTAGTGTTAGGGTTAGGGCTCGGTTTAGGGTACGGTTTAGGTTTCGGGTACGTGTTAGGGATAGGGTAGGGGTTAGGGTTAGGGTAAGTGTTAGGGTTAGGGTAGTTATTAAACCTATCCCACTCTCTAGATACCCCTTAGCACGTAAAGGAATATTATTTGGGGGTCCAGCCATGGAGAAGAGTTTAGACACTAAGATAATATAAGGAACACACACATTATAAAGAAATCACATTAGGATTCTCTTTTTAAGCTGTTCCTTAAAACACTAGTGCTTAGGAAATCTATTGGAGGCAGAAGCAGTCAAGGGTAGCCTAGGGTTAGGGTTAGGCTTAGGGTTAGGCTTAGGGTACGGCTTAGGTTACGGGTTCGGGGAGGGCTTCGGGTATGGCGTAGGGTATGGTTTAGGGTTAGGGTTAGTTTTAGGGTTAGGGCTCACTTTAGGGTACGGGTTAGGATTAGGGTACGTGTTAGCGTTAGGGTAGTGTTTAGGGTTAGTGTACGTTTTAGGGTTAGGGTAGTTATTAAACCTATCCCACTCTCTAGATACCCCTTAGCACATAAAGGAATATTATTTGGGGTTCCAGCCATGGAGAAAAGTTTAGACACTAGGATAAGATAAGGAACATACCCATTATAAAGAAATCACATTAGGATTCTCTTTTTAAGCTGTTCCGTAAATCACTAGTGCTTAGGACATCTATTGGAGGCAGAAGCAGTCAAGGGTAGCCTAGGGTTAGGGTTAGGCTTAGGGTTAGGCTTAGGGTACGGCTTAGGGTACGGGCTCGGGGAGGGCTTCGGGTACGGCGTAGAGTATGGGTTAGGTTTAGGGTTAGGGTTAGTGTTAGGGTTAAGGCTCGGTTTAGGGTACGGGTTAGGATTAGGGTACGTATTAGGGTTAGGGTAGGGGTTAGGGTTAGGGTACGCGTTAGGGTTAGGGTAGTTATTAAACCTATCCCACTCTCTAGATACCCCTTAGCACGTAAAGCAATACTATTTGGGGGTCCATCCATGGAGAAGAGTTTAGACACTAAGATAATATAAGGAACACACACATTATAAAGAAATCACATTAGGATTCTCTTTTTAAGCTGTTCCTTAAAACACTAGTGCTTAGGAAATCTATTGGAGCCCGAAGCAGTCAATGGTAGCCTAGGGTTAGGGTTAGGCTTGGGTTTAGGTTTAGGGTACAGCTTAGGGTACGGGTTCGGGGAGGGGTTCGGGTACGGCGTAGGGTATGGTTTAGGGTTAGGGTTTGTGTTAGTGTTAGGGTTAGGGCTCCGTTTAGGGTACGGGTTAGGATTAGGGTACGTGTTAGGGTTAGGTTAGGGGTTAGGGTTAGGGTACGCGTTAGGGTTAGGGTAGTTATTAAACCTATCCCACTCTCTAGATACCCCTTAGCAGGTAAAGGAATATTATTTGGGGTTACAGCCATGGAGAAGAGTTTAGACACTAGGATAAGATAAGGAACACACCGATTATAAAGAAATCACATTAGGATTCTCTTTTTAAGATGTTCCTTAAAACATTAGTGCTTAGGAAATCTATTGGAGGCAGAAGCAGTCAAGGGTAGCCTAGGGTTAGGGTTAGGCTTGGGGTTAGGCTTAGGGTACAGCTTAGGGTACGGGTTCGGGGAGGGGTTCGGGTACGGCGTAGGGTATGCGTTAGGGTTAGGGTTTGGGTTAGTGTTAGGGTTAGGGCTCCGTTTAGGGTACGGGTTAGGATTAGGGTACGTGTTAGGGTTAGGGTAGGATTTAGGGTTAGGGTACGTGTTAGGGTTAGGGTAGTTATTAAACCTATCCCGCTCTCTAGATACCCCTTAGCACGTAAAGGAATATTATTTGGGGTTCCAGCCGTGGAGAAGAGTTTAGACACTAGGGTAAGATAAGGAACACACCGATTATAAAGAAATCACATTAGGATTCTCTTTTTAAGCTGTTCCTTAAAACACTAGTGCTTAGGAAATCTATTGGAGGCAGAAGCAGTCAAGGGTAGCCTAGGGTTAGGGTTAGGCTTAGGGTTAGGCTTAGGGTACGGCTTAGGGTACGGGTTCGGGGAGGGCTTCGGGTACGGCGTAGGGTATGGGTTAGGGTGAGGGTTAGGGTTAGTGTTAGGGTTAGGGCTCGGTTTAGGGTACGGGTTAGGATTAGGGTACGTGTTAAGGTTAGGGTAGAGGTTAGGGTTAGGTTAGGCGTTAGGGTTAGGGTAGTTATTAAACCTATCCCACTCTCTAGATACCCCTTAGCACGTAAACGAATATTATTTGGAGGTCCAACGATGGAGAAGAGTTTAGACAGTAGGATAAAATAAGGAACACACCCATTATAAAGAAATCCCATTAGGATTCTCTTTTTGTGCTGTTCTTTAAAACACTAGAGCTTAGGAAATCTATTGGAGGCAGAAGCAGTCAAGGGTAGCCTAGGGTTAGTGTTAGGCTTAGGGTTAGGCTTAGGGTACTTCTTAGGTTACGGGTTCGGGGACGGCTTCGGGTACGGCGTAGGTTATGGGTTAGGGTTAGGGTTAGGGTTAGTGTTAGCGTTAAGGCTCGGTTTAGGGTACGGGTTAGGATTAGGGAACGTGTTAGGGTTAGGGTAGGGGTTAGGGTTAGGGTACGCGTTAGGGTTAGGGTAGTTATTACACCTATCCCGCTCTCTAGATACCCCTTAGCACCTAAAGGAATATTATTTGGGGTTCCAGCCATGGAGAAGAGTTTAGACACTAGGGTAAGATAAGGAACACACCGATTATAAAGAAATCACATTAGGATTCTCTTTTTGAGCTGTTCCTTAAAACACTAGTGCTTAGGAAATCTATTGGAGGCAGAAGCAGTCAAGGGTAGCCTAGGGTTAGGGTTAGGCTTAGGGTTAGGCTTAGGGTAAGTCTTAGGGTACGGGTTCGGGATGGGGTTCAGGTACTGCGTAGGGTATGGGTTAGGGGTAGGGTTAGGGTTAGTGTTAGGGTTAGGGCTCGGTTTAGGGTACGGTTTAGGTTTCGCGTACGTGTTAGGGATAGGGTAGGGGTTAGGGTTAGGGTAAGTGTTTGGGTTAGGGTAGTTATTGAACCTATCCCAATCTCTAGATACCCCTTAGCATGTAAAGGAATATTATTTGGGGGTCCAGCCATGGAGAAGAGTTTAGACACTAAGATAATATAAGGAACACACATATTATAAAGAAATCACATTAGGATTCTCTTTTTAAGCTGTTCCTTAAAACACTAGTGCTTAGGAAATCTATTGGAGGTAGAAGCAGTCAAGGGTAGCCTAGGGTTAGGGTTAGGCTTAGGGTTAGGCTTAGGGTACGGCTTAGGGTACGGGTTCGGGGAGGGCTTCGGGTACGGCGTAGGGTATGGGTTAGGGTTAGGGTTAGGGTTAGTGTTAGGGTTAGGGCTCGGTTTAGGGTATTGGTTAGGATTAGGGTACGTGTTAGGGTTTGGGTAGGGGTTAGGGTTAGGGTACGCGTTAGGGTTAGGTTAGTTATTAAACTTATCCCATTCTCTAGATACCCCTTAGCACGTAAAGGAATATTATTTGGAGGTCCAGCCATGGAGAAGAGTTTAGGCACTAGGATAAGATAAGGAACACACCCATTATAAAGAAATCACATTAGGATTCTCTTTTTAAGCTGTTCCTTAAAACACTAGTGCTTAGGAAATCTATTGGAGGCAGAAGCAGGCAAGGGTAGCCTAGGCTTAGGGTTAGGCTTAGGGTACGGCTTAGGGTACGGGTTCGGGGAGGGTTTCAGGTATGTCGTAGGGTATGGGTTAGGGTTAGGGTTAGTGTTAGGGTTAGGGCTCGGTTTAGGGTACGGTTTAGGTTTCGGGTACGTGTTAGGGATAGGGTAGGGGTTAGGGTTAGGGTAAGTGTTAGGGTTAGGGTAGTTATTAAACCTATCCCACTCTCTAGATACCCCTTAGCACGTAAAGGAATATTATTTGGGGGTCCAGCCATGGAGAAGAGTTTAGACACAAGGATAAGATAAGGAACACACCCATTATAAAGAAATTACATTAGGATTCTCTTTTTAAGCTGTTCCTTAAAACATTAGTGCTTAGGAAATCTATTGGACGCAGAAGCAGTCAAGGGTAGCCTAGGGTTAGGGTTAGGCTTGGGGTTAGGCTTAGGGTACAGCTTAGGGTACGGTTTCGGGGAGGGGTTCGGGTACGGCGTAGGGTATGCGTTAGGGTTAGGGTTTTGGTTAGTGTTAGGGTTAGGGCTCCGTTTAGGGTACGGGTTAGGATTAGGGTACGTGTTAGGGTTAGGGTAGGGGTTAGGGTTAGGTTACGTGTTAGGGTTAGGGTAGTTATTAAACCTATCCCACTCTCTAGATACCCCTTAGCACGTAAAGGAATATTATTTGGGGTTCCAGCCATGGAGAAGAGTTTAGACACTAGGATAAGATAAGGAACACACCGATTATAAAGAAATCACATTAGGATTCTCTTTTTAAGCTGTTCCTTAAAACACTAGTGCTTAGGAAATCTATTGGAGGCAGAAGCAGTCAAGGGTAGCCTAGGGTTAGGGTTAGGCTTAGGGTTAGGCTTAGGGTACGGCTTAGGGTACGGGTTCGAGGAGGGCTTCGGGTACGGCGTAGGGTATGGGTTAGGGTTAGAGTTAGGGTTAGTGTTAGGGCTCCGTTTAGGGTACGGGTTAGGATTAGGGTACGTGTTAGGGTTAGGGTAAGTGTTAGGGTTAGAGTACGCGTTAGGGTTAGGGTAGTTATTAAACCTATCCCACTCTCTAGATACCCCTTAGCACGTAAAGGAATATTATTTGGGGGTCCAGCCATAGAGAAGAGTTTAGACACTAGAATAAAATAAGGAACACACCTATTATAAAGAAATCACATTAGGATTCTCTTTTTAAGCTGTTCCTTAAAACACTAGTGCTTAGGAAATCTATTGGAGGCAGTAGCAGTCAAGGGTAGCCTAGGGTTAGGGTTAGGCTTAGGGTTAGGCTTAGGGTAAGGCTTAGGGTACGGGTTCGGGATGGGGTTCGGGTACGGCGTAGGGTATGGGTTAGGGGTAGGGTTAGGGTTAGTGTTAGGGTTAGGGCTCGGTTTAGGGTACGGTTTAGGTTTCGGGTACGTGTTAGGGATAGGGTAGGGGTTAGGGTTAGGGTAAGTGTTAGGGTAGTTATTAAACCTATCCCAGTCTCTAGATACCCCTTAGCATGTAAAGGAATATTATTTGGGGGTCCAGCCATGGAGAAGAGTTTAGACACTAAGATAATATAAGGAACACACATATTATAAAGAAACCACATTAGGATTCTCTTTTTAAGCTGTTCCTTAAAACACTAGTGCTTAGGAAATGTATTGGAGGTAGAAGCAGTCAAGGGTAGCCTAGGGTTAGGGTTAGGCTTAGGGTTAGGCTTAGGGTACGGCTTAGGGTACGGGTACGGGGAGGGCTTCGGGTACGGCGTATGGTATGGGTTAGGGTTAGGGTTAGGGTTAGTGTTAGGGTTAGGGCTCGGTTTAGGGTATTGGTTAGGATTAGGGTACGTGTTAGGGTTTGGGTAGGGGTTAGGGTTAGGGTACGCGTTAGGGTTAGGGTAGTTATTAAACTTATCCCATTCTCTAGATACCCCTTAGCACGTAAAGGAATATTATTTGGAGGTCCAGCCATGGAGAAGAGTTTAGACACTAGGATAAGATAAGGAACACACCCATTATAAAGAAATCACATTAGGATTCTCTTTTTAAGCTGTTCCTTAAAACACTAGTGCTTAGGAAATCTATTGGAGGCAGAAGCAGGCAAGGGTAGCCTAGGCTTAGGGTTAGGCTTAGGGTACGGCTTAGGGTACGGGTTCGGGGAGGGTTTCAGGTATGGCGTAGGTTATGGGTTAGGGTTAGGGTTAGTGTTAGGGTTAGGGCTCGGTTTATGGTACGGTTTAGGTTTCGGGTACGTGTTAGGGATAGGGTAGGGGTTAGGGTTAGGGTAAGTGTTAGGGTTAGGGTAGTTATTAAACCTATCCCACTCTCTAGATACCCCTTAGCCCGTAAAGGAATATTATTTGGGGGTCCAGCCATGGACAAGAGTTTAGACACAAGGATAAGATAAGGAACACACCCATTATAAAGAAATTACATTAGGATTCTCTTTTTAAGCTGTTCCTTAAAACATTAGTGCTTAGGAAATCTATTGGAGGCAGAAGCAGTCAAGGGTAGCCTAGGGTTAGGGTTAGGCTTGGGGTTAGGCTTAGGGTACAGCTTAGGGTACGGTTTCGGGGAGGGGTTCGGGTACGGCGTAGGGTATGCGTTAGGGTTAGGGTTTGGGTTAGTGTTAGGGTTAGGGCTCCGTTTAGGGTACGGGTTAGGATTAGGGTACGTGTTAGGGTTAGGGTAGGAGTTAGGGTTAGGTTACGTGTTAGGGTTAGGGTAGTTATTAAACCTATCCCACTCTCTAGATACCCCTTAGCACGTAAAGGTATATTATTTGGGGGTCCAGCCATGGAGAAGAGTTTAGACACTAGGATAAGATAAGGAACACACCCATTATTAAGAAATCACATTAGGATTCTCTTTTTAAGCTGTTCCTTAAAACACTAGTGCTTAGGAAATCTATTGGGGGCAGAAGCAGTCAAGGGTAGCCTAGTGTTAGGGTTAGGCTTAGGGTTAGGCTAAGGGTACGGCTTAGGGTACGGGTTCGGGGAGGGCTTCGAGTACGGCGTAGGGTATGGGTTAGTGTTAGGGTTAGGGTTAGTGTTAGGGTTAGGGCTCGGTTTAGAGTACAGTTTAGGTTTAGGGTACGTGTTAGGGTTAGGGTAGGGGTTAGGGTTAGGGTACGCGTTAGGGTTAGGGTAGTTATTAAACCTATCCCACTCTCTAGATACCCCTTAGCACGTAAAGGTATATTATTTGGGGGTCCAGCCATAGAGAAGAGTTTAGACACTAGGATAAGATAAGGAACACACCTATTATAAAGAAATCACATTAGGATTCTCTTTTTATGCTGTTCCTTAAAACACTACAGCTTAGGAAATCTATTGGAGGCAGAAGCAGTCAAGGGTAGCCTAGGGTTAGTGTTAGGCTTAGGGTACGGCTTAGGGTACGGCTTAGGGTACGGGTTCGGGGAGGGGTTCGGGTACGGCGTAGGGTATGGGTTAGGGGTAGGTTTAGGGTTAGTGTTAGGGTTAGGGCTCGGTTTAGGGTACGGTTTAGGTTTCGGGTACGTGTTAGGGATAGGGTAGGGGTTAGGGTTAGGGTAAGTGTTAGGTTTAGGGTAGTTATTAAACCTATCCCACTCTCTAGATACCCCTTAGCACGTAAAGGAATATTATTTGGGGGTCCAGCCATGGAGAAGAGTTTAGACACAAGGATAAGATAAGGAACACACCCATTATAAAGAAATTACATTAGGATTCTCTTTTTAAGCTGTTCCTTAAAACATTAGTGCTTAGGAAATCTATTGGAGGCAGAAGCAGTCAAGGGTAGCCTAGGGTTAGGGTTAGGCTTGGGGTTAGGCTTAGGGTACAGCTTAGGGTACGGTTTCGGGGAGGGATTCGGGTACGGCGTAGGGTATGCGTTAGGGTTAGGGTTTGGGTTAGTGTTAGGGTTAGGGCTCCGTTTAGGGTACGGGTTAGGATTAGGGTACGTGTTAGGGTTAGGGTAGGGGTTAGGGTTAGGTTACGTGTTAGGGTTAGGGTAGTTATTAAACCTATCCCACTCTCTAGATACCCCTTAGCACGTAAAGGAATATTATTTGGGGTTCCAGCCATGGAGAAGAGTTTAGACACTAGGATAAGATAAGGAACACACCGATTATAAAGAAATCACATTAGGATTCTCTTTTTAAGCTGTTCCTTAAAACACTAGTGCTTAGGAAATCTATTGGAGGCAGAAGCAGTCAAGGGTAGCCTAGTGTTAGGGTTAGGCTTAGGGTTAGGCTTAGGGTACGGCTTAGGGTACGGGTTCGAGGAGGGCTTCGGGTACGGCGTAGGGTATGGGTTAGGGTTAGAGTTAGGGTTAGTGTTAGGGTTAGGGCTCCGTTTAGGGTACGGGTTAGGATTAGGGTACGTGTTAGGGTTAGGGTAAGTGTTAGGGTTAGAGTACGCGTTAGGGTTAGGGTAGTTATTAAACCTATCCCACTCTCTAGATACCCCTTAGCACGTAAAGGAATATTATTTGGGGGTCCAGGCATAGAGAAGAGTTTAGACACTAGAATAAAATAAGGAACACACCTATTATAAAGAAATCACATTAGGATTCTCTTTTTAAGCTGTTCCTTAAAACACTAGTGCTTAGGAAATCTATTGGAGGCAGTAGCAGTCAAGGGTAGCCTAGGGTTAGGGTTAGGCTTAGGGTTAGGCTTAGGGTAAGGCTTAGGGTACGGGTTCGGGATGGGGTTCGGGTACGGCGTAGGGTATGGGTTAGGGGTAGGGTTAGGGTTAGTGTTAGGGTTAGGGCTCGGTTTAGGGTACGGTTTAGGTTTCGGGTACGTGTTAGGGATAGGCTAGGGGTTAGGGTTAGGGTAAGTGTTAGGGTAGTTATTAAACCTATCCCAATCTCTAGATACCCCTTAGCATGTAAAGGAATATTATTTGGGGGTCCAGCCATGGAGAAGAGTTTAGACACTAAGATAATATAAGGAACACACATATTATAAAGAAACCACATTAGGATTCTTTTTTTAAGCTGTTCCTTAAAACACTAGTGCTTAGGAAATCTATTGGAGGTAGAAGCAGTCAAGGGTAGCCTAGGGTTAGGGTTAGGCTTAGGGTTAGGCTTAGGGTACGGCTTAGGTTACGGGTTCGGGGAGGGCTTCGGGTACGGCGTAGGGTATGGGTTAGGGTTAGGGTTAGGGTTAGTGTTAGGGTTAGGGCTCGATTTAGGGTATTGGTTAGGATTAGGGTACGTGTTAGGGTTTGGGTAGGGGTTAGGGTTAGGGTACGCGTTAGGGTTAGGGTAGTTATTAAACTTATCCCATTCTCTAGATACCCCTTAGCACGTAAAGGAATATTATTTGGAGGTCCAGCCATGGAGAAGAGTTTAGACACTAGGATAAGATAAGGAACACACCCATTATAAAGAAATCACATTAGGATTCTCTTTTTAAGCTGTTCCTTAAAACACTAGTGCTTAGGAAATCTATTGGAGGCAGAAGCAGGCAAGGGTAGCCTAGGCTTAGGGTTAGGCTTAGGGTACGGCTTAGGGTACGGGTTCGGGGAGGGTTTCAGGTACGGCGTAGGTTATGGGTTAGGGTTAGGGTTAGTGTTAGGGTTAGGGCTCGGTTTAGGGTACGGTTTAGGTTTCGGGTACGTGTTAGGGATAGGGTAGGGGTTAGGGTTAGGGTAAGTGTTAGGGTTAGGGTAGTTATTAAACCTATCCCACTCTCTAGATACCCCTTAGCACGTAAAGGAATATTATATGGGGGTCCAGCCATGGACAAGAGTTTAGACACAAGGATAAGATAAGGAACACACCCATTATAAAGAAATTACATTAGGATTCTCTTTTTAAGCTGTTCCTTAAAACATTAGTGCTTAGGAAATCTATTGGAGGCAGAAGCAGTCAAGGGTAGCCTAGGGTTAGGGTTAGGCTTGGGGTTAGGCTTAGGGTACAGCTTAGGGTACGGTTTCGGGGAGGGGTTCGGGTACGGCGTAGGGTATGCGTTAGGGTTAGGGTTTGGGTTAGTGTTAGGGTTAGGGCTCCGTTTAGGGTACGGGTTAGGATTAGGGTACGTGTTAGGGTTAGGGTAGGAGTTAGGGTTAGGTTACGTGTTAGGTTTAGGGTAGTTATTAAACCTATCCCACTCTCTAGATACCCCTTAGCACGTAAAGGAATATTATTTGGGGTTCCAGCCATGGAGAAGAGTTTAGACACTAGGATAAGATAAGGAACACACCGATTATAAAGAAATCACTTTAGGATTCTCTTTTTAAGCTGTTCCTTAAAACACTAGTGCTTAGGAAATCTATTGGAGGCAGAAGCAGTCAAGGGTAGCCTAGGGTTAGGGTTAGGCTTAGGGTTAGGCTTAGGGTACGGCTTAGGGTACGGGTTCGGGGAGGGCTTCGGGTATGGCGTATTGTATGGGTTAGGATTAGGGTTAGGGTTAGTGTTAGGGTTAGGGCTCGGTTTAGCGTACGTGTTAGCGTTAGGGTAGGGGTTAGGGTTAGAGTACGCGTTAGGGTTAGGGTAGTTATTAAACCTATCCCACTCTCTAGATACCCCTTAGCACGTAAAGGAATATTATTTGGGGGTCCAGCCATGGAGAAGAGTTTAGACACTAGGATAAGATAAGGAACACACCCATTATTAAGAAATCACATTAGGATTCTCTTTTTAAGCTGTTCCTTAAAACACTAGTGCTTAGGAAATCTATTGGAGGCAGAAGCAGTCAAGGGTAGCCTAGGGTTAGGGTTAGGCTTAGGGTTAGGCGTAGGGTACGGCTTAGGGTACGGGTTCGGGGAGGGGTTCGTGTACGGCGTAGGGTATCGGTTAGGGTTAGGGTTTGGGTTAGTGTTAGGGTTAGGGCTCCGTTTAGGGTACGGGTTAGGATTAGTGTACGTGTTAGGGTTAGGGTAGTGGTTAGGGTTAGGGTACGCGTTAGTTTTCGGATAGTTATTAAACCTGTCCAACTCTCTAGATACCCCTTAGCACGTAAAGGAATATTATTTGGGGGTCCAGCCATAGAGAAGAGTTTAGACACTAGGATAAGATAAGGAACACACCTATTATAAAGAAATCACATTAGGATTCTCTTTTTATGCTGTTCCTTAAAACACTACAGCTTAGGAAATCTATTGGAGGCAGAAGCAGTCAAGGGTAGCCTAGGGTTAGTGTTAGGCTTAGGGTACGGCTTAGGGTACGGCTTAGGGTATGGGTTCGGGGAGGGGTTCGGGTACGGCGTAGGGTATGGGTTAGGGGTAGGTTTAGGGTTAGTGTTAGGGTTAGGGCTCGGTTTAGGGTACGGTTTAGGTTTCGGGTACGTGTTAGGGATAGGGTAGGGGTTAGGGTTAGGGTAAGTGTTAGGGTTAGGGTAGTTATTAAACCGATCCCAATCTCTAGATACCCCTTAGCACGTAAAGGAATATTATTGGGGGTCCAGCCATGGAGAAGAGTTTAGACACTAAGATAATATAAGGAACACACATATTATAAAGAAATCACATTAGGATTCTCTTTTTAAGCTGTTCCTTAAAACACTAGTGCTTAGGAAATCTATTGGAGGTAGAAGCAGTCAAGGGTAGCCTAGGGTTAGGGTTAGGCTTAGGGTTAAGCTTAGGGTACGGCTTAGGGTACGAGTTCGGGGAGGGCTTCGGGTACGGCGTAGGGTGTGGGTTAGGGTTAGGGTTAGGGTTAGTGTTAGGGTTAGGGCTCGGTTTAGGGTATTGGTTAGGATTAGGGTACGTTTTAGGGTTTGGGTAGGGGTTAGGGTTAGGGTACGTGTTAGGGTAAGGGTAGTTATTAAACTTATCCCACTCTCTAGATACCCCTTAGCACGTAAAGGAATATTATTTGGAGGTGCAGCCATGGAGAAGAGTTTAGACACTAGGATAAGATAAGGAACACACCCATTATAAAGAAATCACTTTAGGATTCTCTTTTTAAGCTGTTCCTTAAAACAGTAGTGCTTAGGAAATCTATTGGAGGCAGAAGCAGGCAAGGGTAGCCTAGGGTTAGGGTTAGGCTTAGGGTTAGGCTTAGGGTACGGCTTAGGGTACGGGTTCGGGGAGGGTTTCAGGTACGGCGTAGTGTATGGGTTAGGGTTAGGGTTAGTGTTAGGGTTAGGGATCGGTTTAGGGTACGGTTTAGGTTTCGGGTACGTGTTAGGGATAGGGTGGGGTTAGGGTTAGGGTAAGTGTTAGGGTTAGGGTAGTTACTAAACCTATCCCACTCTCTAGATACCCCTTAGCACGTAAAGGAATATTATTTGAGGGTCCAGCCATGGAGAAGAATTTAGACACTAAGATAATATAAGGAACACACACATTATAAAGAAATCACATTAGGATTCTCTTTTTAAGATGTTCCTTAAAACATTAGTGCTTAGGAAATCTATTGGAGGCAGAAGCAGTCAAGGGTAGCCTAGGGTTAGGGTTAGGCTTGGGGTTAGGCTTAGGGTACAGCTTAGGGTACGGGTTCGGAGAGGGGTTCGGGTACGGCGTAGGGTATGCGTTAGGGTTAGGGTTTGGGTTAGTGTTAGGGTTAGGGCTCCGTTTAGGGTACGGGTTAGGATTAGGGTACGTGTTAGGGTTAGGGTAGGAGTTAGGGTTAGGGTACGTGTTAGGGTTAGGGTAGTTATTAAACCTATCCTGCTCTCGAGATACCCCTTAGCACGTAAAGGAATATTATTTGGGGTTCCAGCCATGGAGAAGAGTTTAGACACTAGGGTAAGATAAGGAACACACCGATTATAAAGAAATCACATTAGGATTCTCTTTTTAAGCTGTTCCTTAAAACACTAGTGCTTAGGAAATCTATTGGAGGCAGAAGCAGTCAAGGGTAGCCTAGGGTTAGGGTTAGGCTTAGGGTTAGGCTTAGGGTACGGCTTAGGGTACGGGTTCGGGGAGGGCTTCGGGTACGGCGTAGGGTATGGGTTAGGGTGAGGGTTAGGGTTAGTGTTAGGGTTAGGGCTCGGTTTAGGGTACGGGTTAGGATTAGGGTACGTGTTAAGGTTAGGGTAGAGGTTAGGGTTAGGTTAGGCGTTAAGGTTAGGGTAGTTATTAAACCTATCCCACTCTCTAGATACCCCTTAGCACGTAAACGAATATTATTTGGAGGTCCAGCGATGGAGAAGAGTTTAGACAGTAGGATAAAATAAGGAACACACCCATTATAAAGAAATCCCATTAGGATTCTCTTTTTGTGCTGTTCTTTAAAACACTAGAGCTTAGGAAATCTATTGGAGGCAGAAGCAGTCAAGGGTAGCCTAGGGTTAGTGTTAGGCTTAGGGTTAGGCTTAGGGTACTTCTTAGGTTACGGGTTCGGGGACGGCTTCGGGTACGGCGTAGGTTATGGGTTAGGGTTAGGGTTAGCGTTAGTGTTAGCGTTAAGGCTCGGTTTAGGGTACGGGTTAGGATTAGGGAACGTGTTAGGGTTAGGGTAGGGGTCAGGGTTAGGGTACGCGTTAGGGTTAGGGTAGTTATTACACCTATCCCGCTCTCTAGATACCCCTTAGCACGTAAAGGAATATTATTTGGGGTTCCAGCCATGGAGAAGAGTTTAGACACTAGGGTAAGATAAGGAACACACCGATTATAAAGAAATCACATTAGGATTCTCTTTTTAAGCTGTTCCTTAAAACACTAGTGCTTAGGAAATCTATTGGAGGCAGAAGCAGTCAAGGGTAGCCTAGGGTTAGGGTTAGGCTTACGGTTAGGCTTAGGGTAAGGCTTAGGGTACGGGTTCGGGATGGGGTTCGGGTACGGCGTAGGGTATGGGTTAGGGGAAGGGTTAGGGTTAGTGTTAGGGTTAGGGCTCGGTTTAGGGTACGGTTTAGGTTTCGGGTACGTGTTAGGGATAGGGTAGGGGTTAGGGTTAGGGTAAGTGTTAGGGTTAGGGTAGTTATTAAACCTATCCCAATCTCTAGATATCCCTTAGCACGTAAAGAAATATTATTTGGGGGTCCAGCCATTGAGAAGAGTTTAGACACAAGGATAAGATAAGGAACACACACATTATAAAGAAATTACATTAGGATTCTCTTTTTAAGCTGTTCCTTAAAACATTAGTGCTTAGGAAATCTATTGGAGGCAGAAGCAGTCAAGGGTAGCCTAGGGTTAGGGTTAGGCTTGGGGTTAGGCTTAGGGTACAGCTTAGGGTACGGTTTCGGGGAGGGGTACGGGTACGGCGTAGGGTATGCGTTAGGGTTAGTGTTTGGGTTAGTGTTAGGGTTAGGGCTCCGTTTAGGGTACGGGTTAGGATTAGGGTACGTGTTACCGTTAGGGTAGGGGTTAGGGTTAGGTTACGTGTTAGGGTTAGGGTAGTTATTAAACCTATCCCACTCTCTAGATACCCCTTAGCACATAAAGGAATATTATTTGGGGTTCCAGCCATGGAGAAAAGTTTAGACACTAGGATAAGATAAGGAACATACCCATTATAAAGAAATCACATTAGGATTCTCTTTTTAAGCTGTTCCTTAAAACACTAGTGCTTAGGAAATCTATTGGAGGCAGAAGCAGTCAAGGGTAGCCTAGGGTTAGGGTTAGGCTTAGGGTTAGGCTTAGGGTACGGCTTAGGTTACGGGTTCGGGGAGGGCTTCGGGTATGGCGTAGGGTATGGTTTAGGGTTAGGGTTAGTTTTAGGGTTAGGGCTCACTTTAGGGTACGGGTTAGGATTAGGGTACGTGTTAGCGTTAGGGTAGTGTTTAGGGTTAGTGTACGTTTTAGGGTTAGGGTAGTTATTAAACCTATCCCACTCTCTAGATACCCCTTAGCACATAAAGGAATATTATTTGGGGTTCCAGCCATGGAGAAAAGTTTAGACACTAGGATAAGATAAGGAACATACCCATTATAAAGAAATCACATTAGGATTCTCTTTTTAAGCTGTTCCGTAAATCACTAGTGCTTAGGACATCTATTGGAGGCAGAAGCAGTCAAGGGTAGCCTAGGGTTAGGGTTAGGCTTAGGGTTAGGCTTAGGGTACGGCTTAGGGTACGGGCTCGGGGAGGGCTTCGGGTACGGCGTAGAGTATGGGTTAGGTTTAGGGTTAGGGTTAGTGTTAGGGTTAAGGCTCGGTTTAGGGTACGGGTTAGGATTAGGGTACGTATTAGGGTTAGGGTAGGGGTTAGGGTTAGGGTACGCGTTAGGGTTAGGGTAGTTATTAAACCTATCCCACTCTCTAGATACCCCTTAGCACGTAAAGCAATACTATTTGGGGGTCCATCCATGGAGAAGAGTTTAGACACTAAGATAATATAAGGAACACACACATTATAAAGAAATCACATTAGGATTCTCTTTTTAAGCTGTTCCTTAAAACACTAGTGCTTAGGAAATCTATTGGAGCCCGAAGCAGTCAATGGTAGCCTAGGGTTAGGGTTAGGCTTGGGTTTAGGTTTAGGGTACAGCTTAGGGTACGGGTTCGGGGAGGGGTTCGGGTACGGCGTAGGGTATGGTTTAGGGTTAGGGTTTGTGTTAGTGTTAGGGTTAGGGCTCCGTTTAGGGTACGGGTTAGGATTAGGGTACGTGTTAGGGTTAGGTTAGGGGTTAGGGTTAGGGTACGCGTTAGGGTTAGGGTAGTTATTAAACCTATCCCACTCTCTAGATACCCCTTAGCAGGTAAAGGAATATTATTTGGGGTTACAGCCATGGAGAAGAGTTTAGACACTAGGATAAGATAAGGAACACACCGATTATAAAGAAATCACATTAGGATTCTCTTTTTAAGATGTTCCTTAAAACATTAGTGCTTAGGAAATCTATTGGAGGCAGAAGCAGTCAAGGGTAGCCTAGGGTTAGGGTTAGGCTTGGGGTTAGGCTTAGGGTACAGCTTAGGGTACGGGTTCGGGGAGGGGTTCGGGTACGGCGTAGGGTATGCGTTAGGGTTAGGGTTTGGGTTAGTGTTAGGGTTAGGGCTCCGTTTAGGGTACGGGTTAGGATTAGGGTACGTGTTAGGGTTAGGGTAGGATTTAGGGTTAGGGTACGTGTTAGGGTTAGGGTAGTTATTAAACCTATCCCGCTCTCTAGATACCCCTTAGCACGTAAAGGAATATTATTTGGGGTTCCAGCCGTGGAGAAGAGTTTAGACACTAGGGTAAGATAAGGAACACACCGATTATAAAGAAATCACATTAGGATTCTCTTTTTAAGCTGTTCCTTAAAACACTAGTGCTTAGGAAATCTATTGGAGGCAGAAGCAGTCAAGGGTAGCCTAGGGTTAGGGTTAGGCTTAGGGTTAGGCTTAGGGTACGGCTTAGGGTACGGGTTCGGGGAGGGCTTCGGGTACGGCGTAGGGTATGGGTTAGGGTGAGGGTTAGGGTTAGTGTTAGGGTTAGGGCTCGGTTTAGGGTACGGGTTAGGATTAGGGTACGTGTTAAGGTTAGGGTAGAGGTTAGGGTTAGGTTAGGCGTTAGGGTTAGGGTAGTTATTAAACCTATCCCACTCTCTAGATACCCCTTAGCACGTAAACGAATATTATTTGGAGGTCCAACGATGGAGAAGAGTTTAGACAGTAGGATAAAATAAGGAACACACCCATTATAAAGAAATCCCATTAGGATTCTCTTTTTGTGCTGTTCTTTAAAACACTAGAGCTTAGGAAATCTATTGGAGGCAGAAGCAGTCAAGGGTAGCCTAGGGTTAGTGTTAGGCTTAGGGTTAGGCTTAGGGTACTTCTTAGGTTACGGGTTCGGGGACGGCTTCGGGTACGGCGTAGGTTATGGGTTAGGGTTAGGGTTAGGGTTAGTGTTAGCGTTAAGGCTCGGTTTAGGGTACGGGTTAGGATTAGGGAACGTGTTAGGGTTAGGGTAGGGGTTAGGGTTAGGGTACGCGTTAGGGTTAGGGTAGTTATTACACCTATCCCGCTCTCTAGATACCCCTTAGCACCTAAAGGAATATTATTTGGGGTTCCAGCCATGGAGAAGAGTTTAGACACTAGGGTAAGATAAGGAACACACCGATTATAAAGAAATCACATTAGGATTCTCTTTTTGAGCTGTTCCTTAAAACACTAGTGCTTAGGAAATCTATTGGAGGCAGAAGCAGTCAAGGGTAGCCTAGGGTTAGGGTTAGGCTTAGGGTTAGGCTTAGGGTAAGTCTTAGGGTACGGGTTCGGGATGGGGTTCAGGTACTGCGTAGGGTATGGGTTAGGGGTAGGGTTAGGGTTAGTGTTAGGGTTAGGGCTCGGTTTAGGGTACGGTTTAGGTTTCGCGTACGTGTTAGGGATAGGGTAGGGGTTAGGGTTAGGGTAAGTGTTTGGGTTAGGGTAGTTATTGAACCTATCCCAATCTCTAGATACCCCTTAGCATGTAAAGGAATATTATTTGGGGGTCCAGCCATGGAGAAGAGTTTAGACACTAAGATAATATAAGGAACACACATATTATAAAGAAATCACATTAGGATTCTCTTTTTAAGCTGTTCCTTAAAACACTAGTGCTTAGGAAATCTATTGGAGGTAGAAGCAGTCAAGGGTAGCCTAGGGTTAGGGTTAGGCTTAGGGTTAGGCTTAGGGTACGGCTTAGGGTACGGGTTCGGGGAGGGCTTCGGGTACGGCGTAGGGTATGGGTTAGGGTTAGGGTTAGGGTTAGTGTTAGGGTTAGGGCTCGGTTTAGGGTATTGGTTAGGATTAGGGTACGTGTTAGGGTTTGGGTAGGGGTTAGGGTTAGGGTACGCGTTAGGGTTAGGTTAGTTATTAAACTTATCCCATTCTCTAGATACCCCTTAGCACGTAAAGGAATATTATTTGGAGGTCCAGCCATGGAGAAGAGTTTAGGCACTAGGATAAGATAAGGAACACACCCATTATAAAGAAATCACATTAGGATTCTCTTTTTAAGCTGTTCCTTAAAACACTAGTGCTTAGGAAATCTATTGGAGGCAGAAGCAGGCAAGGGTAGCCTAGGCTTAGGGTTAGGCTTAGGGTACGGCTTAGGGTACGGGTTCGGGGAGGGTTTCAGGTATGTCGTAGGGTATGGGTTAGGGTTAGGGTTAGTGTTAGGGTTAGGGCTCGGTTTAGGGTACGGTTTAGGTTTCGGGTACGTGTTAGGGATAGGGTAGGGGTTAGGGTTAGGGTAAGTGTTAGGGTTAGGGTAGTTATTAAACCTATCCCACTCTCTAGATACCCCTTAGCACGTAAAGGAATATTATTTGGGGGTCCAGCCATGGAGAAGAGTTTAGACACAAGGATAAGATAAGGAACACACCCATTATAAAGAAATTACATTAGGATTCTCTTTTTAAGCTGTTCCTTAAAACATTAGTGCTTAGGAAATCTATTGGACGCAGAAGCAGTCAAGGGTAGCCTAGGGTTAGGGTTAGGCTTGGGGTTAGGCTTAGGGTACAGCTTAGGGTACGGTTTCGGGGAGGGGTTCGGGTACGGCGTAGGGTATGCGTTAGGGTTAGGGTTTTGGTTAGTGTTAGGGTTAGGGCTCCGTTTAGGGTACGGGTTAGGATTAGGGTACGTGTTAGGGTTAGGGTAGGGGTTAGGGTTAGGTTACGTGTTAGGGTTAGGGTAGTTATTAAACCTATCCCACTCTCTAGATACCCCTTAGCACGTAAAGGAATATTATTTGGGGTTCCAGCCATGGAGAAGAGTTTAGACACTAGGATAAGATAAGGAACACACCGATTATAAAGAAATCACATTAGGATTCTCTTTTTAAGCTGTTCCTTAAAACACTAGTGCTTAGGAAATCTATTGGAGGCAGAAGCAGTCAAGGGTAGCCTAGGGTTAGGGTTAGGCTTAGGGTTAGGCTTAGGGTACGGCTTAGGGTACGGGTTCGAGGAGGGCTTCGGGTACGGCGTAGGGTATGGGTTAGGGTTAGAGTTAGGGTTAGTGTTAGGGCTCCGTTTAGGGTACGGGTTAGGATTAGGGTACGTGTTAGGGTTAGGGTAAGTGTTAGGGTTAGAGTACGCGTTAGGGTTAGGGTAGTTATTAAACCTATCCCACTCTCTAGATACCCCTTAGCACGTAAAGGAATATTATTTGGGGGTCCAGCCATAGAGAAGAGTTTAGACACTAGAATAAAATAAGGAACACACCTATTATAAAGAAATCACATTAGGATTCTCTTTTTAAGCTGTTCCTTAAAACACTAGTGCTTAGGAAATCTATTGGAGGCAGTAGCAGTCAAGGGTAGCCTAGGGTTAGGGTTAGGCTTAGGGTTAGGCTTAGGGTAAGGCTTAGGGTACGGGTTCGGGATGGGGTTCGGGTACGGCGTAGGGTATGGGTTAGGGGTAGGGTTAGGGTTAGTGTTAGGGTTAGGGCTCGGTTTAGGGTACGGTTTAGGTTTCGGGTACGTGTTAGGGATAGGGTAGGGGTTAGGGTTAGGGTAAGTGTTAGGGTAGTTATTAAACCTATCCCAGTCTCTAGATACCCCTTAGCATGTAAAGGAATATTATTTGGGGGTCCAGCCATGGAGAAGAGTTTAGACACTAAGATAATATAAGGAACACACATATTATAAAGAAACCACATTAGGATTCTCTTTTTAAGCTGTTCCTTAAAACACTAGTGCTTAGGAAATCTATTGGAGGTAGAAGCAGTCAAGGGTAGCCTAGGGTTAGGGTTAGGCTTAGGGTTAGGCTTAGGGTACGGCTTAGGGTACGGGTACGGGGAGGGCTTCGGGTACGGCGTATGGTATGGGTTAGGGTTAGGGTTAGGGTTAGTGTTAGGGTTAGGGCTCGGTTTAGGGTATTGGTTAGGATTAGGGTACGTGTTAGGGTTTGGGTAGGGGTTAGGGTTAGGGTACGCGTTAGGGTTAGGGTAGTTATTAAACTTATCCCATTCTCTAGATACCCCTTAGCACGTAAAGGAATATTATTTGGAGGTCCAGCCATGGAGAAGAGTTTAGACACTAGGATAAGATAAGGAACACACCCATTATAAAGAAATCACATTAGGATTCTCTTTTTAAGCTGTTCCTTAAAACACTAGTGCTTAGGAAATCTATTGGAGGCAGAAGCAGGCAAGGGTAGCCTAGGCTTAGGGTTAGGCTTAGGGTACGGCTTAGGGTACGGGTTCGGGGAGGGTTTCAGGTATGGCGTAGGTTATGGGTTAGGGTTAGGGTTAGTGTTAGGGTTAGGGCTCGGTTTATGGTACGGTTTAGGTTTCGGGTACGTGTTAGGGATAGGGTAGGGGTTAGGGTTAGGGTAAGTGTTAGGGTTAGGGTAGTTATTAAACCTATCCCACTCTCTAGATACCCCTTAGCCCGTAAAGGAATATTATTTGGGGGTCCAGCCATGGACAAGAGTTTAGACACAAGGATAAGATAAGGAACACACCCATTATAAAGAAATTACATTAGGATTCTCTTTTTAAGCTGTTCCTTAAAACATTAGTGCTTAGGAAATCTATTGGAGGCAGAAGCAGTCAAGGGTAGCCTAGGGTTAGGGTTAGGCTTGGGGTTAGGCTTAGGGTACAGCTTAGGGTACGGTTTCGGGGAGGGGTTCGGGTACGGCGTAGGGTATGCGTTAGGGTTAGGGTTTGGGTTAGTGTTAGGGTTAGGGCTCCGTTTAGGGTACGGGTTAGGATTAGGGTACGTGTTAGGGTTAGGGTAGGAGTTAGGGTTAGGTTACGTGTTAGGGTTAGGGTAGTTATTAAACCTATCCCACTCTCTAGATACCCCTTAGCACGTAAAGGTATATTATTTGGGGGTCCAGCCATGGAGAAGAGTTTAGACACTAGGATAAGATAAGGAACACACCCATTATTAAGAAATCACATTAGGATTCTCTTTTTAAGCTGTTCCTTAAAACACTAGTGCTTAGGAAATCTATTGGGGGCAGAAGCAGTCAAGGGTAGCCTAGTGTTAGGGTTAGGCTTAGGGTTAGGCTAAGGGTACGGCTTAGGGTACGGGTTCGGGGAGGGCTTCGAGTACGGCGTAGGGTATGGGTTAGTGTTAGGGTTAGGGTTAGTGTTAGGGTTAGGGCTCGGTTTAGAGTACAGTTTAGGTTTAGGGTACGTGTTAGGGTTAGGGTAGGGGTTAGGGTTAGAGTACGCGTTAGGGTTAGGGTAGTTATTAAACCTATCCCACTCTCTAGATACCCCTTAGCACGTAAAGGAATATTATTTGGGGGTCCAGCCATGGAGAAGAGTTTAGACACTAGGATAAGATAAGGAACACACCCATTATTAAGAAATCACATTAGGATTCTCTTTTTAAGCTGTTCCTTAAAACACTAGTGCTTAGGAAATCTATTGGAGGCAGAAGCAGTCAAGGGTAGCCTAGGGTTAGGGTTAGGCTTAGGGTTAGGCTTAGGGTACGGCTTAGGGTACGGGTTCGGGGAGGGGTTCGTGTACGGCGTAGGGTATCGGTTAGGGTTAGGGTTTGGGTTAGTGTTAGGGTTAGGGCTCCGTTTAGGGTACGGGTTAGGATTAGTGTACGTGTTAGGGTTAGGGTAGTGGTTAGGGTTAGGGTACGCGTTAGTTTTCGGATAGTTATTAAACCTGTCCAACTCTCTAGATACCCCTTAGCACGTAAAGGAATATTATTTGGGGGTCCAGCCATAGAGAAGAGTTTAGACACTAGGATAAGATAAGGAACACACCTATTATAAAGAAATCACATTAGGATTCTCTTTTTATGCTGTTCCTTAAAACACTACAGCTTAGGAAATCTATTGGAGGCAGAAGCAGTCAAGGGTAGCCTAGGGTTAGTGTTAGGCTTAGGGTACGGCTTAGGGTACGGCTTAGGGTATGGGTTCGGGGAGGGGTTCGGGTACGGCGTAGGGTATGGGTTAGGGGTAGGTTTAGGGTTAGTGTTAGGGTTAGGGCTCGGTTTAGGGTACGGTTTAGGTTTCGGGTACGTGTTAGGGATAGGGTAGGGGTTAGGGTTAGGGTAAGTGTTAGGGTTAGGGTAGTTATTAAACCGATCCCAATCTCTAGATACCCCTTAGCACGTAAAGGAATATTATTGGGGGTCCAGCCATGGAGAAGAGTTTAGACACTAAGATAATATAAGGAACACACATATTATAAAGAAATCACATTAGGATTCTCTTTTTAAGCTGTTCCTTAAAACACTAGTGCTTAGGAAATCTATTGGAGGTAGAAGCAGTCAAGGGTAGCCTAGGGTTAGGGTTAGGCTTAGGGTTAAGCTTAGGGTACGGCTTAGGGTACGAGTTCGGGGAGGGCTTCGGGTACGGCGTAGGGTGTGGGTTAGGGTTAGGGTTAGGGTTAGTGTTAGGGTTAGGGCTCGGTTTAGGGTATTGGTTAGGATTAGGGTACGTTTTAGGGTTTGGGTAGGGGTTAGGGTTAGGGTACGTGTTAGGGTAAGGGTAGTTATTAAACTTATCCCACTCTCTAGATACCCCTTAGCACGTAAAGGAATATTATTTGGAGGTGCAGCCATGGAGAAGAGTTTAGACACTAGGATAAGATAAGGAACACACCCATTATAAAGAAATCACTTTAGGATTCTCTTTTTAAGCTGTTCCTTAAAACAGTAGTGCTTAGGAAATCTATTGGAGGCAGAAGCAGGCAAGGGTAGCCTAGGGTTAGGGTTAGGCTTAGGGTTAGGCTTAGGGTACGGCTTAGGGTACGGGTTCGGGGAGGGTTTCAGGTACGGCGTAGTGTATGGGTTAGGGTTAGGGTTAGTGTTAGGGTTAGGGATCGGTTTAGGGTACGGTTTAGGTTTCGGGTACGTGTTAGGGATAGGGTGGGGTTAGGGTTAGGGTAAGTGTTAGTGTTAGGGTAGTTACTAAACCTATCCCACTCTCTAGATACCCCTTAGCACGTAAAGGAATATTATTTGAGGGTCCAGCCATGGAGAAGAATTTAGACACTAAGATAATATAAGGAACACACACATTATAAAGAAATCACATTAGGATTCTCTTTTTAAGATGTTCCTTAAAACATTAGTGCTTAGGAAATCTATTGGAGGCAGAAGCAGTCAAGGGTAGCCTAGGGTTAGGGTTAGGCTTGGGGTTAGGCTTAGGGTACAGCTTAGGGTACGGGTTCGGAGAGGGGTTCGGGTACGGCGTAGGGTATGCGTTAGGGTTAGGGTTTGGGTTAGTGTTAGGGTTAGGGCTCCGTTTAGGGTACGGGTTAGGATTAGGGTACGTGTTAGGGTTAGGGTAGGAGTTAGGGTTAGGGTACGTGTTAGGGTTAGGGTAGTTATTAAACCTATCCTGCTCTCGAGATACCCCTTAGCACGTAAAGGAATATTATTTGGGGTTCCAGCCATGGAGAAGAGTTTAGACACTAGGGTAAGATAAGGAACACACCGATTATAAAGAAATCACATTAGGATTCTCTTTTTAAGCTGTTCCTTAAAACACTAGTGCTTAGGAAATCTATTGGAGGCAGAAGCAGTCAAGGGTAGCCTAGGGTTAGGGTTAGGCTTAGGGTTAGGCTTAGGGTACGGCTTAGGGTACGGGTTCGGGGAGGGCTTCGGGTACGGCGTAGGGTATGGGTTAGGGTGAGGGTTAGGGTTAGTGTTAGGGTTAGGGCTCGGTTTAGGGTACGGGTTAGGATTAGGGTACGTGTTAAGGTTAGGGTAGAGGTTAGGGTTAGGTTAGGCGTTAAGGTTAGGGTAGTTATTAAACCTATCCCACTCTCTAGATACCCCTTAGCACGTAAACGAATATTATTTGGAGGTCCAGCGATGGAGAAGAGTTTAGACAGTAGGATAAAATAAGGAACACACCCATTATAAAGAAATCCCATTAGGATTCTCTTTTTGTGCTGTTCTTTAAAACACTAGAGCTTAGGAAATCTATTGGAGGCAGAAGCAGTCAAGGGTAGCCTAGGGTTAGTGTTAGGCTTAGGGTTAGGCTTAGGGTACTTCTTAGGTTACGGGTTCGGGGACGGCTTCGGGTACGGCGTAGGTTATGGGTTAGGGTTAGGGTTAGCGTTAGTGTTAGCGTTAAGGCTCGGTTTAGGGTACGGGTTAGGATTAGGGAACGTGTTAGGGTTAGGGTAGGGGTTAGGGTTAGGGTACGCGTTAGGGTTAGGGTAGTTATTACACCTATCCCGCTCTCTAGATACCCCTTAGCACGTAAAGGAATATTATTTGGGGTTCCAGCCATGGAGAAGAGTTTAGACACTAGGGTAAGATAAGGAACACACCGATTATAAAGAAATCACATTAGGATTCTCTTTTTAAGCTGTTCCTTAAAACACTAGTGCTTAGGAAATCTATTGGAGGCAGAAGCAGTCAAGGGTAGCCTAGGGTTAGGGTTAGGCTTACGGTTAGGCTTAGGGTAAGGCTTAGGGTACGGGTTCGGGATGGGGTTCGGGTACGGCGTAGGGTATGGGTTAGGGGAAGGGTTAGGGTTAGTGTTAGGGTTAGGGCTCGGTTTAGGGTACGGTTTAGGTTTCGGGTACGTGTTAGGGATAGGGTAGGGGTTAGGGTTAGGGTAAGTGTTAGGGTTAGGGTAGTTATTAAACCTATCCCAATCTCTAGATATCCCTTAGCACGTAAAGAAATATTATTTGGGGGTCCAGCCATTGAGAAGAGTTTAGACACAAGGATAAGATAAGGAACACACACATTATAAAGAAATTACATTAGGATTCTCTTTTTAAGCTGTTCCTTAAAACATTAGTGCTTAGGAAATCTATTGGAGGCAGAAGCAGTCAAGGGTAGCCTAGGGTTAGGGTTAGGCTTGGGGTTAGGCTTAGGGTACAGCTTAGGGTACGGTTTCGGGGAGGGGTACGGGTACGGCGTAGGGTATGCGTTAGGGTTAGTGTTTGGGTTAGTGTTAGGGTTAGGGCTCCGTTTAGGGTACGGGTTAGGATTAGGGTACGTGTTACCGTTAGGGTAGGGGTTAGGGTTAGGTTACGTGTTAGGGTTAGGGTAGTTATTAAACGTATCCCACTCTCTAGATACCCCTTAGCACGTAAAGGAATATTATTTGGGGTTCCAGCCATGGAGAAGAGTTTAGACACTAGGATAAGATAAGGAACACACCGATTATAAAGAAATCACATTAGGATTCTCTTTTTAAGCTGTTCCTTAAAACACTAGTGCTTAGGAAATCTATTGGAGGCAGAAGCAGTCAAGGGTAGCCTAGGGTTAGGGTTAGGCTTAGGGTTAGGCTTAGGGTACGGCTTAGGGTACGGGTTCGGGGAGGGCTTCTTGTACGGCGTAGGGTATGGGTTAGGATTAGGGTTAGGGTTAGTGTTAGGGTTAGGGCTCGGTTTAGCGTACGTGTTAGCGTTAGGGTAGGGGTTAGGGTTAGAGTACGCGTTAGGGTTAGGGTAGTTATTAAACCTATCCCACTCTCTAGATACCCCTTAGCACGTAAAGGAATATTATTTGAAGGTCCAGCCATGGAGGAGAGTTTAGACACTAAGATAATATAAGGAACACACACATTATAAAGAAATCACATTAGGATTCTCTTTTTAAGCTGTTCCTTAAAACACTAGTGCTTAGGAAATCTATTGGAGGCAGAAGCAGTCAAGGGTAGCCTAGGACTAGGGTTAGGCTTAGGGTTAGGCTTAGGGTACGGCTTAGGGTACGGGTTCGGGGAGGGCTTCGGGTACGGCGTAGGGTATGGTTTAGGGATAGGGTTAAGGTAAGTTTTAGGGTTAGGTCTCACTTTACGGTACGGGTTAGGATTAGGGTACGTGTTAGCGTTAGGGTAGTGGTTAGGGTTAGTGTACGTTTTAGGGTTAGGGTAGTTATTAAACCTATCCCACTCTCTAGATACCCCTTAGCACATAAAGGAATATTATTTGGGGTTCCAGCCATGGAGAAAAGCTTAGACACTAGGATAAGATAAGGAACATACCCATTATAAAGAAATCACATTAGGATTCTCTTTTTAAGCTGTTCCGTAAAACACTAGTGCTTAGGACATCTATTGGAGGCAGAAGCAGTCAAGGGTAGCCTAGGGTTAGGGTTAGGCTTAGGGTTAGGCTTAGGGTACGGCTTAGGGTACGGGTTCGGGGACGGCTTCGGGTACGGCGTAGGGTATGGGTTAGGGTTAGGGTTAGGGTTAGTGTTAGGGTTAGGGCTCGGTTTAGGGTATTGGTTAGGATTAGGGTACGTGTTAGGGTTAGGGTAGGGGTTAGGGTTAGGGTACGCGTTAGGGTTAGGGTAGTTATTAAACCTATCCGACTCTCTAGATACCCCTTAGCACGTAAAGGAATATTATTTGGAGGTCCAGCCATGGAGAAGAGTTTAGACACTAGGATAAGATAAGGAACACACCCATTATAAAGAAATCACATTAGGATTCTCTTTTTAAGCTGTTCCTTAAAACACTAGTGCTTAGGAAATCTATTGGAGGCAGAAGCAGTCAAGGGTAGCCTAGGGTTAGGGTTAGGTTTAGGGTTAGGCTTAGGGTACGGCTTAGGGTACGGGTTCGGGGAGGGCTTCGGGTACGGCGTAGTGTATGGGTTAGGGTTAGGGTTAGGGTTACTGTTAGGGTTAGGGCTCGGTTTAAGGTACGGGTTAGGATTAGGGTACGTGTTAGGGTTAGGGTAGGTGTTAGGGTTAGGGTACGCGTTAGGGTTAGGGTAGTTATTAAAGCTATCCCACTCTCTAGATATACCTTAGCACGTAAAGGAATATTATTTGGGGGTCCAGCCATTGAGAAGAGTTTAGACACAAGGATAAGATAAGGAACACACCCATTATAAAGAAATCACATTAGGATTCTCTTTTTAAGCTGTTCCTTAAAACACTAGTGCTTAGGAAATCTATTGGAGGCAGTAGCAGTCAAGCGTAGCCTAGGGTTAGGGTTAGGCTTCGGGTTAGGCTTAGGGTAAGGCTTAGGGTACGGGTTCGGGGAGGGGTTCGAGTACGGCGTAGGGTATGGGTTAGGGGTAGGGTTAGGGTTAGTGTTAGGGTTAGAGCTCGGTTTAGGGTACGGTTTAGGTTTCGGGTACGTGTTAGGGATAGGGTAGGGGTTAGGGTTAGGGTAAGTGTTAGGGTTAGGGTAGTTATTAAACCTATCCCACTCTCTAGATACCCCTTAGCACGTAAAGGAATATTATTTGGGGGTCCAGCCATGGAGAAGAGTTTAGACATTAAGATAATATAAGGAACACACACATTATAAAGAAATCACATTAGGATTCTCTTTTTAAGCTGTTCCTTAAAACACTAGTGCTTAGGAAATCTATTGGAGGCAGAAGCAGTCAAGGGTAGCCTAGGGTTAGGGTTAGGCTTAGGGTTAGGCTTAGGGTACGGCTTAGGGTACGGGTTCGGGGAGGGCTTCGGGTATGGCATAGGGTATGGTTTAGGGTTAGGGTTAGTTTTAGGGTTAGGCCTCACTTTAGGGTACGGGTTAGGATTAGGGTACGTGTTAGCGTTAGGGTAGTGGTTAGGGTTAGTGTACATTTTAGTGTTAGGGTAGTTATTAAACCTATCCCACTCTCTAGATACCCCTTAGCACATAAAGGAATATTATTTGTGGGTCCAGCCATGGAGAAAAGTTTAGACACTAGGATAAGATAAGGAACATACCCATTATAAAGAAATCACATTAGGATTCTCTTTTTAAGCTGTTCCGTAAATCACTAGTGCTTAGGACATCTATTGGAGGCAGAAGCAGTCAAGGGTAGCCTAGGGTTAGCGTTAGGCTTAGGGTTAGGCTTAGGGTACGGCTTTGGGTACGGGCTCGGGGAGGGCTTCGGGTACGGCGTAGGGTATGGGTTAGGTTTAGGGTTAGGGTTAATGTTAGGGTTAAGGCTCGGTTTAGGGTACGGGTTAGGATTAGGGTACGTATTAGGGTTAGGGTAGGGGTTAGGGTTAGGGTACGCGTTAGGTTTAGGGTAGTTATTAAACCTATCCCACTCTCTAGATACCCCTTAGCACGTAAAGCAATACTATTTGGGGGTCCATCCATGGAGAAGAGTTTAGACACTAAGATAATATAAGGAACACACACATTATAAAGAAATCACATTAGGATTCTCTTTTTAAGCTGTTCCTTAAAACACTAGTGCTTAGGAAATCTATTGGAGCCCGAAGCAGTCAATGGTAGCCTAGGGTTAGGGTTAGGCTTGGGTTTAGGTTTAGGGTACAGCTTAGGGTACGGGTTCGGGGAGGGGTTCTGGTACGGCGTAGGGTACGGGTTAGGGTGAGGGTTAGGGTTAGTGTTAGGGTTAGGGCTCGGTTTAGGGTACGGGTTAGGATTAGGGTACGTGTTAAGGTTAGGGTAGAGGTTAGGGTTAGGTTAGGCGTTAAGGTTAGGGTAGTTATTAAACCTATCCCACTCTCTAGATACCCCTTAGCACGTAAACGAATATTATTTGGAGGTCCAGCGATGGAGAAGAGTTTAGACAGTAGGATAAAATAAGGAACACACCCATTATAAAGAAATCCCATTAGGATTCTCTTTTTGTGCTGTTCTTTAAAACACTAGAGCTTAGGAAATCTATTGGAGGCAGAAGCAGTCAAGGGTAGCCTAGGGTTAGTGTTAGGCTTAGGGTTAGGCTTAGGGTACTTCTTAGGTTACGGGTTCGGGGACGGCTTCGGGTACGGCGTAGGTTATGGGTTAGGGTTAGGGTTAGCGTTAGTGTTAGCGTTAAGGCTCGGTTTAGGGTACGGGTTAGGATTAGGGAACGTGTTAGGGTTAGGGTAGGGGTTAGGGTTAGGGTACGCGTTAGGGTTAGGGTAGTTATTACACCTATCCCGCTCTCTAGATACCCCTTAGCACGTAAAGGAATATTATTTGGGGTTCCAGCCATGGAGAAGAGTTTAGACACTAGGGTAAGATAAGGAACACACCGATTATAAAGAAATCACATTAGGATTCTCTTTTTAAGCTGTTCCTTAAAACACTAGTGCTTAGGAAATCTATTGGAGGCAGAAGCAGTCAAGGGTAGCCTAGGGTTAGGGTTAGGCTTACGGTTAGGCTTAGGGTAAGGCTTAGGGTACGGGTTCGGGATGGGGTTCGGGTACGGCGTAGGGTATGGGTTAGGGGAAGGGTTAGGGTTAGTGTTAGGGTTAGGGCTCGGTTTAGGGTACGGTTTAGGTTTCGGGTACGTGTTAGGGATAGGGTAGGGGTTAGGGTTAGGGTAAGTGTTAGGGTTAGGGTAGTTATTAAACCTATCCCAATCTCTAGATATCCCTTAGCACGTAAAGAAATATTATTTGGGGGTCCAGCCATTGAGAAGAGTTTAGACACAAGGATAAGATAAGGAACACACACATTATAAAGAAATTACATTAGGATTCTCTTTTTAAGCTGTTCCTTAAAACATTAGTGCTTAGGAAATCTATTGGAGGCAGAAGCAGTCAAGGGTAGCCTAGGGTTAGGGTTAGGCTTGGGGTTAGGCTTAGGGTACAGCTTAGGGTACGGTTTCGGGGAGGGGTACGGGTACGGCGTAGGGTATGCGTTAGGGTTAGTGTTTGGGTTAGTGTTAGGGTTAGGGCTCCGTTTAGGGTACGGGTTAGGATTAGGGTACGTGTTACCGTTAGGGTAGGGGTTAGGGTTAGGTTACGTGTTAGGGTTAGGGTAGTTATTAAACGTATCCCACTCTCTAGATACCCCTTAGCACGTAAAGGAATATTATTTGGGGTTCCAGCCATGGAGAAGAGTTTAGACACTAGGATAAGATAAGGAACACACCGATTATAAAGAAATCACATTAGGATTCTCTTTTTAAGCTGTTCCTTAAAACACTAGTGCTTAGGAAATCTATTGGAGGCAGAAGCAGTCAAGGGTAGCCTAGGGTTAGGGTTAGGCTTAGGGTTAGGCTTAGGGTACGGCTTAGGGTACGGGTTCGGGGAGGGCTTCTTGTACGGCGTAGGGTATGGGTTAGGATTAGGGTTAGGGTTAGTGTTAGGGTTAGGGCTCGGTTTAGCGTACGTGTTAGCGTTAGGGTAGGGGTTAGGGTTAGAGTACGCGTTAGGGTTAGGGTAGTTATTAAACCTATCCCACTCTCTAGATACCCCTTAGCACGTAAAGGAATATTATTTGAAGGTCCAGCCATGGAGGAGAGTTTAGACACTAAGATAATATAAGGAACACACACATTATAAAGAAATCACATTAGGATTCTCTTTTTAAGCTGTTCCTTAAAACACTAGTGCTTAGGAAATCTATTGGAGGCAGAAGCAGTCAAGGGTAGCCTAGGACTAGGGTTAGGCTTAGGGTTAGGCTTAGGGTACGGCTTAGGGTACGGGTTCGGGGAGGGCTTCGGGTACGGCGTAGGGTATGGTTTAGGGATAGGGTTAAGGTAAGTTTTAGGGTTAGGTCTCACTTTACGGTACGGGTTAGGATTAGGGTACGTGTTAGCGTTAGGGTAGTGGTTAGGGTTAGTGTACGTTTTAGGGTTAGGGTAGTTATTAAACCTATCCCACTCTCTAGATACCCCTTAGCACATAAAGGAATATTATTTGGGGTTCCAGCCATGGAGAAAAGCTTAGACACTAGGATAAGATAAGGAACATACCCATTATAAAGAAATCACATTAGGATTCTCTTTTTAAGCTGTTCCGTAAAACACTAGTGCTTAGGACATCTATTGGAGGCAGAAGCAGTCAAGGGTAGCCTAGGGTTAGGGTTAGGCTTAGGGTTAGGCTTAGGGTACGGCTTAGGGTACGGGTTCGGGGACGGCTTCGGGTACGGCGTAGGGTATGGGTTAGGGTTAGGGTTAGGGTTAGTGTTAGGGTTAGGGCTCGGTTTAGGGTATTGGTTAGGATTAGGGTACGTGTTAGGGTTAGGGTAGGGGTTAGGGTTAGGGTACGCGTTAGGGTTAGGGTAGTTATTAAACCTATCCGACTCTCTAGATACCCCTTAGCACGTAAAGGAATATTATTTGGAGGTCCAGCCATGGAGAAGAGTTTAGACACTAGGATAAGATAAGGAACACACCCATTATAAAGAAATCACATTAGGATTCTCTTTTTAAGCTGTTCCTTAAAACACTAGTGCTTAGGAAATCTATTGGAGGCAGAAGCAGTCAAGGGTAGCCTAGGGTTAGGGTTAGGTTTAGGGTTAGGCTTAGGGTACGGCTTAGGGTACGGGTTCGGGGAGGGCTTCGGGTACGGCGTAGTGTATGGGTTAGGGTTAGGGTTAGGGTTACTGTTAGGGTTAGGGCTCGGTTTAAGGTACGGGTTAGGATTAGGGTACGTGTTAGGGTTAGGGTAGGTGTTAGGGTTAGGGTACGCGTTAGGGTTAGGGTAGTTATTAAAGCTATCCCACTCTCTAGATATACCTTAGCACGTAAAGGAATATTATTTGGGGGTCCAGCCATTGAGAAGAGTTTAGACACAAGGATAAGATAAGGAACACACCCATTATAAAGAAATCACATTAGGATTCTCTTTTTAAGCTGTTCCTTAAAACACTAGTGCTTAGGAAATCTATTGGAGGCAGTAGCAGTCAAGCGTAGCCTAGGGTTAGGGTTAGGCTTCGGGTTAGGCTTAGGGTAAGGCTTAGGGTACGGGTTCGGGGAGGGGTTCGAGTACGGCGTAGGGTATGGGTTAGGGGTAGGGTTAGGGTTAGTGTTAGGGTTAGAGCTCGGTTTAGGGTACGGTTTAGGTTTCGGGTACGTGTTAGGGATAGGGTAGGGGTTAGGGTTAGGGTAAGTGTTAGGGTTAGGGTAGTTATTAAACCTATCCCACTCTCTAGATACCCCTTAGCACGTAAAGGAATATTATTTGGGGGTCCAGCCATGGAGAAGAGTTTAGACATTAAGATAATATAAGGAACACACACATTATAAAGAAATCACATTAGGATTCTCTTTTTAAGCTGTTCCTTAAAACACTAGTGCTTAGGAAATCTATTGGAGGCAGAAGCAGTCAAGGGTAGCCTAGGGTTAGGGTTAGGCTTAGGGTTAGGCTTAGGGTACGGCTTAGGGTACGGGTTCGGGGAGGGCTTCGGGTATGGCATAGTGTATGGTTTAGGGTTAGGGTTAGTTTTAGGGTTAGGCCTCACTTTAGGGTACGGGTTAGGATTAGGGTACGTGTTAGCGTTAGGGTAGTGGTTAGGGTTAGTGTACATTTTAGTGTTAGGGTAGTTATTAAACCTATCCCACTCTCTAGATACCCCTTAGCACATAAAGGAATATTATTTGTGGGTCCAGCCATGGAGAAAAGTTTAGACACTAGGATAAGATAAGGAACATACCCATTATAAAGAAATCACATTAGGATTCTCTTTTTAAGCTGTTCCGTAAATCACTAGTGCTTAGGACATCTATTGGAGGCAGAAGCAGTCAAGGGTAGCCTAGGGTTAGCGTTAGGCTTAGGGTTAGGCTTAGGGTACGGCTTTGGGTACGGGCTCGGGGAGGGCTTCGGGTACGGCGTAGGGTATGGGTTAGGTTTAGGGTTAGGGTTAATGTTAGGGTTAAGGCTCGGTTTAGGGTACGGGTTAGGATTAGGGTACGTATTAGGGTTAGGGTAGGGGTTAGGGTTAGGGTACGCGTTAGGTTTAGGGTAGTTATTAAACCTATCCCACTCTCTAGATACCCCTTAGCACGTAAAGCAATACTATTTGGGGGTCCATCCATGGAGAAGAGTTTAGACACTAAGATAATATAAGGAACACACACATTATAAAGAAATCACATTAGGATTCTCTTTTTAAGCTGTTCCTTAAAACACTAGTGCTTAGGAAATCTATTGGAGCCCGAAGCAGTCAATGGTAGCCTAGGGTTAGGGTTAGGCTTGGGTTTAGGTTTAGGGTACAGCTTAGGGTACGGGTTCGGGGAGGGGTTCTGGTACGGCGTAGGGTATGGGTTATGGTTAGGGTTTGTGTTAGTGTTAGGGTTAGGGCTCCGTTTAGGGTACGGGTTAGGATTAGGGTACGTGTTAGGGTTAGGTTAGGGGTTAGGGTTGGGTTACGCGTTAGGGTTAGGGTAGTTATTAAACCTATCCCACTCTCTAGATACCCCTTAGCAGGTAAAGGAATATTATTTGGGTTTCCAGCCATGGAGAAGAGTTTAGACACTAGGATAAGATAAGGAACACACCGATTATAAAGAAATCACATTAGGATTCTCTTTTTAAGATGTTCCTTAAAACATTAGTGCTTAGGAAATCTATTGGAGGCAGAAGCAGTCAAGGGTAGCCTAGGTTTAGGGTTAGGCTTGGGGTTAGGCTTAGGGTACAGCTTAGGGTACGGGTTCGGGGAGGGGTTCGGGTACGGCGTAGGGTATGCGTTAGGGTTAGGGTTTGGGTTAGTGTTAGGGTTAGGGCTCCGTTTAGGGTACGGGTTAGGATTAGGGTACGTGTTAGGGTTAGGGTAGGTGTTAGGGTTAGGGTACGTGTTAGGGTTAGGGTAGTTATTAAACCTATCCCACTCTCTAGATACCCCTTAGCACGTAAAGGAATATTATTTGGGGTTCCAGCCATGGAGAAGAGTTTAGACACTAGGATAAGATAAGGAACACACCGATTATAAAGAAATCACATTAGGATTATCTTTTTAAGCTGTTCCTTAAAACACTAGTGCTTAGGAAATCTATTGGAGGCAGAAGCAGTTAAGGGTAGCCTAGGGTTAGGGTTAGGCTTAGGCTACGGCTTAGGGTACGGGTTCGGGGAGGGCTTCGGGTACGGCGTAGGGTATGGGTTAGGATTAGGGTTAGGGTTAGTGTTAGGGTTAGGGCTCGGTTTAGGGTACGTGTTAGCGTTAGGGTAGGGGTTAGGGTTAGGGTACGCGTTAGAGGTAGGGTTGTTATTAAATCTATCCCACTCTCTAGATACCCCTTAGCACGTAAAGGAATATTATTTGGGTGTCCAGCCATAGAGAAGAGTTTAGACACTAGGATAAGATAAGGAACACACCTATTATAAAGAAATCACATTAGGATTCTTTTTTATGCTGTTCCTTAAAACACTAGAGCTTAGGAAATCTATTGGAGGCAGAAGCAGTCAAGGGTAGCCTTGGGTTAGTGTTAGGCTTATGGTTAGGCTTAGGGTACGGCTTAGGGTACGGGTTCGGGGATGGCTTCGTGTACGGCGTAGGGTATGGGTTAGGGTTAGGTTTAGGGTTAGTGTTAGGGTTAAGGCTCGGTTTAGGGTACGGGTTAGGATTAGGGTACGTGTTAGGTTTAGGGTAGGTGTTAGGGTTAGGGTACGCGTTAGGGTTAGGGTAGTTATTAAACCTATCCCAATCTCTAGATACCCCTTAGCACGTAAAGCAATACTATTTGGGTGTCCAGCCATGGAGAAGAGTTTAGACACTAGGATAAAATAAGGAACAAACCCATTATAAAGAAATCACATTAGGATTCTCTTTTTAAGCTGTTCCTTAAAACACTATTGCTTAGGAAATCTATTGGAGGCAGAAGCAGTCAAGGGTAGCCTAGGGTTAGGGTTAGACTTAGGGTACGGCTTAGGGTACGGGTTCGGGGAGGGCTTCGGGTACGGCGTAGGGTATGGGTTAGGGTTAGGTTTAGGGTTAGTGTTAGGGTTAAGGCTCGGTTTAGGGTACGAGTTAGGATTAGGGTACGTGTTAGGGTTAGGGTAGTTATTAAACCTATCCCACTCTCTAGATACCACTTAGCACGTAAAGGAATATTATTTGGAGGTCCAGCCATGGAGACGAGTTTAGACACTAGGATAAGATAAGGAACACACCCATTATAAAGAAATCACATTAGGATTCTCTTTTTAAACTGTTCCTTAAAACACTAGTGCTTAGGAAATCTATTGGAGGCAGAAGCAGTCAAGGGTAGCCTAGGGTTAGGGTAAGGCTTAGGGTTAGGGTTAGGGTACGGCTTAGGGTACGGGTTCGGGGAGGGGTTCGGATATGGCGTAGGGTATGAGTTAGGGTTAGGGTTAGGGATAGGGCTCGGTTTAGGTTACGGGTTAGGATTAGGGTACGTGTTAGGGTTAGGGTAGGGGATAGGGTTAGGGTACGCGTTAAGGTTAGGGTAGTTATTAAACCTATCCCACTCTCTAGATACCCCTTAGCACGTAAAGGAACATTATTTGGGGGTCCAGCCATGGAGAAGAGTTTAGACACTAGGATAAGATAAGGAACACACCCATTATAAAGAAATCACATTAGGATTCTCTTTTTAAGCTGTTCCTTAAAACACTAGTGCTTAGGAAATCTATTGGAGGCAGAAGCAGTCAAGGGTAGCCTAGGGTTAGGGTTAGGCTTAGGGTTAGGCTTAGGGTACGGCTTAGGGTACGGGTTCGGGGAGGGCTTCGGGTACGGCGTAGGGTATGGGTTAGGGTTAGGGTTAGGGTTAGTGTTAGGGTTAGGGCTCGGTTTAAGGTACGGGTTAGGATTAGGGTACGTGTTAGGGTTAGGGTAGGTGTTAGGGTTAGGGTACGCGTTAGGGTTAGGTTAGTTATTAAAGCTATCCCACTCTCTAGATATACCTTAGCACGTAAAGGAATATTATTTGGGGGTCCAGCCATTGAGAAGAGATTAGACACAAGGATCAGATAAGGAACACACCCATTATAAAGGAATCACATTAGGATTCTCTTTTTAAGCTGTTCCTTAAAACATTAGTGCTTAGGAAATCTATTGGAGGAAGAAGCAGTCAAGGTTAGCCTAGGGTTAGGGTTAGGCTTAGGATTAGGTTTAGGATACGGCTTAGGGTATGGGTTCGGGGAGAGTTTCGGGCACGGCGTAGGGTATGGGTTAGGGTTAGGGTTACGGTTAGTGTTAGGGTTAGGGCTCGGTTTAGGGTACGGGTTAGGATTAGGGTACGTGTTAAGGTTAGGGTAGGGGTTAGGGTTAGGTTAGGCGTTAGGGTTAGGGTAGTTATTAAACCTATCCCACTCTCTAGATACCCCTTAGCACGTAAACGAATATTATTTGGAGGTGCAGCCATGGAGAAGAGTTTAGACAGTAGGATAAGATAAGGAACACACCCATTATAAAGAAATCCCATTAGGATTCTCTTTTTATGCTGTTCCTTAAAACACTAGAGCTTAGGAAATCTATTGGAGTCTGAAGCAGTCAAGGGTAGCGTAAGGTTAGTGTTAGGCTTAGGGTTAGGCTTAGGGTACGTCTTAGGGTACGGGTTCGGGGACGGCTTCGGGTACGGCGTAGGTTATGGGTTAGGGTTAGCGTTAGGGTTAGTGTTAGCGTTAAGGCTCGGTTTAGGGTACGGGTTAGGATTAGGGTACGTGTTAGGGTTAGGGTAGGGGTTAGGGTTAGGGTACGCGTTAGGGTTAGGGTAGTTATTAAACCTATCCCACTCTCTAGATACCCCTTAGCACGTAAAGGAATATTATTTGGGGTTCCAGCCATGGAGAAGAGTTTAGACACTAGGGTAAGATAAGGAACACACCGATTATAAAGAAATCACATTAGGATTCTCTTTTTAAGCTGTTCCTTAAAACACTAGTGCTTAGGAAATCTATTGGAGGCAGAAGCAGTCAAGGGTAGCCTAGGGTTAGGGTTAGGCTTAGGGTTAGGCTTAGGGTACGGCTTAGGGTACGGGTTCGAGGAGGGCTTCGGGTACGGCGTAGGGTATGGGTTAGGGATAGAGTTAGGGTTAGTGTTAGGGTTAGGGCTCTGTTTAGGGTACGGGTTAGGATTAGGGTACGTGTTAGGGTTAGGGTAAGGGTTAGGGTTAGAGTACGCGTTAGGGTTAGGGTAGTTATTAAACCTATCCCACTCTCTAGATACCCCTTAGCACGTAAAGGAATATTATTTGGGGGTCCAGGCATGGAGAAGAGTTTAGACACTAGGATAAGATAAGGAACACACCCATTATTAAGAAATCACATTAGGATTCTCTTTTTAAGCTGTTCCTTAAAACACTAGTGCTTAGGAAATCTATTGGAGGCAGAAGCAGTGAAGGGCAGCCTAGGGTTAAGGTTAGGCTTAGGGTTAGGCTTAGGGTACGGCTTAGGGTACGGGTTCGGGGAGGGGTTCGTGTACGGCGTAGGGTATGGGTTAGGGTTAGGGTTTGGGTTAGTGTTAGGGTTAGGGCTCCGTTTAGTGTACGGGTTAGGATTAGGGTACGTGTTAGGGTTAGGGTAGGGGTTAGGGTTAGGGTACGCGTTAGTTTTAGGGTAGTTATTAAACCTATCCAACTGTCTAGATACCCCTTAGAACGTAAAGGAATATTATTTGGGGTCCAGCCATAGAGAAGAGTTTAGACACTAGGATAAAATAAGGAACACACCTATTATAAAGAAATCACATTAGGATTCTCTTTTTAAGCTGTTCCTTAAAACACTAGTGCTTAGGAAATCTATTGGAGCCCGAAGCAGTCAATGGTAGCCTAGGGTTAGGGTTAGGCTTGGGTTTAGGTTTAGGGTACAGCTTAGGGTACGGGTTCGGGGAGGGGTTCGGGTACGGCGTAGGGTATGGGTTAGGGTTAGGGTTTGTGTTAGTGTTAGGGTTAGGGCTCCGTTTAGGGTACGGGTTAGGATTAGGGTACGTGTTAGTGTTAGGTTAGGGGTTAGGGTTAGGGTACGCGTTAGGGTTAGGGTAGTTATTAAACCTATCCCACTCTCTAGATACCCCTTAGCAGGTAAAGGAATATTATTTGGGGTTCCAGCCATGGAGAAGAGTTTAGACACTAGGATAAGATAAGGAACAGACCGATTATAAAGAAATCACATTAGGATTCTCTTTTTAAGATGTTCCTTAAAACATTAGTGCTTAGGAAATCTATTGGAGGCAGAAGCAGTCAAGGGTAGCCTAGGGTTAGGGTTAGGCTTGGGGTTAGGCTTAGGGTACAGCTTAGGGTACGGGTTCGGGGAGGGGTTCGGGTACGGCGTAGGGTATGCGTTAGGGTTAGGGTTTCGGTTAGTGTTAGGGTTAGGGCTCCGTTTAGGGTACGGGTTAGTATTAGGGTACGTGTTAGGGTTAGGGTAGGGGTTAGGGTTAGGGTACGTGTTAGGGTTAGGGTAGTTATTAAACCTATCCCACCCTCTAGATACCCCTTAGCACGTAAAGGAATATTATTTGTGGTTCCAGCCATGGAGAAGAGTTTAGACACTAGGATAAGATAAGGAACACACCGATTATGAAGAAATCACATTAGGATTATCTTTTTAAGCTGTTCCTTAAAACACTAGTGCTTAGGAAATCTATTGGAGGCAGAAGCAGTTAAGGGTAGCCTAGGGTTAGGGTTAGGCTTAGGGTACGGCTTAGGGTACGGGTTCGGGGAGGGCTTCGGGTACGGCGTAGGGTATGGGTTAGGATTAGGGTTAGGGTTAGTGTTAGGGTTAGGGCTCGGTTTAGGGAACGTGTTAGCGTTAGGGTAGGGGTTAGGGTTAGGGTACGCGTTAGAGGTAGGGTTGTTATTAAATCTATCCCACTCTCTAGATACCCCTTAGCACGTAAAGGAATATTATTGGGGTGTCCAGCCATAGAGAAGAGTTTAGACACTAGGATAAGATAAGGAACACACCTATTATAAAGAAATCACATTAGGATTCTCTTTTTATGCTGTTCCTTAAAACACTAGAGCTTAGGAAATCTATTGGAGGCAGAAGCAGTCAAGGGTAGCCTTGGGTTAGTGTTAGGCTTATGGTTAGGCTTAGGGTACGGCGTAGGGTACGGGTTCGGGGATGGCTTCGGGTACGGCGTAGGGTATGGGTTAGGGTTAGGTTTAGGGTTAGTGTTAGGGTTAAGGCTCGGTTTAGGGTACGGGTTAGGATTAGGGTACGTGTTAGGTTTAGGGTAGGTGTTAGGGTTAGGGTACGCGTTCGGGTTAGGGTAGTTATTAAACCTATCCCAATCTCTAGATACCCCTTAGCACGTAAAGCAATACTATTTGGGGGTCCAGCCATGGAGAAGAGTTTAGACACTAGGATAAAATAAGGAACAAACCCATTATAAAGAAATCACATTAGGATTCTCTTTTTAAGCTGTTCCTTAAAACACTATTGCTTAGGAAATCTATTGGAGGCAGAAGCAGTCAAGGGTAGCCTAGGGTTAGGGTTAGACTTAGGTTACGGCTTAGGGTACGGGTTCGGGGAGGGCTTCGGGTACGGCGTAGGGTATGGGTTAGGGTTAGGTTTAGGGTTAGTGTTAGGGTTAAGGCTCGGTTTAGGGTACGAGTTAGGATTAGGGTACGTGTTAGGGTTAGGGTAGGGATTAGGGTTATGGTACGTGTTAGGGTTAGGGTAGTTATTAAACCTATCCCACTCTCTAGATACCACTTAGCACGTAAAGGAATATTATTTGGAGGTCCAGCCATGGAGACGAGTATAGACACTAGGATAAGATAAGGAACAAACCCATTATAAAGAAATCACATTAGGATTCTCTTTTTAAACTGTTCCTTAAAACACTAGTGCTTAGGAAATCTATTGGAGGCAGAAGCAGTCAAGGGTAGCCTAGGGTTAGGGTAAGGCTTAGGGTTAGGGTTAGGGTACGGCTTAGGGTACGGGTTCGGGGAGGGGTTCGGATATGGCGTAGGGTATGAGTTAGGGTTAGGGTTAGGGATAGGGCTCGGTTTAGGTTACGGGTTAGGATTAGGGTACGTGTTAGGGTTAGGGTAGGGGATAAGGTTAGGGTACGCGTTAAGGTTAGGGTAGTTATTAAACCTATCCCACTCTCTAGATACCCCTTAGCACGTAAAGGAACATTATTTGGGGGTCCAGCCATGGAGAAGAGTTTAGACACTAGGATAAGATAAGGAACACACCCATTATAAAGAAATCACATTAGGATTCTCTTTTTAAGCTGTTCCTTAAAACACTAGTGCTTAGGAAATCTATTGGAGGCAGAAGCAGTCAAGGGTAGCCTAGGGTTAGGGTTAGGCTTAGGGTTAGGCTTAGGGTACGGCTTAGGGTACGGGTTCAGGGAGGGCTTCGGGTACGGCGTAGGGTATGGGTTAGGGTTAGGGTTAGGGTTAGTGTTAGGGTTAGGGCTCGGTTTAAGGTACGGGTTAGGATAAGGGTACGTGTTAGGGTTAGGGTAGGTGTTAGGGTTAGGGTACGCGTTAGGGTTAGGGTAGTTATTAAAGCTATCCCACTCTCTAGATATACCTTAGCACGTAAAGGAATATTATTTGGGGGTCCAGCCATTGAGAAGAGATTAGACACAAGGATAAGATAAGGAACACACCCATTATAAAGAAATCACATTAGGATTCTCTTTTTAAGCTGTTCCTTAAAACATTAGTGCTTAGGAAATCTATTGGAGGAAGAAGCAGTCAAGGTTAGCCTAGGGTTAGGGTTAGGCTTAGGATTAGGTTTAGGATACGGCTTAGGGTATGGGTTCGGGGAGAGTTTCGGGCACGGCGTAGGGTATGGGTTAGGGTTAGGGTTACGGTTAATGTTAGGGTTAGGGCTCGGTTTAGGGTACGGGTTAGGATTAGGGTACGTGTTAAGGTTAGGGTAGGGGTTAGGGTTAGGTTAGGCGTTAGGGTTAGGGTAGTTATTAAACCTATCCCACTCTCTAGATACCCCTTAGCACGTAAACGAATATTATTTGGAGGTGCAGACATGGAGAAGAGTTTAGACAGTAGGATAAGATAAAGAACACACCCATTATAAAGAAATCCCATTAGGATTCTCTTTTTATGCTGTTCCTTAAAACACTAGAGCTTAGGAAATCTATTGGAGTCTGAAGCAGTCAAGGGTTGCCTAGGGTTAGGGTTAGGCTTAGGGTTAGGCTTAGGGTACGGCTTAGGGTACGGGTTCAAGGAGGGCTTCGGGTACGGCGTAGGGTATGGGTTAGGGATAGAGTTAGGGTTAGTGTTAGGGTTAGGGCTCTGTTTAGGGTACGGGTTAGGATTAGGGTACGTGTTAGGGTTAGGGTAAGGGTTAGGGTAGTTATTAAACCTATCCCACTCTCTAGATACCCCTTAGCACGTAAAGGAATATTATATGGGGGTCCAGGCATGGAGAAGAGTTTAGACACTAGGATAAGATAAGGAACACACCCATTATTAAGAAATCACATTAGGATTCTCTTTTTAAGCTGTTCCTTAAAACACTAGTGCTTAGGAAATCTATTGGAGGCAGAAGCAGTGAAGGGCAGCCTAGGGTTAGGGTTAGGCTTAGGGTTAGGCTTAGGGTACGGCTTAGGGTACGGGTTCGGGGAGGGGTTCGTGTACGGCGTAGGGTATGGGTTAGGGTTAGGGTTTGGGTTAGTGTTAGGGTTAGGGCTCCGTTTAGTGTACGGGTTAGGATTAGGGTACGTGTTAGGGTTAGGGTAGGGGTTAGGGTTAGGGTACGCATTAGTTTTAGGGTAGTTATTAAACCTATCCAACTGTCTAGATACCCCTTAGCACGTAAAGGAATATTATTTGTGGGTCCAGCCATAGAGAAGAGTTTAGACACTAGGATAAAATAAGGAACACACCTATTATAAAGAAATCACATTAGGATTCTCTTTTTAAGCTGTTCCTTAAAACACTAGTGCTTAGGAAATCTATTGGAGCCCGAAGCAGTCAATGGTAGCCTAGGGTTAGGGTTAGGCTTGGGTTTAGGTTTAGGGTACAGCTTAGGGTACGGGTTCGGGGAGGGGTTCGGGTACGGCGTAGGGTATGGGTTAGGGTTAGGGTTTGTGTTAGTGTTAGGGTTAGGGCTCCGTTTAGGGTACGGGTTAGGATTAGGGTACGTGTTAGGGTTAGGTTAGGGGTTAGGGTTAGGGTACGCGTTAGGGTTAGGGTAGTTATTAAACCTATCCCACTCTCTAGATACCCCTTAGCAGGTAAAGGAATATTATTTGGGGTTCCAGCCATGGAGAAGAGTTTAGACACTAGGATAAGATAAGGAACACACCGATTATAAAGAAATCACATTAGGATTCTCTTTTTAAGATGTTCCTTAAAACATTAGTGCTTAGGAAATCTATTGGAGGCAGAAGCAGTCAAGGGTAGCTTAGGGTTAGGGTTAGGCTTGGGGTTAGGCTTAGGGTACAGCTTAGGGTACGGGTTCGGGGAGGGGTTCGGGTACGGCGTAGGGTATGCGTTAGGGTTAGGGTTTCGGTTAGTGTTAGGGTTAGGGCTCCGTTTAGGGTACGTGTTAGGGTTAGGGTAGGGGTTAGGGTTAGGGTACGTGTTAGGGTTAGGGTAGTTATTAAACCTATCCCACCCTCTAGATACCCCTTAGCACGTAAAGGAATATTATTTGGGGTTCCAGCCATGGAGAAGAGTTTAGACACTAGGATAAGATAAGGAACACACCGATTATAAGGAAATCACATTAGGATTATCTTTTTAAGCTGTTCCTTAAAACACTAGTGCTTAGGAAATCTATTGGAGGCAGAAGCAGTTAAGGGTAGCCTAGGGTTAGGGTTAGGCTTAGGGTACGGCTTAGGGTACGGGTTCGGGGAGGGCTTCGGGTACGGCGTAGGGTATGGGTTAGGATTAGGGTTAGGGTTAGTGTTAGGGTTAGGGCTCGGTTTGGGGTACGTGTTAGCGTTAGGTTAGGGGTTAGGGTTAGGGTACGCGTTAGAGGTAGGGTTGTTATTAAATCTATCCCACTCTCTAGATACCCCTTAGCACGTAAAGGAATATTATTTGGGTGTCCAGCCATAGAGAAGAGTTTAGACACTAGGATAAGATAAGGAACACACCTATTATAAAGAAATCACATTAGGATTCTCTTTTTATGCTGTTCCTTAAAACACTAGAGCTTAGGAAATCTATTGGAGGCAGAAGCAGTCAAGGGTAGCCTTGGGTTAGTGTTAGGCTTATGGTTAGGCTTAGGGTACGGCTTAGGGTACGGGTTCGGGGATGGCTTCGGGTACGGCGTAGGGTATGGGTTAGGGTTAGGGTTAGGGTTAGTGTTAGGGTTAAGGCTCGGTTTAGGGTACGGGTTAGGATTAGGGTACGTGTTAGGTTTAGGGTAGGTGTTAGGGTTAGGGTACGCGTTAGGGTTAGGGTAGTTATTAAACCTATCCCAATCTCTAGATACCCCTTAGCACGTAAAGCAATACTATTTGGGGGTCCATCCATGGAGAAGAGTTTAGACACTAAGATAATATAAGGAACACACACATTATAAAGAAATCACATTAGGATTCTCTTTTTAAGCTGTTCCTTAAAACACTAGTGCTTAGGAAATCTATTGGAGGCCGAGGCAGTCAATGGTAGCCTAGGGTTAGGGTTCGGCTTGGGGTTAGGCTTAGGGTACAGCTTAGGGTACGGGTTCGGGGAGGGGTTTGGGTACGGCGTAGGGTATGGGTTAGGGTTAGGGTTTGGTTTAGTGTTAGGGTTAGGGCTCCGTTTAGGGTACGGGTTAGGATTAGGGTACGTGTAAGGGTTAGGGTAGGGGTTAGGGTTAGGTTACGTGTTAGGGTTAGGGTAGTTATTAAACCTATCCCACTCTCTAGATACCCCTTAGCACGTAAAGGAATATTATTTGGGGTTCCAGCCATGGAGAAGAGTTTAGACACTAGGATAAGATAAGGAACACACCGATTATAAAGAAATCACATTAGGATTCTCTTTTTAAGCTGTTCCTTAAAACACTAGTGCTTAGGAAATCTATTGGAGGCAGAAGCAGTCAAGGGTAGCCTAGGGTTAGGGTTAGGCTTAGGGTACGGCTTAGTGTACGGCTTAGGGTACGGGTTCGGGGAGGGCTTCGGATACGGCGTAGGGTATGGGTTAGGATTAGGGTTAGCGTTAGTGTTAGGGTTAGGGCTCGGTTTAGCGTACGTGTTAGCGTTAGGGTAGGGGTTAGGATTAAGGTACGCGTTAGAGTTATGGTTGTTATTAAATCTATCCCACTCTCTAGATACACCTTAGCACGTAAAGGAATATTATTTGGGGGTCCAGCCATGGAGAAGAGTTTAGACACTAGGATAAAATAAGGAACAAACCCATTATAAAGAAATCACATTAGGATTCTCTTTTTAAGCTGTTCCTTAAAACACTATTGCTTAGGAAATCTATTGGAGGCAGAAGCAGTCAAGGGTAGCCTAGGGTTAGGATTAGACTTAGGGTAAGGCTTAGGGTACGGCTTAGGGTACGGGTTCGGGGAGGGGTTCGGGTACGGCGTAGGGTATGGGTTAGGGTTAGGGTTAGGGTTAGTGTTAGGGTTAGGGCTCGTTTTAGTGTATTGGTTAGGATTAGGGTACGTGTTAGGGTTAGGGTAGGGGTTAGGGTTATGGTACGTGTTAGGGTTAGGGTAGTTATTAAACCTATCCCACTCTCTAGATACCACTTAGCACGTAAAGGAATATTATTTGGAGGTCCAGCCATGGAGACGAGTTTAGACACTAGGATAAGATAAGGAACACACCCATTATAAATAAATCACATTAGGATTCTCTTTTTAAGCTGTTCCTTAAAACACTAGTGCTTAGGAATTCTATTGGAGGCAGAAGAAGTCAAGGGTAGTCTATGGTTAGGGTTAGGCTTAGGGTTAGTGTTAGGGTACGGCTTAGGGTACGGGTTCGGGGAAGGGTTCGTGTACGGCGTAGGCTATGGGTTAGGGTTAGGGTTAGTGTTAGGGTTAGGGCTCGGTTTAGGGTACGGGTTAGGGTTAGGGTACGTGTTAGGTTTAGGGTAGGGTTTAGGGTTAGGGTACGCGTTAGTGTTACGGTAGTTATTAAATCTATCCCACTCCCTAGATACCCCTTAGCACGTAAAGGAATATTATTTGGGTGTCCAGCCATAGAGAAGAGTTTAGACACTAGGATAAGATAAGGAACACACCTATTATAAAGAAATCACATTAGGATTCTCTTTTTATGCTGTTCTTTAAAACACTAGAGCTTAGGAAATCTTTTGGAGGCAGAAGCAGTCAAGGGTAGCCTTGGGTTAGTGTTAGGCTTATGGTTAGGGTTAGGGTATGGCTTAGGGTACGGGTTCGGGGATGGCTTCGGGTACGGCGTAGGGTATGGGTTAGGGTTAGGGTTAGGGTTAGTGTTAGGGTTAAGGCTCGGTTTAGGGTACGGGTTAGGATTAGGGTACGTGTTAGGTTTAGGGTAGGTGTTAGGGTTAGGGTAGGCGTTAGGGTTAGGGTAGTTATTAAACCTATCCCACTCTCTAGATACCCCTTAGCACGTAAAGCAATACTATTTGGGGGTCCATCCATGGAGAAGAGTTTAGACACTAAGATAATATAAGGAACACACACATTATAAAGAAATCACATTAGGATTATCTTTTTAAGCTGTTCCTTAAAACACTAGTGCTTAGGAAATCTATTGGAGGCCGAGGCAGTCAAGGGAAGCCTAGGGTTAGGGTTCGGCTTGGGGTTAGGCTTAGGGTACAGCTTAGGGTACGGGTTCGGGGAGGGGTTTGGGTACGGCGTAGGGTATGGGTTAGGGTTAGGGTTTGGGTTAGTGTTAGGGTTAGGGCTCCGTTTAGGGTACGGGTTAGGATTAGTGTACGTGTTAGGGTTAGGGTAGGGGTTAGGGTAAGGTTACGTGTTAGGGTTAGGGTAGTTATTAAACCTATCCCACTCTCTAGATACCCCTTACCACGTAAAGGAATATTATTTGGGGTTCCAGCCATGGAGAAGAGTTTAGACACTAGGATAAGATAAGGAACACACCGATTATAAAGAAATCACATTAGGATTCTCTTTTTAAGCTGTTCCTTAAAACACTATTGCTTAGGAAAGCTATTGGAGGCAGGAGCAGTCAAGGGTAGCCTAGGGTTAGGGTTAGGCTTAGGGTACGGCTTAGGGTACGGCTTAGGGTACGGGTTCGGGGAGGGTTTCGGGTACGGCGTAGGGTATGGGTTAGGGTTAGGTTTAGGGTTAGTGTTAGGGTTAGGGCTCGTTTTAGTGTATTGGTTAGGATTAGGGTACGTGTTAGGGTTAGGGTAGGGGTTAGGGTTATGGTACGTGTTAGGGTTAGGGTAGTTATTAAACCTATCCCACTCTCTAGATACCACTTAGCACGTAAAGGAATATTATTTGGAGGTCCAGCCATGGAGACGAGTTTAGACACTAGGAGAAGATAAGGAACACACCCATTATAAAGAAATCACATTAGGATTCTCTTTTTAAACTGTTCCTTAAAACACTAGTGCTTAGGAAATCTATTGGAGGCAGAAGCCGTCAAGGGTAGCCTAGGGTTAGGGTTAGGCTTAGGGTTAGGGTTAGGGTACGGCTTAGGGTACGGGTTCGGGGAGGGGTTCGGATATGGCGTAGGGTATGAGTTAGGGTTAGGGTTAGGGATAGGGCTCGGTTTAGGGTACGGGTTAGGATTAGGGTACGTGTTAGGGTTAGGGTAGGGGATAGGGTTAGGGTACGCGTTAGGGTTAGGGTAGTTATTAAACCTATCCCACTCTCTAGATACCCCTTAGCACGTAAAGGAATATTATTTGGGATTCCCGCCATGGAGAAGAGTTTAGACACTAGGATAAGATGAGGAACACACCCATTATAAAGAAATCACATTAGGATTCACTTTTTAAGCTGTTACTTAAAACACTAGTGCTTAGGAAATCTATTGGAGGCAGAAGAAGTCAAGGGTAGCCTAGGGTTAGGGTTAGGCTTAGGGTTAGTGTTAGGGTATGGCTTAGGGTATGGGTTCGGGGAGTGGTTCGTGTACAGTGTAGGCTATGGGATAGGGTTAGGGTTAGGGTTCGTGTTAGGATTACGGCTCGGTTTAGGGTACGAGTTAGGATTAGGGTACGTGTTAGGGTTAGGGTAAGGGTTTGGGTTAGGGTACGCATTAGGGTTAGGGTAGTTATTAAACCTATCCCACTCTCTAGATACCCCTTAGCACGTCAAAGAGTATTATTTGGGGGTCTAGCCGTGGAGAAGAGTTTAGACACTAGGATTAGATAAGGAACACACCCATTATAAAGAAATCACATTAGGATTCTCTTTTTAAGATGTTCCTTAAAACACTAGTGCTTAGGAAATCTATTGGAGGCAGAAGCAGTCAAGGGTAGCCTAGGGTTAGGGTTAGGTTTGGGGTTAGGCTTACGGTACAGCTTAGGATACGGGTTCGGGGAGGGGTTCGGGTACGGCGTAGGGTATGGTTTAGGGTTAGGGTTAGGGTTAGTGTTAGGGTTAGGGCTCGTTTTAGGGTATTGGTTAGGATTAGGGTACGTGTTAGGGTTAGGGTAGGGGTTAGGGTTATGGTACGTGTTAGGGTTAGTGTAGTTATTAAACCTATCCCACTCTCTAGATACCACTTAGCACGTAAAGGAATATTATTTGGAGGTCCAGCCATGGAGACGAGTTTAGACACTAGGATTAGATAAGGAACACACCCATTATAAAGAAATCACATTAGGATTCTCTTTTTAAACTGTTCCTTAAAACACTAGTGCTTAGGAAATCTATTGGAGGCAGAAGCCGTCAAGGGTAGCCTACGGTTAGGGTTAGGCTTAGGGTTAGGGTTAGGGTACGGCTTAGGGTACGGGTTCGGGGATGGGTTCGGATATGGCGTAGTGTATGAGTTAGGGTTAGGGTTAGGGATAGGGCTCGGTTTAGGGTACGGGTTAGGTTTAGGGTACGTGTTAGGGTTAGGGTAGGGGATAGGGTTAGGGTACGCGTTAGGGTTAGGGTAGTTATTAAACCTATCCCACTCTCTAGATACCCCTTAGCACGTAAAGGAATATTATTTGGGGGTCCAGCCATGGAGAAGAGTTTAGACACTAGGATAAGATAAGGAACACACCCATTATAAAGAAATCACATTAGGATTCACTTTTTAAGCTGTTACTTAAAACACTAGTGCTTAGGAAATCTATTGGAGGCAGAAGAAGTCAAGGGTAGCCTAGGGTTAGGGTTAGGCTTAGGGTTAGTGTTAGGGTATGGCTTAGGGTACGGGTTCGGGGAGTGGTTCGTGTACAGTGTAGGCTATGGGATAGGGTTAGGGTTAGGGTTAGTGTTAGGGTTAGGGCTCGGTTTAGGGTACGGGTTAGGATTAGGGTACGTGTTAGGGTTAGGGTAGGGGTTTGGGTTAGGGTACGCATTAGGGTTAGGGTAGTTATTAAACCTATCCCACTCTCTAGATACCCCTTAGCACGTCAAAGAATATTATTTGGGGGTCCAGCCATGGAGAAGAGTTTAGACACTAGGATTAGATAAGGAACACACCCATTATAAAGAAATCACATTAGGATTCTCTTTTTAAGTTTTTCCTTAAAACACTAGTGCTTAGGAAATCTATTGGAGGCAGAAGCAGTCAAGGGTAGCCTAGGGTTAGGGTTAGGCTTGGGGTTAGGCTTACGGTACAGCTTAGGATACGGGTTCGGGGAGGGGTTCGGGTACGGCGTAGGGTATGTGTTAGGGTTAGGGTTTGGGTTAGTGTTAGGGTTAGGGCTCGGTTTAGGGTACGGGTTAGGATTAGGGTACGTGTTAGGGTTAGGGTAGGGGTTAGGGTTAGGGTACGTGTTAGGGTTAGGGTAGTTATTAAACCTATCCCACTCTCTAGATACCCCTTAGCACGTAAAGGAATATTATTTGGGGTTCCAGCCATGGAGAAGAGTTTAGACACTAGGATAAGATAAGGAACACACCGATTATAAAGAAATCACATTAGGATTCTCTTTTTAAGCTGTTCCTTAAAACACTAGTGCTTAGGAAATCTATTGGAGGCAGAAGCAGTCAAGGGTAGCCTAGGGTTAGGGTTAGGCTTAGGGTACGGCTTAGGGTACGGCTTAGGGTACGGGTTCGGGGATGGCTTCGGGTACGGCGTAGGGTATGGGTTAGGATTAGGTTTAGGGTTAGTGTTAGAGTTAGGGCTCGGTTTAGGGTACGTGTTAGCGTTAGGGTAGGTGTTAGGGTTAGGGTAAGCGTTAGATTTAGGGTTGTTATTAAATCTATCCCACTCTCTAGATACACCTTAGCACGTAAAGGAATATTATTTGGGGGTCCAGCCATGGAGAAGAGTTTAGACACTAGGATAAGATAAGGAACACACCCATTATAAAGAAATCACATTAGGATTCTCTTTTTAAGCTGTTCCTTAAAACACTATTGCTTAGGAAATCTATTCGAGGCAGAAGCAGTCAAGGGTAGCCTAGGGTTAGGGTTAGGCTTAGGCTTAGTGTTAGGGTATGGCTTAGGGTACGGGTTCGTGGAGTGGTTCGTGTACAGTGTAGGCTATGGGATAGGGTTAGGGTTAGGGTTAGTGTTAGGGTTAGGGCTCGGTTTAGGGTACGGGTTAGGATTAGGGTACGTGTTAGGGTTAGGGTAGGGGTTTGGGTTAGGGTACGCATTAGGGTTAGGGTAGTTATTAAACCTATCCCACTCTCTAGATACCCCTTAGCACGTCAAAGAATATTATTTGGGGGTCCAGCCATGGAGAAGAGTTTAGACACTAGGATAAGATAAGGAACACACCCATTATAAAGAAATCACATTAGGATTCTCTTTTTAAGCTGTTCCTTAAACACTAGTGCTTAGGAAATCTATTGGAGGCAGAAGCAGTCAAGGGTAGCCTAGGGTTAGGGTTAGGGTGAGGGTTAGGGTTAGGGTACGGCTTAGGGTACGGATTCGGGGAGGGGTTCGTGTATGGCGTAGGCTATGGGTTAGGGTTAGGGTTAGGGTTAGGGTTAGGGTTAGGGCTCGGTTTAGGGTACGGGTTAGGGTTAGGGTACGTGTTAGTTTTCGGGTGGGGTTTAGGGTTAGGGTACGTGTTAGTGTTAGGGTAGTTATTAAAACTATCCCACTCTCTAGATACCCCTTAGCACGTCAAGGAATATTATTTGGGGGTCCAGCCATGGAGAAGAGTTTATACACTACGATAAAATAAGGAACACATCCATTATAAAGAAATCACATTAGGATTCTCTTTTTAAGCTGTTCCTTAAAACACTAGTGCTTAGGAAATCTATTGGAGGCAGAAGCAGTCAAGGGAAGCCTAGTGTTAGGGTTAGGCTTAGGGTTAGGGTACGGCTTATGGTACGGGTTCGGGGAGGGGTTCGGATATGGCATAGGGTATGGGTTAGGGTTAGTGTTAGGGTTAGGGCTCGGTTTAGTGTACCGGATAGGATTAGGGTACGTGTTAGGGTTAGGGTAGGGGTTAGCGTTAGGTCACGCGTTAGGGTTAGGGTAGTCATTAAACCTATCCCACTCTCTAGATACCCCTTAGCACGTAAAGGAATATTATTTGGGGGTCCAGACATGGAAAAGAGTTTAGACACTAGGATAATATAAGGAACACACACATTATAAAGAAATCACATTAGGATTCTCTTTTTAAGCTGTTCCTTAAAACACTAGTGCTTAGGAAATCTATTGGAGGCAGAAGCAGTCAAGGGTAGCCTCGGGTTAGGGTTAGGGTTAGGGTTAGGCTTAGGGTACGGCTTACGGTACCGGTTCGGGGAGGTCTTCGGTTATGGCGTAGGGTATGGGTTAGGATTAGGGTTAGGGTTAGTGTTAGGGTTATGACTCGGTTTAGGGTACGTGTTAGCGTTAGGGTAGGGGTTAGGATTAGGGTACGCGTTAGAGTTAGGGTTGTTATTAAATCTATCCCACTCTCTAGATACACCTTAGCACGTAAAGGTATATTATTTGGGGGTCCAGCCATGGAGAAGAGTTTAGACACTAGGATAAGATAAGGAACACACCCATTATAAAGAAATCACATTAGGATTCTCTTTTTAAGCTATTCCTTAAAACACTAGTGCTTAGGAAATCTATTGGAGGCAGAAGCAGTCAAGGGTAGCCTAGGGTTAGGGTACGGCTTAGGGTACGGCTTAGGATACGGCTTAGGGTACGGGTTCGGGGAGGGATTCGGGTACGGCGTAGGGTATGGGTTAGGGTTAGGGTTAGGGTTAGTGTTAGGGTTAGGGCTCGTTTTAGGGTATTGGTTAGGATTAGGGTACGTGTTAGGGTTATGGTAGGGGTTAGGGTTAGGGTACGCGTTAGGGTTAAGGTAGTCATTAAACCTATCCCACTCTCTAGATACCCATTCGCACATAAAGGAATATTAGTTGGAGGTCCAGCCATGGAGAAGAGTTTAGACACTAGGATAAGATAAGGAACACACACATTATAAAGAAATCACATTAGGATTCTCTTTTTAAACTGTTCCTTAAAACACGAGTGCTTAGGAAATCTATTGGAGGCAGAAGCAGTCAAGGGTAGCCTAGGGTTAGGGTTAGGCTTAGGGTCAGGGTTAGGGTACGGGTTCGGGGAGGGGTTCGGATATGGCGTAGGGTATGAGTTAGGGTTAGGGTTAGGGATAGGGCTCGGTTTAGGGTATGGGTTAGGATTAGGGTATGTGTTAGGGTTAGGGTAGGGGTTAGGGTTAGGGTACGCGTTAGGGTTAGGGTAGTTATTAAACCTATCCCACTCTCTAGATACCCCTTAGCACGTAAAGGAATATTATTTGGGTGTCCAGCCATGGAGAAGAGTTTAGACACTAGGATAAGATAAGGAACACACCCATTATAAAGAAATCACATTAGGATTCTCTTTTTAAGCTGTTACTTAAAACACTAGTGCTTAGGAAATCTATTGGAGGCAGAAGAAGTCAAGGGTAGCCTAGGGTTAGGGTTAGGCTTAGGATTAGTGTAAGGGTACGGCTTAGGGTACGGGTTCGGGGAGGGGTTCGTGTACAGTGTAGGCTATGGGTTAGGGTTAGGGTTAGGGTTAGTGTTAGGGTCAGGTCTCGGTTTAGGGTACGGGTTAGGATTAGGGTACGTGTTAGGCTTAGGGTAGGGGTTTGGGTTAGGGTTCGCATTAGGGTTAGGGTAGTTATTAAACCTATCCCACTCTCTAGATAACCCTTAGCACGTAAAGGAATATTATTTGGGGGTCCAGACATGGAGAAGAGTTTAGACACTAAGATAATATAAGGAACACACACATTATAAAGAAATCACATTAGGATTCTCTTTTTAAACTGTTCCTTAAAACACTATTGCTTAGGAAATCTATTGGAGGCAGAAGCAGTCAAGGGTAGCCTAGGGTTAGGGTTAGGCTTAGGGTACGGCTTAGGGTACGGGTTCGGGGAGGGCTTCGGGTACGGCGTAGGGTATGGGTTAGGGTTAGGGTTAGGGTTAGTGTTAGGGTTAGGGCTCGTTTTAGGGTATTGGTTAGGATTAGGGTACGTGTTAGGGTTAGGGTAGGGGTTAGGGTTAGGGTACGTGTTAGGGTTAGGGTAGTTATTAAACCTATCCCACTCTCTAGATACCACTTAGCACGTAAAGGAATATTATTTGGAGGTCTAGCCATGGAGACGAGTTTAGACACAAGGATAAGATAAGGAACACACCCATTATAAAGAAATCACATTAGGATTCTCTTTTTAAACTGTACCTTAAAACACTAGTGCTTAGGAAATCTATTGGAGGAAGAAGCAGTCAAGGGTAGCCTATGGTTAGGGTTAGGCTTAGGGTTAGGGTTAGGGTTAGGGTACGGCTTAGGGTACGGGTTCGGGGAGGGGTTCGGATATGGCGTAGGGTATGAGTTAGGGTTAGGGTTAGGGATAGGGCTCGGTTTAGGGTACGGGTTAGGATTAGGGTACGTTTTAGGGTTAGGGTAGGGGGAGGGTTAGGGTACGCATTAGGGTTAGGGTAGTTATTAAACCTATCCCACTCTCTAGATACCCCTTAGCACGTAAAGGAATATTATTTGGGGGTCCAGCCATGGAGAAGAGTTTAGACACTAGTATAAGGTAAGGAACACACCCATTATAAAGAAATCACATTAGGATTCTCTTTTTAAGCTGTTACTTGAAACACTAGTGCTTAGGAAATCTATTGGAGGCAGAAGAAGTCAAGGGTAGCCTAGGGTTAGGGTTAGGCGTAGGGTTAGTGTTAGGGTACGGCTTAGGGTACGGGTTCGGGGAGGGGTTCGTGTACAGTGTAGGCTATGGGTTAGGGTTAGGGTTAGTGTTAGTGTTAGGGTTAGGGCTCGGTTTAGGGTACGGGTTAGGATTAGGGTACGTGTTAGGTTTAGGGTAGGTGTTAGGGTTAGGGTAGGCGTTAGGGTTAGGGTAGTTATTAAACCTATCCCACTCTCTAGATACCCCTTAGCACGTAAAGCAATACTATTTGGGGGTCCATCCATGGAGAAGAGTTTAGACACTAAGATAATATAAGGAACACACACATTATAAAGAAATCACATTAGGATTATCTTTTTAAGCTGTTCCTTAAAACACTAGTGCTTAGGAAATCTATTGGAGGCCGAGGCAGTCAAGGGAAGCCTAGGGTTAGGGTTCGGCTTGGGGTTAGGCTTAGGGTACAGCTTAGGGTACGGGTTCGGGGAGGGGTTTGGGTACGGCGTAGGGTATGGGTTAGGGTTAGGGTTTGGGTTAGTGTTAGGGTTAGGGCTCCGTTTAGGGTACGGGTTAGGATTAGTGTACGTGTTAGGGTTAGGGTAGGGGTTAGGGTAAGGTTACGTGTTAGGGTTAGGGTAGTTATTAAACCTATCCCACTCTCTAGATACCCCTTACCACGTAAAGGAATATTATTTGGGGTTCCAGCCATGGAGAAGAGTTTAGACACTAGGATAAGATAAGGAACACACCGATTATAAAGAAATCACATTAGGATTCTCTTTTTAAGCTGTTCCTTAAAACACTATTGCTTAGGAAAGCTATTGGAGGCAGGAGCAGTCAAGGGTAGCCTAGGGTTAGGGTTAGGCTTAGGGTACGGCTTAGGGTACGGCTTAGGGTACGGGTTCGGGGAGGGTTTCGGGTACGGCGTAGGGTATGGGTTAGGGTTAGGTTTAGGGTTAGTGTTAGGGTTAGGGCTCGTTTTAGTGTATTGGTTAGGATTAGGGTACGTGTTAGGGTTAGGGTAGGGGTTAGGGTTATGGTACGTGTTAGGGTTAGGGTAGTTATTAAACCTATCCCACTCTCTAGATACCACTTAGCACGTAAAGGAATATTATTTGGAGGTCCAGCCATGGAGACGAGTTTAGACACTAGGAGAAGATAAGGAACACACCCATTATAAAGAAATCACATTAGGATTCTCTTTTTAAACTGTTCCTTAAAACACTAGTGCTTAGGAAATCTATTGGAGGCAGAAGCCGTCAAGGGTAGCCTAGGGTTAGGGTTAGGCTTAGGGTTAGGGTTAGGGTACGGCTTAGGGTACGGGTTCGGGGAGGGGTTCGGATATGGCGTAGGGTATGAGTTAGGGTTAGGGTTAGGGATAGGGCTCGGTTTAGGGTACGGGTTAGGATTAGGGTACGTGTTAGGGTTAGGGTAGGGGATAGGGTTAGGGTACGCGTTAGGGTTAGGGTAGTTATTAAACCTATCCCACTCTCTAGATACCCCTTAGCACGTAAAGGAATATTATTTGGGATTCCAGCCATGGAGAAGAGTTTAGACACTAGGATAAGATAAGGAACACACCCATTATAAAGAAATCACATTAGGATTCACTTTTTAAGCTGTTACTTAAAACACTAGTGCTTAGGAAATCTATTGGAGGCAGAAGAAGTCAAGGGTAGCCTAGGGTTAGGGTTAGGCTTAGGGTTAGTGTTAGGGTATGGCTTAGGGTATGGGTTCGGGGAGTGGTTCGTGTACAGTGTAGGCTATGGGATAGGGTTAGGGTTAGGGTTCGTGTTAGGATTACGGCTCGGTTTAGGGTACGAGTTAGGATTAGGGTACGTGTTAGGGTTAGGGTAAGGGTTTGGGTTAGGGTACGCATTAGGGTTAGGGTAGTTATTAAACCTATCCCACTCTCTAGATACCCCTTAGCACGTCAAAGAGTATTATTTGGGGGTCTAGCCGTGGAGAAGAGTTTAGACACTAGGATTAGATAAGGAACACACCCATTATAAAGAAATCACATTAGGATTCTCTTTTTAAGATGTTCCTTAAAACACTAGTGCTTAGGAAATCTATTGGAGGCAGAAGCAGTCAAGGGTAGCCTAGGGTTAGGGTTAGGTTTGGGGTTAGGCTTACGGTACAGCTTAGGATACGGGTTCGGGGAGGGGTTCGGGTACGGCGTAGGGTATGGTTTAGGGTTAGGGTTAGGGTTAGTGTTAGGGTTAGGGCTCGTTTTAGGGTATTGGTTAGGATTAGGGTACGTGTTAGGGTTAGGGTAGGGGTTAGGGTTATGGTACGTGTTAGGGTTAGTGTAGTTATTAAACCTATCCCACTCTCTAGATACCACTTAGCACGTAAAGGAATATTATTTGGAGGTCCAGCCATGGAGACGAGTTTAGACACTAGGATTAGATAAGGAACACACCCATTATAAAGAAATCACATTAGGATTCTCTTTTTAAACTGTTCCTTAAAACACTAGTGCTTAGAAAATCTATTGGAGGCAGAAGCCGTCAAGGGTAGCCTACGGTTAGGGTTAGGCTTAGGGTTAGGGTTAGGGTACGGCTTAGGGTACGGGTTCGGGGATGGGTTCGGATATGGCGTAGTGTATGAGTTAGGGTTAGGGTTAGGGATAGGGCTCGGTTTAGGGTACGGGTTAGGTTTAGGGTACGTGTTAGGGTTAGGGTAGGGGATAGGGTTAGGGTACGCGTTAGGGTTAGGGTAGTTATTAAACCTATCCCACTCTCTAGATACCCCTTAGCACGTAAAGGAATATTATTTGGGGGTCCAGCCATGGAGAAGAGTTTAGACACTAGGATAAGATAAGGAACACACCCATTATAAAGAAATCACATTAGGATTCACTTTTTAAGCTGTTACTTAAAACACTAGTGCTTAGGAAATCTATTGGAGGCAGAAGAAGTCAAGGGTAGCCTAGGGTTAGGGTTAGGCTTAGGGTTAGTGTTAGGGTATGGCTTAGGGTACGGGTTCGGGGAGTGGTTCGTGTACAGTGTACGCTATGGGATAGGGTTAGGGTTAGGGTTAGTGTTAGGGTTAGGGCTCGGTTTAGGGTACGGGTTAGGATTAGGGTACGTGTTAGGGTTAGGGTAGGGGTTTGGGTTAGGGTACGCATTAGGGTTAGGGTAGTTATTAAACCTATCCCACTCTCTAGATACCCCTTAGCACGTCAAAGAATATTATTTGGGGGTCCAGCCATGGAGAAGAGTTTAGACACTAGGATTAGATAAGGAACACACCCATTATAAAGAAATCACATTAGGATTCTCTTTTTAAGTTTTTCCTTAAAACACTAGTGCTTAGGAAATCTATTGGAGGCCGAAGAAGTCAAGGGTAGCCTAGGGTTAGGGTTAGGCTTGGGGTTAGGCTTAGGGTACAGCTTAGGGTACGGATTTGGGGAGGGGTTCGGGTACGGCGTAGGGTATGGGTTAGGGTTAGGGTTTGTGTTAGTGTTAGGGTTAGGGCTCAGTTTAGGGTACGGGTTAGGATTAGGGTACGTGTTAGGGTTAGGGTAGGGGTTAGGGTTAGGGTACGCGTTAGGGTTAGGGTAGTTATTAAACCTATCCCGCTCTCTAGATACCCCTTAGCAGGTAAAGGAATAATATTTGCGGTTCCAGCCATGGAGAAGTGTTTAGACACTAGGATAAGGTAAGGAACACACCGATTATAAAGAAATCACATTAGGATTCTCTTTTTAAGATGTTCCTTAAAACACTAGTGCTTAGGAAATCTATTGGAGGCAGAAGCAGTCAAGGGTAGCCTAGGGTTAGGGTTAGGCTTGGGGTTAGGCTTACGGTACAGCTTAGGATACGGGTTCGGGGAGGGGTTCGGGTACGGCGTAGGGTATGTGTTAGGGTTAGGGTTTGGGTTAGTGTTAGGGTTAGGGCTCGGTTTAGGGTACGGGTTAGGATTAGGGTACGTGTTAGGGTTAGGGTAGGGGTTAGGGTTAGGGTACGTGTTAGGGTTAGGGTAGTTATTAAACCTATCCCACTCTCTAGATACCCCTTAGCACGTAAAGGAATATTATTTGGGGTTCCAGCCATGGAGAAGAGTTTAGACACTAGGATAAGATAAGGAACACACCGATTATAAAGAAATCACATTAGGATTCTCTTTTTAAGCTGTTCCTTAAAACACTAGTGCTTAGGAAATCTATTGGAGGCAGAAGCAGTCAAGGGTAGCCTAGGGTTAGGGTTAGGCTTAGGGTACGGCTTAGGGTACGGCTTAGGGTACGGGTTCGGGGATGGCTTCGGGTACGGCGTAGGGTATGGGTTAGGATTAGGTTTAGGGTTAGTGTTAGAGTTAGGGCTCGGTTTAGGGTACGTGTTAGCGTTAGGGTAGGTGTTAGGGTTAGGGTAAGCGTTAGATTTAGGGTTGTTATTAAATCTATCCCACTCTCTAGATACACCTTAGCACGTAAAGGAATATTATTTGGGGGTCCAGCCATGGAGAAGAGTTTAGACACTAGGATAAGATAAGGAACACACCCATTATAAAGAAATCACATTAGGATTCTCTTTTTAAGCTGTTCCTTAAAACACTATTGCTTAGGAAATCTATTCGAGGCAGAAGCAGTCAAGGGTAGCCTAGGGTTAGGGTTAGGCTTAGGCTTAGTGTTAGGGTATGGCTTAGGGTACGGGTTCGTGGAGTGGTTCGTGTACAGTGTAGGCTATGGGATAGGGTTAGGGTTAGGGTTAGTGTTAGGGTTAGGGCTCGGTTTAGGGTACGGGTTAGGATTAGGGTACGTGTTAGGGTTAGGGTAGGGGTTTGGGTTAGGGTACGCATTAGGGTTAGGGTAGTTATTAAACCTATCCCACTCTCTAGATACCCCTTAGCACGTCAAAGAATATTATTTGGGGGTCCAGCCATGGAGAAGAGTTTAGACACTAGGATAAGATAAGGAACACACCCATTATAAAGAAATCACATTAGGATTCTCTTTTTAAGCTGTTCCTTAAACACTAGTGCTTAGGAAATCTATTGGAGGCAGAAGCAGTCAAGGGTAGCCTAGGGTTAGGGTTAGGGTGAGGGTTAGGGTTAGGGTACGGCTTAGGGTACGGATTCGGGGAGGGGTTCGTGTATGGCGTAGGCTATGGGTTAGGGTTAGGGTTAGGGTTAGGGTTAGGGTTAGGGCTCGGTTTAGGGTACGGGTTAGGGTTAGGGTACGTGTTAGTTTTCGGGTGGGGTTTAGGGTTAGGGTACGTGTTAGTGTTAGGGTAGTTATTAAAACTATCCCACTCTCTAGATACCCCTTAGCACGTCAAGGAATATTATTTGGGGGTCCAGCCATGGAGAAGAGTTTATACACTACGATAAAATAAGGAACACATCCATTATAAAGAAATCACATTAGGATTCTCTTTTTAAGCTGTTCCTTAAAACACTAGTGCTTAGGAAATCTATTGGAGGCAGAAGCAGTCAAGGGTAGCCTCGGGTTAGGGTTAGGGTTAGGGTTAGGCTTAGGGTACGGCTTACGGTACCGGTTCGGGGAGGTCTTCGGTTATGGCGTAGGGTATGGGTTAGGATTAGGGTTAGGGTTAGTGTTAGGGTTATGACTCGGTTTAGGGTACGTGTTAGCGTTAGGGTAGGGGTTAGGATTAGGGTACGCGTTAGAGTTAGGGTTGTTATTAAATCTATCCCACTCTCTAGATACACCTTAGCACGTAAAGGTATATTATTTGGGGGTCCAGCCATGGAGAAGAGTTTAGACACTAGGATAAGATAAGGAACACACCCATTATAAAGAAATCACATTAGGATTCTCTTTTTAAGCTATTCCTTAAAACACTAGTGCTTAGGAAATCTATTGGAGGCAGAAGCAGTCAAGGGTAGCCTAGGGTTAGGGTACGGCTTAGGGTACGGCTTAGGGTACGGCTTAGGGTACGGGTTCGGGGAGGGATTCGGGTACGGCGTAGGGTATGGGTTAGGGTTAGGGTTAGGGTTAGTGTTAGGGTTAGGGCTCGTTTTAGGGTATTGGTTAGGATTAGGGTACGTGTTAGGGTTATGGTAGGGGTTAGGGTTAGGGTACGCGTTAGGGTTAAGGTAGTCATTAAACCTATCCCACTCTCTAGATACCCATTCGCACATAAAGGAATATTAGTTGGAGGTCCAGCCATGGAGAAGAGTTTAGACACTAGGATAAGATAAGGAACACACACATTATAAAGAAATCACATTAGGATTCTCTTTTTAAACTGTTCCTTAAAACACGAGTGCTTAGGAAATCTATTGGAGGCAGAAGCAGTCAAGGGTAGCCTAGGGTTAGGGTTAGGCTTAGGGTCAGGGTTAGGGTACGGGTTCGGGGAGGGGTTCGGATATGGCGTAGGGTATGAGTTAGGGTTAGGGTTAGGGATAGGGCTCGGTTTAGGGTACGGGTTAGGATTAGGGTACGTGTTAGGGTTTGGGTAGGGGTTAGGGTTAGGGTACGCGTTAGGGTTAGGGTAGTTATTAAACTTATCCCATTCTCTAGATACCCCTTAGCACGTAAAGGAATATTATTTGGAGGTCCAGCCATGGAGAAGAGTTTAGACACTAGGATAAGATAAGGAACACACCCATTATAAAGAAATCACATTAGGATTCTCTTTTTAAGCTGTTCCTTAAAACACTAGTGCTTAGGAAATCTATTGGAGGCAGAAGCAGGCAAGGGTAGCCTAGGCTTAGGGTTAGGCTTAGGGTACGGCTTAGGGTACGGGTTCGGGGAGGGTTTCAGGTACGGCGTAGGTTATGGGTTAGGGTTAGGGTTAGTGTTAGGGTTAGGGCTCGGTTTAGGGTACGGTTTAGGTTTCGGGTACGTGTTAGGGATAGGGTAGGGGTTAGGGTTAGGGTAAGTGTTAGGGTTAGGGTAGTTATTAAACCTATCCCACTCTCTAGATACCCCTTAGCACGTAAAGGAATATTATATGGGGGTCCAGCCATGGACAAGAGTTTAGACACAAGGATAAGATAAGGAACACACCCATTATAAAGAAATTACATTAGGATTCTCTTTTTAAGCTGTTCCTTAAAACATTAGTGCTTAGGAAATCTATTGGAGGCAGAAGCAGTCAAGGGTAGCCTAGGGTTAGGGTTAGGCTTGGGGTTAGGCTTAGGGTACAGCTTAGGGTACGGTTTCGGGGAGGGGTTCGGGTACGGCGTAGGGTATGCGTTAGGGTTAGGGTTTGGGTTAGTGTTAGGGTTAGGGCTCCGTTTAGGGTACGGGTTAGGATTAGGGTACGTGTTAGGGTTAGGGTAGGAGTTAGGGTTAGGTTACGTGTTAGGTTTAGGGTAGTTATTAAACCTATCCCACTCTCTAGATACCCCTTAGCACGTAAAGGAATATTATTTGGGGTTCCAGCCATGGAGAAGAGTTTAGACACTAGGATAAGATAAGGAACACACCGATTATAAAGAAATCACTTTAGGATTCTCTTTTTAAGCTGTTCCTTAAAACACTAGTGCTTAGGAAATCTATTGGAGGCAGAAGCAGTCAAGGGTAGCCTAGGGTTAGGGTTAGGCTTAGGGTTAGGCTTAGGGTACGGCTTAGGGTACGGGTTCGGGGAGGGCTTCGGGTATGGCGTATTGTATGGGTTAGGATTAGGGTTAGGGTTAGTGTTAGGGTTAGGGCTCGGTTTAGCGTACGTGTTAGCGTTAGGGTAGGGGTTAGGGTTAGAGTACGCGTTAGGGTTAGGGTAGTTATTAAACCTATCCCACTCTCTAGATACCCCTTAGCACGTAAAGGAATATTATTTGGGGGTCCAGCCATGGAGAAGAGTTTAGACACTAGGATAAGATAAGGAACACACCCATTATTAAGAAATCACATTAGGATTCTCTTTTTAAGCTGTTCCTTAAAACACTAGTGCTTAGGAAATCTATTGGAGGCAGAAGCAGTCAAGGGTAGCCTAGGGTTAGGGTTAGGCTTAGGGTTAGGCTTAGGGTACGGCTTAGGGTACGGGTTCGGGGAGGGGTTCGTGTACGGCGTAGGGTATCGGTTAGGGTTAGGGTTTGGGTTAGTGTTAGGGTTAGGGCTCCGTTTAGGGTACGGGTTAGGATTAGTGTACGTGTTAGGGTTAGGGTAGTGGTTAGGGTTAGGGTACGCGTTAGTTTTCGGATAGTTATTAAACCTGTCCAACTCTCTAGATACCCCTTAGCACGTAAAGGAATATTATTTGGGGGTCCAGCCATAGAGAAGAGTTTAGACACTAGGATAAGATAAGGAACACACCTATTATAAAGAAATCACATTAGGATTCTCTTTTTATGCTGTTCCTTAAAACACTACAGCTTAGGAAATCTATTGGAGGCAGAAGCAGTCAAGGGTAGCCTAGGGTTAGTGTTAGGCTTAGGGTACGGCTTAGGGTACGGCTTAGGGTATGGGTTCGGGGAGGGGTTCGGGTACGGCGTAGGGTATGGGTTAGGGGTAGGTTTAGGGTTAGTGTTAGGGTTAGGGCTCGGTTTAGGGTACGGTTTAGGTTTCGGGTACGTGTTAGGGATAGGGTAGGGGTTAGGGTTAGGGTAAGTGTTAGGGTTAGGGTAGTTATTAAACCGATCCCAATCTCTAGATACCCCTTAGCACGTAAAGGAATATTATTGGGGGTCCAGCCATGGAGAAGAGTTTAGACACTAAGATAATATAAGGAACACACATATTATAAAGAAATCACATTAGGATTCTCTTTTTAAGCTGTTCCTTAAAACACTAGTGCTTAGGAAATCTATTGGAGGTAGAAGCAGTCAAGGGTAGCCTAGGGTTAGGGTTAGGCTTAGGGTTAAGCTTAGGGTACGGCTTAGGGTACGAGTTCGGGGAGGGCTTCGGGTACGGCGTAGGGTGTGGGTTAGGGTTAGGGTTAGGGTTAGTGTTAGGGTTAGGGCTCGGTTTAGGGTATTGGTTAGGATTAGGGTACGTTTTAGGGTTTGGGTAGGGGTTAGGGTTAGGGTACGTGTTAGGGTAAGGGTAGTTATTAAACTTATCCCACTCTCTAGATACCCCTTAGCACGTAAAGGAATATTATTTGGAGGTCCAGCCATGGAGAAGAGTTTAGACACTAGGATAAGATAAGGAACACACCCATTATAAAGAAATCACTTTAGGATTCTCTTTTTAAGCTGTTCCTTAAAACAGTAGTGCTTAGGAAATCTATTGGAGGCAGAAGCAGGCAAGGGTAGCCTAGGGTTAGGGTTAGGCTTAGGGTTAGGCTTAGGGTACGGCTTAGGGTACGGGTTCGGGGAGGGTTTCAGGTACGGCGTAGTGTATGGGTTAGGGTTAGGGTTAGTGTTAGGGTTAGGGATCGGTTTAGGGTACGGTTTAGGTTTCGGGTACGTGTTAGGGATAGGGTGGGGTTAGGGTTAGGGTAAGTGTTAGGGTTAGGGTAGTTACTAAACCTATCCCACTCTCTAGATACCCCTTAGCACGTAAAGGAATATTATTTGAGGGTCCAGCCATGGAGAAGAATTTAGACACTAAGATAATATAAGGAACACACACATTATAAAGAAATCACATTAGGATTCTCTTTTTAAGATGTTCCTTAAAACATTAGTGCTTAGGAAATCTATTGGAGGCAGAAGCAGTCAAGGGTAGCCTAGGGTTAGGGTTAGGCTTGGGGTTAGGCTTAGGGTACAGCTTAGGGTACGGGTTCGGAGAGGGGTTCGGGTACGGCGTAGGGTATGCGTTAGGGTTAGGGTTTGGGTTAGTGTTAGGGTTAGGGCTCCGTTTAGGGTACGGGTTAGGATTAGGGTACGTGTTAGGGTTAGGGTAGGAGTTAGGGTTAGGGTACGTGTTAGGGTTAGGGTAGTTATTAAACCTATCCTGCTCTCGAGATACCCCTTAGCACGTAAAGGAATATTATTTGGGGTTCCAGCCATGGAGAAGAGTTTAGACACTAGGGTAAGATAAGGAACACACCGATTATAAAGAAATCACATTAGGATTCTCTTTTTAAGCTGTTCCTTAAAACACTAGTGCTTAGGAAATCTATTGGAGGCAGAAGCAGTCAAGGGTAGCCTAGGGTTAGGGTTAGGCTTAGGGTTAGGCTTAGGGTACGGCTTAGGGTACGGGTTCGGGGAGGGCTTCGGGTACGGCGTAGGGTATGGGTTAGGGTGAGGGTTAGGGTTAGTGTTAGGGTTAGGGCTCGGTTTAGGGTACGGGTTAGGATTAGGGTACGTGTTAAGGTTAGGGTAGAGGTTAGGGTTAGGTTAGGCGTTAAGGTTAGGGTAGTTATTAAACCTATCCCACTCTCTAGATACCCCTTAGCACGTAAACGAATATTATTTGGAGGTCCAGCGATGGAGAAGAGTTTAGACAGTAGGATAAAATAAGGAACACACCCATTATAAAGAAATCCCATTAGGATTCTCTTTTTGTGCTGTTCTTTAAAACACTAGAGCTTAGGAAATCTATTGGAGGCAGAAGCAGTCAAGGGTAGCCTAGGGTTAGTGTTAGGCTTAGGGTTAGGCTTAGGGTACTTCTTAGGTTACGGGTTCGGGGACGGCTTCGGGTACGGCGTAGGTTATGGGTTAGGGTTAGGGTTAGCGTTAGTGTTAGCGTTAAGGCTCGGTTTAGGGTACGGGTTAGGATTAGGGAACGTGTTAGGGTTAGGGTAGGGGTTAGGGTTAGGGTACGCGTTAGGGTTAGGGTAGTTATTACACCTATCCCGCTCTCTAGATACCCCTTAGCACGTAAAGGAATATTATTTGGGGTTCCAGCCATGGAGAAGAGTTTAGACACTAGGGTAAGATAAGGAACACACCGATTATAAAGAAATCACATTAGGATTCTCTTTTTAAGCTGTTCCTTAAAACACTAGTGCTTAGGAAATCTATTGGAGGCAGAAGCAGTCAAGGGTAGCCTAGGGTTAGGGTTAGGCTTACGGTTAGGCTTAGGGTAAGGCTTAGGGTACGGGTTCGGGATGGGGTTCGGGTACGGCGTAGGGTATGGGTTAGGGGAAGGGTTAGGGTTAGTGTTAGGGTTAGGGCTCGGTTTAGGGTACGGTTTAGGTTTCGGGTACGTGTTAGGGATAGGGTAGGGGTTAGGGTTAGGGTAAGTGTTAGGGTTAGGGTAGTTATTAAACCTATCCCAATCTCTAGATATCCCTTAGCACGTAAAGAAATATTATTTGGGGGTCCAGCCATTGAGAAGAGTTTAGACACAAGGATAAGATAAGGAACACACACATTATAAAGAAATTACATTAGGATTCTCTTTTTAAGCTGTTCCTTAAAACATTAGTGCTTAGGAAATCTATTGGAGGCAGAAGCAGTCAAGGGTAGCCTAGGGTTAGGGTTAGGCTTGGGGTTAGGCTTAGGGTACAGCTTAGGGTACGGTTTCGGGGAGGGGTACGGGTACGGCGTAGGGTATGCGTTAGGGTTAGTGTTTGGGTTAGTGTTAGGGTTAGGGCTCCGTTTAGGGTACGGGTTAGGATTAGGGTACGTGTTACCGTTAGGGTAGGGGTTAGGGTTAGGTTACGTGTTAGGGTTAGGGTAGTTATTAAACGTATCCCACTCTCTAGATACCCCTTAGCACGTAAAGGAATATTATTTGGGGTTCCAGCCATGGAGAAGAGTTTAGACACTAGGATAAGATAAGGAACACACCGATTATAAAGAAATCACATTAGGATTCTCTTTTTAAGCTGTTCCTTAAAACACTAGTGCTTAGGAAATCTATTGGAGGCAGAAGCAGTCAAGGGTAGCCTAGGGTTAGGGTTAGGCTTAGGGTTAGGCTTAGGGTACGGCTTAGGGTACGGGTTCGGGGAGGGCTTCTTGTACGGCGTAGGGTATGGGTTAGGATTAGGGTTAGGGTTAGTGTTAGGGTTAGGGCTCGGTTTAGCGTACGTGTTAGCGTTAGGGTAGGGGTTAGGGTTAGAGTACGCGTTAGGGTTAGGGTAGTTATTAAACCTATCCCACTCTCTAGATACCCCTTAGCACGTAAAGGAATATTATTTGAAGGTCCAGCCATGGAGGAGAGTTTAGACACTAAGATAATATAAGGAACACACACATTATAAAGAAATCACATTAGGATTCTCTTTTTAAGCTGTTCCTTAAAACACTAGTGCTTAGGAAATCTATTGGAGGCAGAAGCAGTCAAGGGTAGCCTAGGACTAGGGTTAGGCTTAGGGTTAGGCTTAGGGTACGGCTTAGGGTACGGGTTCGGGGAGGGCTTCGGGTACGGCGTAGGGTATGGTTTAGGGATAGGGTTAAGGTAAGTTTTAGGGTTAGGTCTCACTTTACGGTACGGGTTAGGATTAGGGTACGTGTTAGCGTTAGGGTAGTGGTTAGGGTTAGTGTACGTTTTAGGGTTAGGGTAGTTATTAAACCTATCCCACTCTCTAGATACCCCTTAGCACATAAAGGAATATTATTTGGGGTTCCAGCCATGGAGAAAAGCTTAGACACTAGGATAAGATAAGGAACATACCCATTATAAAGAAATCACATTAGGATTCTCTTTTTAAGCTGTTCCGTAAAACACTAGTGCTTAGGACATCTATTGGAGGCAGAAGCAGTCAAGGGTAGCCTAGGGTTAGGGTTAGGCTTAGGGTTAGGCTTAGGGTACGGCTTAGGGTACGGGTTCGGGGACGGCTTCGGGTACGGCGTAGGGTATGGGTTAGGGTTAGGGTTAGGGTTAGTGTTAGGGTTAGGGCTCGGTTTAGGGTATTGGTTAGGATTAGGGTACGTGTTAGGGTTAGGGTAGGGGTTAGGGTTAGGGTACGCGTTAGGGTTAGGGTAGTTATTAAACCTATCCGACTCTCTAGATACCCCTTAGCACGTAAAGGAATATTATTTGGAGGTCCAGCCATGGAGAAGAGTTTAGACACTAGGATAAGATAAGGAACACACCCATTATAAAGAAATCACATTAGGATTCTCTTTTTAAGCTGTTCCTTAAAACACTAGTGCTTAGGAAATCTATTGGAGGCAGAAGCAGTCAAGGGTAGCCTAGGGTTAGGGTTAGGTTTAGGGTTAGGCTTAGGGTACGGCTTAGGGTACGGGTTCGGGGAGGGCTTCGGGTACGGCGTAGTGTATGGGTTAGGGTTAGGGTTAGGGTTACTGTTAGGGTTAGGGCTCGGTTTAAGGTACGGGTTAGGATTAGGGTACGTGTTAGGGTTAGGGTAGGTGTTAGGGTTAGGGTACGCGTTAGGGTTAGGGTAGTTATTAAAGCTATCCCACTCTCTAGATATACCTTAGCACGTAAAGGAATATTATTTGGGGGTCCAGCCATTGAGAAGAGTTTAGACACAAGGATAAGATAAGGAACACACCCATTATAAAGAAATCACATTAGGATTCTCTTTTTAAGCTGTTCCTTAAAACACTAGTGCTTAGGAAATCTATTGGAGGCAGTAGCAGTCAAGCGTAGCCTAGGGTTAGGGTTAGGCTTCGGGTTAGGCTTAGGGTAAGGCTTAGGGTACGGGTTCGGGGAGGGGTTCGAGTACGGCGTAGGGTATGGGTTAGGGGTAGGGTTAGGGTTAGTGTTAGGGTTAGAGCTCGGTTTAGGGTACGGTTTAGGTTTCGGGTACGTGTTAGGGATAGGGTAGGGGTTAGGGTTAGGGTAAGTGTTAGGGTTAGGGTAGTTATTAAACCTATCCCACTCTCTAGATACCCCTTAGCACGTAAAGGAATATTATTTGGGGGTCCAGCCATGGAGAAGAGTTTAGACATTAAGATAATATAAGGAACACACACATTATAAAGAAATCACATTAGGATTCTCTTTTTAAGCTGTTCCTTAAAACACTAGTGCTTAGGAAATCTATTGGAGGCAGAAGCAGTCAAGGGTAGCCTAGGGTTAGGGTTAGGCTTAGGGTTAGGCTTAGGGTACGGCTTAGGGTACGGGTTCGGGGAGGGCTTCGGGTATGGCATAGGGTATGGTTTAGGGTTAGGGTTAGTTTTAGGGTTAGGCCTCACTTTAGGGTACGGGTTAGGATTAGGGTACGTGTTAGCGTTAGGGTAGTGGTTAGGGTTAGTGTACATTTTAGTGTTAGGGTAGTTATTAAACCTATCCCACTCTCTAGATACCCCTTAGCACATAAAGGAATATTATTTGTGGGTCCAGCCATGGAGAAAAGTTTAGACACTAGGATAAGATAAGGAACATACCCATTATAAAGAAATCACATTAGGATTCTCTTTTTAAGCTGTTCCGTAAATCACTAGTGCTTAGGACATCTATTGGAGGCAGAAGCAGTCAAGGGTAGCCTAGGGTTAGGGTTAGGCTTAGGGTTAGGCTTAGGGTACGGCTTTGGGTACGGGCTCGGGGAGGGCTTCGGGTACGGCGTAGGGTATGGGTTAGGTTTAGGGTTAGGGTTAATGTTAGGGTTAAGGCTCGGTTTAGGGTACGGGTTAGGATTAGGGTACGTATTAGGGTTAGGGTAGGGGTTAGGGTTAGGGTACGCGTTAGGTTTAGGGTAGTTATTAAACCTATCCCACTCTCTAGATACCCCTTAGCACGTAAAGCAATACTATTTGGGGGTCCATCCATGGAGAAGAGTTTAGACACTAAGATAATATAAGGAACACACACATTATAAAGAAATCACATTAGGATTCTCTTTTTAAGCTGTTCCTTAAAACACTAGTGCTTAGGATATCTATTGGAGCCCGAAGCAGTCAATGGTAGCCTAGGGTTAGGGTTAGGCTTGGGTTTAGGTTTAGGGTACAGCTTAGGGTACGGGTTCGGGGAGGGGTTCTGGTACGGCGTAGGGTATGGGTTATGGTTAGGGTTTGTGTTAGTGTTAGGGTTAGGGCTCCGTTTAGGGTACGGGTTAGGATTAGGGTACGTGTTAGGGTTAGGTTAGGGGTTAGGGTTAGGGTACGCGTTAGAGGTAGGGTTGTTATTAAATCTATCCCACTCTCTAGATACCCCTTAGCACGTAAAGGAATATTATTTGGGTGTCCAGCCATAGAGAAGAGTTTAGACACTAGGATAAGATAAGGAACACACCTATTATAAAGAAATCACATTAGGATTCTTTTTTATGCTGTTCCTTAAAACACTAGAGCTTAGGAAATCTATTGGAGGCAGAAGCAGTCAAGGGTAGCCTTGGGTTAGTGTTAGGCTTATGGTTAGGCTTAGGGTACGGCTTAGGGTACGGGTTCGGGGATGGCTTCGTGTACGGCGTAGGGTATGGGTTAGGGTTAGGTTTAGGGTTAGTGTTAGGGTTAAGGCTCGGTTTAGGGTACGGGTTAGGATTAGGGTACGTGTTAGGTTTAGGGTAGGTGTTAGGGTTAGGGTACGCGTTAGGGTTAGGGTAGTTATTAAACCTATCCCAATCTCTAGATACCCCTTAGCACGTAAAGCAATACTATTTGGGTGTCCAGCCATGGAGAAGAGTTTAGACACTAGGATAAAATAAGGAACAAACCCATTATAAAGAAATCACATTAGGATTCTCTTTTTAAGCTGTTCCTTAAAACACTATTGCTTAGGAAATCTATTGGAGGCAGAAGCAGTCAAGGGTAGCCTAGGGTTAGGGTTAGACTTAGGGTACGGCTTAGGGTACGGGTTCGGGGAGGGCTTCGGGTACGGCGTAGGGTATGGGTTAGGGTTAGGTTTAGGGTTAGTGTTAGGGTTAAGGCTCGGTTTAGGGTACGAGTTAGGATTAGGGTACGTGTTAGGGTTAGGGTAGGGGTTAGGGTTATGGTACGTGTTAGGGTTAGGGTAGTTATTAAACCTATCCCACTCTCTAGATACCACTTAGCACGTAAAGGAATATTATTTGGAGGTCCAGCCATGGAGACGAGTTTAGACACTAGGATAAGATAAGGAACACACCCATTATAAAGAAATCACATTAGGATTCTCTTTTTAAACTGTTCCTTAAAACACTAGTGCTTAGGAAATCTATTGGAGGCAGAAGCAGTCAAGGGTAGCCTAGGGTTAGGGTAAGGCTTAGGGTTAGGGTTAGGGTACGGCTTAGGGTACGGGTTCGGGGAGGGGTTCGGATATGGCGTAGGGTATGAGTTAGGGTTAGGGTTAGGGATAGGGCTCGGTTTAGGTTACGGGTTAGGATTAGGGTACGTGTTAGGGTTAGGGTAGGGGATAGGGTTAGGGTACGCGTTAAGGTTAGGGTAGTTATTAAACCTATCCCACTCTCTAGATACCCCTTAGCACGTAAAGGAACATTATTTGGGGGTCCAGCCATGGAGAAGAGTTTAGACACTAGGATAAGATAAGGAACACACCCATTATAAAGAAATCACATTAGGATTCTCTTTTTAAGCTGTTCCTTAAAACACTAGTGCTTAGGAAATCTATTGGAGGCAGAAGCAGTCAAGGGTAGCCTAGGGTTAGGGTTAGGCTTAGGGTTAGGCTTAGGGTACGGCTTAGGGTACGGGTTCGGGGAGGGCTTCGGGTACGGCGTAGGGTATGGGTTAGGGTTAGGGTTAGGGTTAGTGTTAGGGTTAGGGCTCGGTTTAAGGTACGGGTTAGGATTAGGGTACGTGTTAGGGTTAGGGTAGGTGTTAGGGTTAGGGTACGCGTTAGGGTTAGGTTAGTTATTAAAGCTATCCCACTCTCTAGATATACCTTAGCACGTAAAGGAATATTATTTGGGGGTCCAGCCATTGAGAAGAGATTAGACACAAGGATCAGATAAGGAACACACCCATTATAAAGAAATCACATTAGGATTCTCTTTTTAAGCTGTTCCTTAAAACATTAGTGCTTAGGAAATCTATTGGAGGAAGAAGCAGTCAAGGTTAGCCTAGGGTTAGGGTTAGGCTTAGGATTAGGTTTAGGATACGGCTTAGGGTATGGGTTCGGGGAGAGTTTCGGGCACGGCGTAGGGTATGGGTTAGGGTTAGGGTTACGGTTAGTGTTAGGGTTAGGGCTCGGTTTAGGGTACGGGTTAGGATTAGGGTACGTGTTAAGGTTAGGGTAGGGGTTAGGGTTAGGTTAGGCGTTAGGGTTAGGGTAGTTATTAAACCTATCCCACTCTCTAGATACCCCTTAGCACGTAAACGAATATTATTTGGAGGTGCAGCCATGGAGAAGAGTTTAGACAGTAGGATAAGATAAGGAACACACCCATTATAAAGAAATCCCATTAGGATTCTCTTTTTATGCTGTTCCTTAAAACACTAGAGCTTAGGAAATCTATTGGAGTCTGAAGCAGTCAAGGGTAGCGTAAGGTTAGTGTTAGGCTTAGGGTTAGGCTTAGGGTACGTCTTAGGGTACGGGTTCGGGGACGGCTTCGGGTACGGCGTAGGTTATGGGTTAGGGTTAGCGTTAGGGTTAGTGTTAGCGTTAAGGCTCGGTTTAGGGTACGGGTTAGGATTAGGGTACGTGTTAGGGTTAGGGTAGGGGTTAGGGTTAGGGTACGCGTTAGGGTTAGGGTAGTTATTAAACCTATCCCACTCTCTAGATACCCCTTAGCACGTAAAGGAATATTATTTGGGGTTCCAGCCATGGAGAAGAGTTTAGACACTAGGGTAAGATAAGGAACACACCGATTATAAAGAAATCACATTAGGATTCTCTTTTTAAGCTGTTCCTTAAAACACTAGTGCTTAGGAAATCTATTGGAGGCAGAAGCAGTCAAGGGTAGCCTAGGGTTAGGGTTAGGCTTAGGGTTAGGCTTAGGGTACGGCTTAGGGTACGGGTTCGAGGAGGGCTTCGGGTACGGCGTAGGGTATGGGTTAGGGATAGAGTTAGGGTTAGTGTTAGGGTTAGGGCTCTGTTTAGGGTACGGGTTAGGATTAGGGTACGTGTTAGGGTTAGGGTAAGGGTTAGGGTTAGAGTACGCGTTAGGGTTAGGGTAGTTATTAAACCTATCCCACTCTCTAGATACCCCTTAGCACGTAAAGGAATATTATTTGGGGGTCCAGGCATGGAGAAGAGTTTAGACACTAGGATAAGATAAGGAACACACCCATTATTAAGAAATCACATTAGGATTCTCTTTTTAAGCTGTTCCTTAAAACACTAGTGCTTAGGAAATCTATTGGAGGCAGAAGCAGTGAAGGGCAGCCTAGGGTTAAGGTTAGGCTTAGGGTTAGGCTTAGGGTACGGCTTAGGGTACGGGTTCGGGGAGGGGTTCGTGTACGGCGTAGGGTATGGGTTAGGGTTAGGGTTTGGGTTAGTGTTAGGGTTAGGGCTCCGTTTAGTGTACGGGTTAGGATTAGGGTACGTGTTAGGGTTAGGGTAGGGGTTAGGGTTAGGGTACGCGTTAGTTTTAGGGTAGTTATTAAACCTATCCAACTGTCTAGATACCCCTTAGAACGTAAAGGAATATTATTTGGGGTCCAGCCATAGAGAAGAGTTTAGACACTAGGATAAAATAAGGAACACACCTATTATAAAGAAATCACATTAGGATTCTCTTTTTAAGCTGTTCCTTAAAACACTAGTGCTTAGGAAATCTATTGGAGCCCGAAGCAGTCAATGGTAGCCTAGGGTTAGGGTTAGGCTTGGGTTTAGGTTTAGGGTACAGCTTAGGGTACGGGTTCGGGGAGGGGTTCGGGTACGGCGTAGGGTATGGGTTAGGGTTAGGGTTTGTGTTAGTGTTAGGGTTAGGGCTCCGTTTAGGGTACGGGTTAGGATTAGGGTACGTGTTAGTGTTAGGTTAGGGGTTAGGGTTAGGGTACGCGTTAGGGTTAGGGTAGTTATTAAACCTATCCCACTCTCTAGATACCCCTTAGCAGGTAAAGGAATATTATTTGGGGTTCCAGCCATGGAGAAGAGTTTAGACACTAGGATAAGATAAGGAACAGACCGATTATAAAGAAATCACATTAGGATTCTCTTTTTAAGATGTTCCTTAAAACATTAGTGCTTAGGAAATCTATTGGAGGCAGAAGCAGTCAAGGGTAGCCTAGGGTTAGGGTTAGGCTTGGGGTTAGGCTTAGGGTACAGCTTAGGGTACGGGTTCGGGGAGGGGTTCGGGTACGGCGTAGGGTATGCGTTAGGGTTAGGGTTTCGGTTAGTGTTAGGGTTAGGGCTCCGTTTAGGGTACGGGTTAGTATTAGGGTACGTGTTAGGGTTAGGGTAGGGGTTAGGGTTAGGGTACGTGTTAGGGTTAGGGTAGTTATTAAACCTATCCCACCCTCTAGATACCCCTTAGCACGTAAAGGAATATTATTTGTGGTTCCAGCCATGGAGAAGAGTTTAGACACTAGGATAAGATAAGGAACACACCGATTATGAAGAAATCACATTAGGATTATCTTTTTAAGCTGTTCCTTAAAACACTAGTGCTTAGGAAATCTATTGGAGGCAGAAGCAGTTAAGGGTAGCCTAGGGTTAGGGTTAGGCTTAGGGTACGGCTTAGGGTACGGGTTCGGGGAGGGCTTCGGGTACGGCGTAGGGTATGGGTTAGGATTAGGGTTAGGGTTAGTGTTAGGGTTAGGGCTCGGTTTAGGGAACGTGTTAGCGTTAGGGTAGGGGTTAGGGTTAGGGTACGCGTTAGAGGTAGGGTTGTTATTAAATCTATCCCACTCTCTAGATACCCCTTAGCACGTAAAGGAATATTATTGGGGTGTCCAGCCATAGAGAAGAGTTTAGACACTAGGATAAGATAAGGAACACACCTATTATAAAGAAATCACATTAGGATTCTCTTTTTATGCTGTTCCTTAAAACACTAGAGCTTAGGAAATCTATTGGAGGCAGAAGCAGTCAAGGGTAGCCTTGGGTTAGTGTTAGGCTTATGGTTAGGCTTAGGGTACGGCGTAGGGTACGGGTTCGGGGATGGCTTCGGGTACGGCGTAGGGTATGGGTTAGGGTTAGGTTTAGGGTTAGTGTTAGGGTTAAGGCTCGGTTTAGGGTACGGGTTAGGATTAGGGTACGTGTTAGGTTTAGGGTAGGTGTTAGGGTTAGGGTACGCGTTCGGGTTAGGGTAGTTATTAAACCTATCCCAATCTCTAGATACCCCTTAGCACGTAAAGCAATACTATTTGGGGGTCCAGCCATGGAGAAGAGTTTAGACACTAGGATAAAATAAGGAACAAACCCATTATAAAGAAATCACATTAGGATTCTCTTTTTAAGCTGTTCCTTAAAACACTATTGCTTAGGAAATCTATTGGAGGCAGAAGCAGTCAAGGGTAGCCTAGGGTTAGGGTTAGACTTAGGTTACGGCTTAGGGTACGGGTTCGGGGAGGGCTTCGGGTACGGCGTAGGGTATGGGTTAGGGTTAGGTTTAGGGTTAGTGTTAGGGTTAAGGCTCGGTTTAGGGTACGAGTTAGGATTAGGGTACGTGTTAGGGTTAGGGTAGGGATTAGGGTTATGGTACGTGTTAGGGTTAGGGTAGTTATTAAACCTATCCCACTCTCTAGATACCACTTAGCACGTAAAGGAATATTATTTGGAGGTCCAGCCATGGAGACGAGTATAGACACTAGGATAAGATAAGGAACAAACCCATTATAAAGAAATCACATTAGGATTCTCTTTTTAAACTGTTCCTTAAAACACTAGTGCTTAGGAAATCTATTGGAGGCAGAAGCAGTCAAGGGTAGCCTAGGGTTAGGGTAAGGCTTAGGGTTAGGGTTAGGGTACGGCTTAGGGTACGGGTTCGGGGAGGGGTTCGGATATGGCGTAGGGTATGAGTTAGGGTTAGGGTTAGGGATAGGGCTCGGTTTAGGTTACGGGTTAGGATTAGGGTACGTGTTAGGGTTAGGGTAGGGGATAGGGTTAGGGTACGCGTTAAGGTTAGGGTAGTTATTAAACCTATCCCACTCTCTAGATACCCCTTAGCACGTAAAGGAACATTATTTGGGGGTCCAGCCATGGAGAAGAGTTTAGACACTAGGATAAGATAAGGAACACACCCATTATAAAGAAATCACATTAGGATTCTCTTTTTAAGCTGTTCCTTAAAACACTAGTGCTTAGGAAATCTATTGGAGGCAGAAGCAGTCAAGGGTAGCCTAGGGTTAGGGTTAGGCTTAGGGTTAGGCTTAGGGTACGGCTTAGGGTACGGGTTCAGGGAGGGCTTCGGGTACGGCGTAGGGTATGGGTTAGGGTTAGGGTTAGGGTTAGTGTTAGGGTTAGGGCTCGGTTTAAGGTACGGGTTAGGATAAGGGTACGTGTTAGGGTTAGGGTAGGTGTTAGGGTTAGGGTACGCGTTAGGGTTAGGGTAGTTATTAAAGCTATCCCACTCTCTAGATATACCTTAGCACGTAAAGGAATATTATTTGGGGGTCCAGCCATTGAGAAGAGATTAGACACAAGGATAAGATAAGGAACACACCCATTATAAAGAAATCACATTAGGATTCTCTTTTTAAGCTGTTCCTTAAAACATTAGTGCTTAGGAAATCTATTGGAGGAAGAAGCAGTCAAGGTTAGCCTAGGGTTAGGGTTAGGCTTAGGATTAGGTTTAGGATACGGCTTAGGGTATGGGTTCGGGGAGAGTTTCGGGCACGGCGTAGGGTATGGGTTAGGGTTAGGGTTACGGTTAATGTTAGGGTTAGGGCTCGGTTTAGGGTACGGGTTAGGATTAGGGTACGTGTTAAGGTTAGGGTAGGGGTTAGGGTTAGGTTAGGCGTTAGGGTTAGGGTAGTTATTAAACCTATCCCACTCTCTAGATACCCCTTAGCACGTAAACGAATATTATTTGGAGGTGCAGACATGGAGAAGAGTTTAGACAGTAGGATAAGATAAAGAACACACCCATTATAAAGAAATCCCATTAGGATTCTCTTTTTATGCTGTTCCTTAAAACACTAGAGCTTAGGAAATCTATTGGAGTCTGAAGCAGTCAAGGGTTGCCTAGGGTTAGTGTTAGGCTTAGGGTTAGGCTTAGGGTACGTCTTAGGGTACGGGTTCGGGGACGGCTTCGGGTACGGCGTAGGTTATGGGTTAGGGTTAGTGTTAGCGTTAAGTCTCGGTTTAGGGTACGGGTTAGGATTAGGGTACGTGTTAGGGTTAGGGTAGGGGTTAGGGTTAGGGTACGCGTTAGGGTTAGGGTAGTTATTAAACCTATCCCACTCTCTAGATACCCCTTAGCACGTAAAGGAATATTATTTGGGGTTCCAGCCATGGAGAAGAGTTTAGACACTAGGGTAAGATAAGGAACACACCGATTATAAAGAAATCACATTAGGATTCTCTTTTTAAGCTGTTCCTTAAAACACTAGTGCTTAGGAAATCTATTGGAGGCAGAAGCAGTCAAGGGTAGCCTAGGGTTAGGGTTAGGCTTAGGGTTAGGCTTAGGGTACGGCTTAGGGTACGGGTTCAAGGAGGGCTTCGGGTACGGCGTAGGGTATGGGTTAGGGATAGAGTTAGGGTTAGTGTTAGGGTTAGGGCTCTGTTTAGGGTACGGGTTAGGATTAGGGTACGTGTTAGGGTTAGGGTAAGGGTTAGGGTAGTTATTAAACCTATCCCACTCTCTAGATACCCCTTAGCACGTAAAGGAATATTATATGGGGGTCCAGGCATGGAGAAGAGTTTAGACACTAGGATAAGATAAGGAACACACCCATTATTAAGAAATCACATTAGGATTCTCTTTTTAAGCTGTTCCTTAAAACACTAGTGCTTAGGAAATCTATTGGAGGCAGAAGCAGTGAAGGGCAGCCTAGGGTTAGGGTTAGGCTTAGGGTTAGGCTTAGGGTACGGCTTAGGGTACGGGTTCGGGGAGGGGTTCGTGTACGGCGTAGGGTATGGGTTAGGGTTAGGGTTTGGGTTAGTGTTAGGGTTAGGGCTCCGTTTAGTGTACGGGTTAGGATTAGGGTACGTGTTAGGGTTAGGGTAGGGGTTAGGGTTAGGGTACGCATTAGTTTTAGGGTAGTTATTAAACCTATCCAACTGTCTAGATACCCCTTAGCACGTAAAGGAATATTATTTGTGGGTCCAGCCATAGAGAAGAGTTTAGACACTAGGATAAAATAAGGAACACACCTATTATAAAGAAATCACATTAGGATTCTCTTTTTAAGCTGTTCCTTAAAACACTAGTGCTTAGGAAATCTATTGGAGCCCGAAGCAGTCAATGGTAGCCTAGGGTTAGGGTTAGGCTTGGGTTTAGGTTTAGGGTACAGCTTAGGGTACGGGTTCGGGGAGGGGTTCGGGTACGGCGTAGGGTATGGGTTAGGGTTAGGGTTTGTGTTAGTGTTAGGGTTAGGGCTCCGTTTAGGGTACGGGTTAGGATTAGGGTACGTGTTAGGGTTAGGTTAGGGGTTAGGGTTAGGGTACGCGTTAGGGTTAGGGTAGTTATTAAACCTATCCCACTCTCTAGATACCCCTTAGCAGGTAAAGGAATATTATTTGGGGTTCCAGCCATGGAGAAGAGTTTAGACACTAGGATAAGATAAGGAACACACCGATTATAAAGAAATCACATTAGGATTCTCTTTTTAAGATGTTCCTTAAAACATTAGTGCTTAGGAAATCTATTGGAGGCAGAAGCAGTCAAGGGTAGCTTAGGGTTAGGGTTAGGCTTGGGGTTAGGCTTAGGGTACAGCTTAGGGTACGGGTTCGGGGAGGGGTTCGGGTACGGCGTAGGGTATGCGTTAGGGTTAGGGTTTCGGTTAGTGTTAGGGTTAGGGCTCCGTTTAGGGTACGTGTTAGGGTTAGGGTAGGGGTTAGGGTTAGGGTACGTGTTAGGGTTAGGGTAGTTATTAAACCTATCCCACCCTCTAGATACCCCTTAGCACGTAAAGGAATATTATTTGGGGTTCCAGCCATGGAGAAGAGTTTAGACACTAGGATAAGATAAGGAACACACCGATTATAAGGAAATCACATTAGGATTATCTTTTTAAGCTGTTCCTTAAAACACTAGTGCTTAGGAAATCTATTGGAGGCAGAAGCAGTTAAGGGTAGCCTAGGGTTAGGGTTAGGCTTAGGGTACGGCTTAGGGTACGGGTTCGGGGAGGGCTTCGGGTACGGCGTAGGGTATGGGTTAGGATTAGGGTTAGGGTTAGTGTTAGGGTTAGGGCTCGGTTTGGGGTACGTGTTAGCGTTAGGTTAGGGGTTAGGGTTAGGGTACGCGTTAGAGGTAGGGTTGTTATTAAATCTATCCCACTCTCTAGATACCCCTTAGCACGTAAAGGAATATTATTTGGGTGTCCAGCCATAGAGAAGAGTTTAGACACTAGGATAAGATAAGGAACACACCTATTATAAAGAAATCACATTAGGATTCTCTTTTTATGCTGTTCCTTAAAACACTAGAGCTTAGGAAATCTATTGGAGGCAGAAGCAGTCAAGGGTAGCCTTGGGTTAGTGTTAGGCTTATGGTTAGGCTTAGGGTACGGCTTAGGGTACGGGTTCGGGGATGGCTTCGGGTACGGCGTAGGGTATGGGTTAGGGTTAGGGTTAGGGTTAGTGTTAGGGTTAAGGCTCGGTTTAGGGTACGGGTTAGGATTAGGGTACGTGTTAGGTTTAGGGTAGGTGTTAGGGTTAGGGTACGCGTTAGGGTTAGGGTAGTTATTAAACCTATCCCAATCTCTAGATACCCCTTAGCACGTAAAGCAATACTATTTGGGGGTCCATCCATGGAGAAGAGTTTAGACACTAAGATAATATAAGGAACACACACATTATAAAGAAATCACATTAGGATTCTCTTTTTAAGCTGTTCCTTAAAACACTAGTGCTTAGGAAATCTATTGGAGGCCGAGGCAGTCAATGGTAGCCTAGGGTTAGGGTTCGGCTTGGGGTTAGGCTTAGGGTACAGCTTAGGGTACGGGTTCGGGGAGGGGTTTGGGTACGGCGTAGGGTATGGGTTAGGGTTAGGGTTTGGTTTAGTGTTAGGGTTAGGGCTCCGTTTAGGGTACGGGTTAGGATTAGGGTACGTGTAAGGGTTAGGGTAGGGGTTAGGGTTAGGTTACGTGTTAGGGTTAGGGTAGTTATTAAACCTATCCCACTCTCTAGATACCCCTTAGCACGTAAAGGAATATTATTTGGGGTTCCAGCCATGGAGAAGAGTTTAGACACTAGGATAAGATAAGGAACACACCGATTATAAAGAAATCACATTAGGATTCTCTTTTTAAGCTGTTCCTTAAAACACTAGTGCTTAGGAAATCTATTGAAGGCAGTAGCAGTCAAGGGTAGCCTAGGGTTAGGGTTAGGCTTAGGGTACGGCTTAGTGTACGGCTTAGGGTACGGGTTCGGGGAGGGCTTCGGATACGGCGTAGGGTATGGGTTAGGATTAGGGTTAGCGTTAGTGTTAGGGTTAGGGCTCGGTTTAGCGTACGTGTTAGCGTTAGGGTAGGGGTTAGGATTAAGGTACGCGTTAGAGTTATGGTTGTTATTAAATCTATCCCACTCTCTAGATACACCTTAGCACGTAAAGGAATATTATTTGGGGGTCCAGCCATGGAGAAGAGTTTAGACACTAGGATAAAATAAGGAACAAACCCATTATAAAGAAATCACATTAGGATTCTCTTTTTAAGCTGTTCCTTAAAACACTATTGCTTAGGAAATCTATTGGAGGCAGAAGCAGTCAAGGGTAGCCTAGGGTTAGGATTAGACTTAGGGTAAGGCTTAGGGTACGGCTTAGGGTACGGGTTCGGGGAGGGGTTCGGGTACGGCGTAGGGTATGGGTTAGGGTTAGGGTTAGGGTTAGTGTTAGGGTTAGGGCTCGTTTTAGTGTATTGGTTAGGATTAGGGTACGTGTTAGGGTTAGGGTAGGGGTTAGGGTTATGGTACGTGTTAGGGTTAGGGTAGTTATTAAACCTATCCCACTCTCTAGATACCACTTAGCACGTAAAGGAATATTATTTGGAGGTCCAGCCATGGAGACGAGTTTAGACACTAGGATAAGATAAGGAACACACCCATTATAAATAAATCACATTAGGATTCTCTTTTTAAGCTGTTCCTTAAAACACTAGTGCTTAGGAATTCTATTGGAGGCAGAAGAAGTCAAGGGTAGTCTATGGTTAGGGTTAGGCTTAGGGTTAGTGTTAGGGTACGGCTTAGGGTACGGGTTCGGGGAAGGGTTCGTGTACGGCGTAGGCTATGGGTTAGGGTTAGGGTTAGTGTTAGGGTTAGGGCTCGGTTTAGGGTACGGGTTAGGGTTAGGGTACGTGTTAGGTTTAGGGTAGGGTTTAGGGTTAGGGTACGCGTTAGTGTTACGGTAGTTATTAAGTCTATCCCACTCCCTAGATACCCCTTAGCACGTAAAGGAATATTATTTGGGTGTCCAGCCATAGAGAAGAGTTTAGACACTAGGATAAGATAAGGAACACACCTATTATAAAGAAATCACATTAGGATTCTCTTTTTATGCTGTTCTTTAAAACACTAGAGCTTAGGAAATCTTTTGGAGGCAGAAGCAGTCAAGGGTAGCCTTGGGTTAGTGTTAGGCTTATGGTTAGGGTTAGGGTATGGCTTAGGGTACGGGTTCGGGGATGGCTTCGGGTACGGCGTAGGGTATGGGTTAGGGTTAGGGTTAGGGTTAGTGTTAGGGTTAAGGCTCGGTTTAGGGTACGGGTTAGGATTAGGGTACGTGTTAGGTTTAGGGTAGGTGTTAGGGTTAGGGTAGGCGTTAGGGTTAGGGTAGTTATTAAACCTATCCCACTCTCTAGATACCCCTTAGCACGTAAAGCAATACTATTTGGGGGTCCATCCATGGAGAAGAGTTTAGACACTAAGATAATATAAGGAACACACACATTATAAAGAAATCACATTAGGATTATCTTTTTAAGCTGTTCCTTAAAACACTAGTGCTTAGGAAATCTATTGGAGGCCGAGGCAGTCAAGGGAAGCCTAGGGTTAGGGTTCGGCTTGGGGTTAGGCTTAGGGTACAGCTTAGGGTACGGGTTCGGGGAGGGGTTTGGGTACGGCGTAGGGTATGGGTTAGGGTTAGGGTTTGGGTTAGTGTTAGGGTTAGGGCTCCGTTTAGGGTACGGGTTAGGATTAGTGTACGTGTTAGGGTTAGGGTAGGGGTTAGGGTAAGGTTACGTGTTAGGGTTAGGGTAGTTATTAAACCTATCCCACTCTCTAGATACCCCTTACCACGTAAAGGAATATTATTTGGGGTTCCAGCCATGGAGAAGAGTTTAGACACTAGGATAAGATAAGGAACACACCGATTATAAAGAAATCACATTAGGATTCTCTTTTTAAGCTGTTCCTTAAAACACTATTGCTTAGGAAAGCTATTGGAGGCAGGAGCAGTCAAGGGTAGCCTAGGGTTAGGGTTAGGCTTAGGGTACGGCTTAGGGTACGGCTTAGGGTACGGGTTCGGGGAGGGTTTCGGGTACGGCGTAGGGTATGGGTTAGGGTTAGGTTTAGGGTTAGTGTTAGGGTTAGGGCTCGTTTTAGTGTATTGGTTAGGATTAGGGTACGTGTTAGGGTTAGGGTAGGGGTTAGGGTTATGGTACGTGTTAGGGTTAGGGTAGTTATTAAACCTATCCCACTCTCTAGATACCACTTAGCACGTAAAGGAATATTATTTGGAGGTCCAGCCATGGAGACGAGTTTAGACACTAGGAGAAGATAAGGAACACACCCATTATAAAGAAATCACATTAGGATTCTCTTTTTAAACTGTTCCTTAAAACACTAGTGCTTAGGAAATCTATTGGAGGCAGAAGCCGTCAAGGGTAGCCTAGGGTTAGGGTTAGGCTTAGGGTTAGGGTTAGGGTACGGCTTAGGGTACGGGTTCGGGGAGGGGTTCGGATATGGCGTAGGGTATGAGTTAGGGTTAGGGTTAGGGATAGGGCTCGGTTTAGGGTACGGGTTAGGATTAGGGTACGTGTTAGGGTTAGGGTAGGGGATAGGGTTAGGGTACGCGTTAGGGTTAGGGTAGTTATTAAACCTATCCCACTCTCTAGATACCCCTTAGCACGTAAAGGAATATTATTTGGGATTCCCGCCATGGAGAAGAGTTTAGACACTAGGATAAGATGAGGAACACACCCATTATAAAGAAATCACATTAGGATTCACTTTTTAAGCTGTTACTTAAAACACTAGTGCTTAGGAAATCTATTGGAGGCAGAAGAAGTCAAGGGTAGCCTAGGGTTAGGGTTAGGCTTAGGGTTAGTGTTAGGGTATGGCTTAGGGTATGGGTTCGGGGAGTGGTTCGTGTACAGTGTAGGCTATGGGATAGGGTTAGGGTTAGGGTTCGTGTTAGGATTACGGCTCGGTTTAGGGTACGAGTTAGGATTAGGGTACGTGTTAGGGTTAGGGTAAGGGTTTGGGTTAGGGTACGCATTAGGGTTAGGGTAGTTATTAAACCTATCCCACTCTCTAGATACCCCTTAGCACGTCAAAGAGTATTATTTGGGGGTCTAGCCGTGGAGAAGAGTTTAGACACTAGGATTAGATAAGGAACACACCCATTATAAAGAAATCACATTAGGATTCTCTTTTTAAGATGTTCCTTAAAACACTAGTGCTTAGGAAATCTATTGGAGGCAGAAGCAGTCAAGGGTAGCCTAGGGTTAGGGTTAGGTTTGGGGTTAGGCTTACGGTACAGCTTAGGATACGGGTTCGGGGAGGGGTTCGGGTACGGCGTAGGGTATGGTTTAGGGTTAGGGTTAGGGTTAGTGTTAGGGTTAGGGCTCGTTTTAGGGTATTGGTTAGGATTAGGGTACGTGTTAGGGTTAGGGTAGGGGTTAGGGTTATGGTACGTGTTAGGGTTAGTGTAGTTATTAAACCTATCCCACTCTCTAGATACCACTTAGCACGTAAAGGAATATTATTTGGAGGTCCAGCCATGGAGACGAGTTTAGACACTAGGATTAGATAAGGAACACACCCATTATAAAGAAATCACATTAGGATTCTCTTTTTAAGCTGTTCCTTAAAACACTAGTGCTTAGGAAATCTATTGGAGGCAGAAGCAGTCAAGGGTAGCCTAGGGTTAGGGTTAGGCTTAGGGTTAGGCTTAGGGTACGGCTTAGGGTACGGGTTCGGGGAGGGCTTCGGGTATGGCATAGGGTATGGTTTAGGGTTAGGGTTAGTTTTAGGGTTAGGCCTCACTTTAGGGTACGGGTTAGGATTAGGGTACGTGTTAGCGTTAGGGTAGTGGTTAGGGTTAGTGTACATTTTAGTGTTAGGGTAGTTATTAAACCTATCCCACTCTCTAGATACCCCTTAGCACATAAAGGAATATTATTTGTGGGTCCAGCCATGGAGAAAAGTTTAGACACTAGGATAAGATAAGGAACATACCCATTATAAAGAAATCACATTAGGATTCTCTTTTTAAGCTGTTCCGTAAATCACTAGTGCTTAGGACATCTATTGGAGGCAGAAGCAGTCAAGGGTAGCCTAGGGTTAGGGTTAGGCTTAGGGTTAGGCTTAGGGTACGGCTTTGGGTACGGGCTCGGGGAGGGCTTCGGGTACGGCGTAGGGTATGGGTTAGGTTTAGGGTTAGGGTTAATGTTAGGGTTAAGGCTCGGTTTAGGGTACGGGTTAGGATTAGGGTACGTATTAGGGTTAGGGTAGGGGTTAGGGTTAGGGTACGCGTTAGGTTTAGGGTAGTTATTAAACCTATCCCACTCTCTAGATACCCCTTAGCACGTAAAGCAATACTATTTGGGGGTCCATCCATGGAGAAGAGTTTAGACACTAAGATAATATAAGGAACACACACATTATAAAGAAATCACATTAGGATTCTCTTTTTAAGCTGTTCCTTAAAACACTAGTGCTTAGGATATCTATTGGAGCCCGAAGCAGTCAATGGTAGCCTAGGGTTAGGGTTAGGCTTGGGTTTAGGTTTAGGGTACAGCTTAGGGTACGGGTTCGGGGAGGGGTTCTGGTACGGCGTAGGGTATGGGTTATGGTTAGGGTTTGTGTTAGTGTTAGGGTTAGGGCTCCGTTTAGGGTACGGGTTAGGATTAGGGTACGTGTTAGGGTTAGGTTAGGGGTTAGGGTTAGGGTACGCGTTAGAGGTAGGGTTGTTATTAAATCTATCCCACTCTCTAGATACCCCTTAGCACGTAAAGGAATATTATTTGGGTGTCCAGCCATAGAGAAGAGTTTAGACACTAGGATAAGATAAGGAACACACCTATTATAAAGAAATCACATTAGGATTCTTTTTTATGCTGTTCCTTAAAACACTAGAGCTTAGGAAATCTATTGGAGGCAGAAGCAGTCAAGGGTAGCCTTGGGTTAGTGTTAGGCTTATGGTTAGGCTTAGGGTACGGCTTAGGGTACGGGTTCGGGGATGGCTTCGTGTACGGCGTAGGGTATGGGTTAGGGTTAGGTTTAGGGTTAGTGTTAGGGTTAAGGCTCGGTTTAGGGTACGGGTTAGGATTAGGGTACGTGTTAGGTTTAGGGTAGGTGTTAGGGTTAGGGTACGCGTTAGGGTTAGGGTAGTTATTAAACCTATCCCAATCTCTAGATACCCCTTAGCACGTAAAGCAATACTATTTGGGTGTCCAGCCATGGAGAAGAGTTTAGACACTAGGATAAAATAAGGAACAAACCCATTATAAAGAAATCACATTAGGATTCTCTTTTTAAGCTGTTCCTTAAAACACTATTGCTTAGGAAATCTATTGGAGGCAGAAGCAGTCAAGGGTAGCCTAGGGTTAGGGTTAGACTTAGGGTACGGCTTAGGGTACGGGTTCGGGGAGGGCTTCGGGTACGGCGTAGGGTATGGGTTAGGGTTAGGTTTAGGGTTAGTGTTAGGGTTAAGGCTCGGTTTAGGGTACGAGTTAGGATTAGGGTACGTGTTAGGGTTAGGGTAGGGGTTAGGGTTATGGTACGTGTTAGGGTTAGGGTAGTTATTAAACCTATCCCACTCTCTAGATACCACTTAGCACGTAAAGGAATATTATTTGGAGGTCCAGCCATGGAGACGAGTTTAGACACTAGGATAAGATAAGGAACACACCCATTATAAAGAAATCACATTAGGATTCTCTTTTTAAACTGTTCCTTAAAACACTAGTGCTTAGGAAATCTATTGGAGGCAGAAGCAGTCAAGGGTAGCCTAGGGTTAGGGTAAGGCTTAGGGTTAGGGTTAGGGTACGGCTTAGGGTACGGGTTCGGGGAGGGGTTCGGATATGGCGTAGGGTATGAGTTAGGGTTAGGGTTAGGGATAGGGCTCGGTTTAGGTTACGGGTTAGGATTAGGGTACGTGTTAGGGTTAGGGTAGGGGATAGGGTTAGGGTACGCGTTAAGGTTAGGGTAGTTATTAAACCTATCCCACTCTCTAGATACCCCTTAGCACGTAAAGGAACATTATTTGGGGGTCCAGCCATGGAGAAGAGTTTAGACACTAGGATAAGATAAGGAACACACCCATTATAAAGAAATCACATTAGGATTCTCTTTTTAAGCTGTTCCTTAAAACACTAGTGCTTAGGAAATCTATTGGAGGCAGAAGCAGTCAAGGGTAGCCTAGGGTTAGGGTTAGGCTTAGGGTTAGGCTTAGGGTACGGCTTAGGGTACGGGTTCGGGGAGGGCTTCGGGTACGGCGTAGGGTATGGGTTAGGGTTAGGGTTAGGGTTAGTGTTAGGGTTAGGGCTCGGTTTAAGGTACGGGTTAGGATTAGGGTACGTGTTAGGGTTAGGGTAGGTGTTAGGGTTAGGGTACGCGTTAGGGTTAGGTTAGTTATTAAAGCTATCCCACTCTCTAGATATACCTTAGCACGTAAAGGAATATTATTTGGGGGTCCAGCCATTGAGAAGAGATTAGACACAAGGATCAGATAAGGAACACACCCATTATAAAGAAATCACATTAGGATTCTCTTTTTAAGCTGTTCCTTAAAACATTAGTGCTTAGGAAATCTATTGGAGGAAGAAGCAGTCAAGGTTAGCCTAGGGTTAGGGTTAGGCTTAGGATTAGGTTTAGGATACGGCTTAGGGTATGGGTTCGGGGAGAGTTTCGGGCACGGCGTAGGGTATGGGTTAGGGTTAGGGTTACGGTTAGTGTTAGGGTTAGGGCTCGGTTTAGGGTACGGGTTAGGATTAGGGTACGTGTTAAGGTTAGGGTAGGGGTTAGGGTTAGGTTAGGCGTTAGGGTTAGGGTAGTTATTAAACCTATCCCACTCTCTAGATACCCCTTAGCACGTAAACGAATATTATTTGGAGGTGCAGCCATGGAGAAGAGTTTAGACAGTAGGATAAGATAAGGAACACACCCATTATAAAGAAATCCCATTAGGATTCTCTTTTTATGCTGTTCCTTAAAACACTAGAGCTTAGGAAATCTATTGGAGTCTGAAGCAGTCAAGGGTAGCGTAAGGTTAGTGTTAGGCTTAGGGTTAGGCTTAGGGTACGTCTTAGGGTACGGGTTCGGGGACGGCTTCGGGTACGGCGTAGGTTATGGGTTAGGGTTAGCGTTAGGGTTAGTGTTAGCGTTAAGGCTCGGTTTAGGGTACGGGTTAGGATTAGGGTACGTGTTAGGGTTAGGGTAGGGGTTAGGGTTAGGGTACGCGTTAGGGTTAGGGTAGTTATTAAACCTATCCCACTCTCTAGATACCCCTTAGCACGTAAAGGAATATTATTTGGGGTTCCAGCCATGGAGAAGAGTTTAGACACTAGGGTAAGATAAGGAACACACCGATTATAAAGAAATCACATTAGGATTCTCTTTTTAAGCTGTTCCTTAAAACACTAGTGCTTAGGAAATCTATTGGAGGCAGAAGCAGTCAAGGGTAGCCTAGGGTTAGGGTTAGGCTTAGGGTTAGGCTTAGGGTACGGCTTAGGGTACGGGTTCGAGGAGGGCTTCGGGTACGGCGTAGGGTATGGGTTAGGGATAGAGTTAGGGTTAGTGTTAGGGTTAGGGCTCTGTTTAGGGTACGGGTTAGGATTAGGGTACGTGTTAGGGTTAGGGTAAGGGTTAGGGTTAGAGTACGCGTTAGGGTTAGGGTAGTTATTAAACCTATCCCACTCTCTAGATACCCCTTAGCACGTAAAGGAATATTATTTGGGGGTCCAGGCATGGAGAAGAGTTTAGACACTAGGATAAGATAAGGAACACACCCATTATTAAGAAATCACATTAGGATTCTCTTTTTAAGCTGTTCCTTAAAACACTAGTGCTTAGGAAATCTATTGGAGGCAGAAGCAGTGAAGGGCAGCCTAGGGTTAAGGTTAGGCTTAGGGTTAGGCTTAGGGTACGGCTTAGGGTACGGGTTCGGGGAGGGGTTCGTGTACGGCGTAGGGTATGGGTTAGGGTTAGGGTTTGGGTTAGTGTTAGGGTTAGGGCTCCGTTTAGTGTACGGGTTAGGATTAGGGTACGTGTTAGGGTTAGGGTAGGGGTTAGGGTTAGGGTACGCGTTAGTTTTAGGGTAGTTATTAAACCTATCCAACTGTCTAGATACCCCTTAGAACGTAAAGGAATATTATTTGGGGTCCAGCCATAGAGAAGAGTTTAGACACTAGGATAAAATAAGGAACACACCTATTATAAAGAAATCACATTAGGATTCTCTTTTTAAGCTGTTCCTTAAAACACTAGTGCTTAGGAAATCTATTGGAGCCCGAAGCAGTCAATGGTAGCCTAGGGTTAGGGTTAGGCTTGGGTTTAGGTTTAGGGTACAGCTTAGGGTACGGGTTCGGGGAGGGGTTCGGGTACGGCGTAGGGTATGGGTTAGGGTTAGGGTTTGTGTTAGTGTTAGGGTTAGGGCTCCGTTTAGGGTACGGGTTAGGATTAGGGTACGTGTTAGTGTTAGGTTAGGGGTTAGGGTTAGGGTACGCGTTAGGGTTAGGGTAGTTATTAAACCTATCCCACTCTCTAGATACCCCTTAGCAGGTAAAGGAATATTATTTGGGGTTCCAGCCATGGAGAAGAGTTTAGACACTAGGATAAGATAAGGAACAGACCGATTATAAAGAAATCACATTAGGATTCTCTTTTTAAGATGTTCCTTAAAACATTAGTGCTTAGGAAATCTATTGGAGGCAGAAGCAGTCAAGGGTAGCCTAGGGTTAGGGTTAGGCTTGGGGTTAGGCTTAGGGTACAGCTTAGGGTACGGGTTCGGGGAGGGGTTCGGGTACGGCGTAGGGTATGCGTTAGGGTTAGGGTTTCGGTTAGTGTTAGGGTTAGGGCTCCGTTTAGGGTACGGGTTAGTATTAGGGTACGTGTTAGGGTTAGGGTAGGGGTTAGGGTTAGGGTACGTGTTAGGGTTAGGGTAGTTATTAAACCTATCCCACCCTCTAGATACCCCTTAGCACGTAAAGGAATATTATTTGTGGTTCCAGCCATGGAGAAGAGTTTAGACACTAGGATAAGATAAGGAACACACCGATTATGAAGAAATCACATTAGGATTATCTTTTTAAGCTGTTCCTTAAAACACTAGTGCTTAGGAAATCTATTGGAGGCAGAAGCAGTTAAGGGTAGCCTAGGGTTAGGGTTAGGCTTAGGGTACGGCTTAGGGTACGGGTTCGGGGAGGGCTTCGGGTACGGCGTAGGGTATGGGTTAGGATTAGGGTTAGGGTTAGTGTTAGGGTTAGGGCTCGGTTTAGGGAACGTGTTAGCGTTAGGGTAGGGGTTAGGGTTAGGGTACGCGTTAGAGGTAGGGTTGTTATTAAATCTATCCCACTCTCTAGATACCCCTTAGCACGTAAAGGAATATTATTGGGGTGTCCAGCCATAGAGAAGAGTTTAGACACTAGGATAAGATAAGGAACACACCTATTATAAAGAAATCACATTAGGATTCTCTTTTTATGCTGTTCCTTAAAACACTAGAGCTTAGGAAATCTATTGGAGGCAGAAGCAGTCAAGGGTAGCCTTGGGTTAGTGTTAGGCTTATGGTTAGGCTTAGGGTACGGCGTAGGGTACGGGTTCGGGGATGGCTTCGGGTACGGCGTAGGGTATGGGTTAGGGTTAGGTTTAGGGTTAGTGTTAGGGTTAAGGCTCGGTTTAGGGTACGGGTTAGGATTAGGGTACGTGTTAGGTTTAGGGTAGGTGTTAGGGTTAGGGTACGCGTTCGGGTTAGGGTAGTTATTAAACCTATCCCAATCTCTAGATACCCCTTAGCACGTAAAGCAATACTATTTGGGGGTCCAGCCATGGAGAAGAGTTTAGACACTAGGATAAAATAAGGAACAAACCCATTATAAAGAAATCACATTAGGATTCTCTTTTTAAGCTGTTCCTTAAAACACTATTGCTTAGGAAATCTATTGGAGGCAGAAGCAGTCAAGGGTAGCCTAGGGTTAGGGTTAGACTTAGGTTACGGCTTAGGGTACGGGTTCGGGGAGGGCTTCGGGTACGGCGTAGGGTATGGGTTAGGGTTAGGTTTAGGGTTAGTGTTAGGGTTAAGGCTCGGTTTAGGGTACGAGTTAGGATTAGGGTACGTGTTAGGGTTAGGGTAGGGATTAGGGTTATGGTACGTGTTAGGGTTAGGGTAGTTATTAAACCTATCCCACTCTCTAGATACCACTTAGCACGTAAAGGAATATTATTTGGAGGTCCAGCCATGGAGACGAGTATAGACACTAGGATAAGATAAGGAACAAACCCATTATAAAGAAATCACATTAGGATTCTCTTTTTAAACTGTTCCTTAAAACACTAGTGCTTAGGAAATCTATTGGAGGCAGAAGCAGTCAAGGGTAGCCTAGGGTTAGGGTAAGGCTTAGGGTTAGGGTTAGGGTACGGCTTAGGGTACGGGTTCGGGGAGGGGTTCGGATATGGCGTAGGGTATGAGTTAGGGTTAGGGTTAGGGATAGGGCTCGGTTTAGGTTACGGGTTAGGATTAGGGTACGTGTTAGGGTTAGGGTAGGGGATAGGGTTAGGGTACGCGTTAAGGTTAGGGTAGTTATTAAACCTATCCCACTCTCTAGATACCCCTTAGCACGTAAAGGAACATTATTTGGGGGTCCAGCCATGGAGAAGAGTTTAGACACTAGGATAAGATAAGGAACACACCCATTATAAAGAAATCACATTAGGATTCTCTTTTTAAGCTGTTCCTTAAAACACTAGTGCTTAGGAAATCTATTGGAGGCAGAAGCAGTCAAGGGTAGCCTAGGGTTAGGGTTAGGCTTAGGGTTAGGCTTAGGGTACGGCTTAGGGTACGGGTTCAGGGAGGGCTTCGGGTACGGCGTAGGGTATGGGTTAGGGTTAGGGTTAGGGTTAGTGTTAGGGTTAGGGCTCGGTTTAAGGTACGGGTTAGGATAAGGGTACGTGTTAGGGTTAGGGTAGGTGTTAGGGTTAGGGTACGCGTTAGGGTTAGGGTAGTTATTAAAGCTATCCCACTCTCTAGATATACCTTAGCACGTAAAGGAATATTATTTGGGGGTCCAGCCATTGAGAAGAGATTAGACACAAGGATAAGATAAGGAACACACCCATTATAAAGAAATCACATTAGGATTCTCTTTTTAAGCTGTTCCTTAAAACATTAGTGCTTAGGAAATCTATTGGAGGAAGAAGCAGTCAAGGTTAGCCTAGGGTTAGGGTTAGGCTTAGGATTAGGTTTAGGATACGGCTTAGGGTATGGGTTCGGGGAGAGTTTCGGGCACGGCGTAGGGTATGGGTTAGGGTTAGGGTTACGGTTAATGTTAGGGTTAGGGCTCGGTTTAGGGTACGGGTTAGGATTAGGGTACGTGTTAAGGTTAGGGTAGGGGTTAGGGTTAGGTTAGGCGTTAGGGTTAGGGTAGTTATTAAACCTATCCCACTCTCTAGATACCCCTTAGCACGTAAACGAATATTATTTGGAGGTGCAGACATGGAGAAGAGTTTAGACAGTAGGATAAGATAAAGAACACACCCATTATAAAGAAATCCCATTAGGATTCTCTTTTTATGCTGTTCCTTAAAACACTAGAGCTTAGGAAATCTATTGGAGTCTGAAGCAGTCAAGGGTTGCCTAGGGTTAGTGTTAGGCTTAGGGTTAGGCTTAGGGTACGTCTTAGGGTACGGGTTCGGGGACGGCTTCGGGTACGGCGTAGGTTATGGGTTAGGGTTAGTGTTAGCGTTAAGTCTCGGTTTAGGGTACGGGTTAGGATTAGGGTACGTGTTAGGGTTAGGGTAGGGGTTAGGGTTAGGGTACGCGTTAGGGTTAGGGTAGTTATTAAACCTATCCCACTCTCTAGATACCCCTTAGCACGTAAAGGAATATTATTTGGGGTTCCAGCCATGGAGAAGAGTTTAGACACTAGGGTAAGATAAGGAACACACCGATTATAAAGAAATCACATTAGGATTCTCTTTTTAAGCTGTTCCTTAAAACACTAGTGCTTAGGAAATCTATTGGAGGCAGAAGCAGTCAAGGGTAGCCTAGGGTTAGGGTTAGGCTTAGGGTTAGGCTTAGGGTACGGCTTAGGGTACGGGTTCAAGGAGGGCTTCGGGTACGGCGTAGGGTATGGGTTAGGGATAGAGTTAGGGTTAGTGTTAGGGTTAGGGCTCTGTTTAGGGTACGGGTTAGGATTAGGGTACGTGTTAGGGTTAGGGTAAGGGTTAGGGTAGTTATTAAACCTATCCCACTCTCTAGATACCCCTTAGCACGTAAAGGAATATTATATGGGGGTCCAGGCATGGAGAAGAGTTTAGACACTAGGATAAGATAAGGAACACACCCATTATTAAGAAATCACATTAGGATTCTCTTTTTAAGCTGTTCCTTAAAACACTAGTGCTTAGGAAATCTATTGGAGGCAGAAGCAGTGAAGGGCAGCCTAGGGTTAGGGTTAGGCTTAGGGTTAGGCTTAGGGTACGGCTTAGGGTACGGGTTCGGGGAGGGGTTCGTGTACGGCGTAGGGTATGGGTTAGGGTTAGGGTTTGGGTTAGTGTTAGGGTTAGGGCTCCGTTTAGTGTACGGGTTAGGATTAGGGTACGTGTTAGGGTTAGGGTAGGGGTTAGGGTTAGGGTACGCATTAGTTTTAGGGTAGTTATTAAACCTATCCAACTGTCTAGATACCCCTTAGCACGTAAAGGAATATTATTTGTGGGTCCAGCCATAGAGAAGAGTTTAGACACTAGGATAAAATAAGGAACACACCTATTATAAAGAAATCACATTAGGATTCTCTTTTTAAGCTGTTCCTTAAAACACTAGTGCTTAGGAAATCTATTGGAGCCCGAAGCAGTCAATGGTAGCCTAGGGTTAGGGTTAGGCTTGGGTTTAGGTTTAGGGTACAGCTTAGGGTACGGGTTCGGGGAGGGGTTCGGGTACGGCGTAGGGTATGGGTTAGGGTTAGGGTTTGTGTTAGTGTTAGGGTTAGGGCTCCGTTTAGGGTACGGGTTAGGATTAGGGTACGTGTTAGGGTTAGGTTAGGGGTTAGGGTTAGGGTACGCGTTAGGGTTAGGGTAGTTATTAAACCTATCCCACTCTCTAGATACCCCTTAGCAGGTAAAGGAATATTATTTGGGGTTCCAGCCATGGAGAAGAGTTTAGACACTAGGATAAGATAAGGAACACACCGATTATAAAGAAATCACATTAGGATTCTCTTTTTAAGATGTTCCTTAAAACATTAGTGCTTAGGAAATCTATTGGAGGCAGAAGCAGTCAAGGGTAGCTTAGGGTTAGGGTTAGGCTTGGGGTTAGGCTTAGGGTACAGCTTAGGGTACGGGTTCGGGGAGGGGTTCGGGTACGGCGTAGGGTATGCGTTAGGGTTAGGGTTTCGGTTAGTGTTAGGGTTAGGGCTCCGTTTAGGGTACGTGTTAGGGTTAGGGTAGGGGTTAGGGTTAGGGTACGTGTTAGGGTTAGGGTAGTTATTAAACCTATCCCACCCTCTAGATACCCCTTAGCACGTAAAGGAATATTATTTGGGGTTCCAGCCATGGAGAAGAGTTTAGACACTAGGATAAGATAAGGAACACACCGATTATAAGGAAATCACATTAGGATTATCTTTTTAAGCTGTTCCTTAAAACACTAGTGCTTAGGAAATCTATTGGAGGCAGAAGCAGTTAAGGGTAGCCTAGGGTTAGGGTTAGGCTTAGGGTACGGCTTAGGGTACGGGTTCGGGGAGGGCTTCGGGTACGGCGTAGGGTATGGGTTAGGATTAGGGTTAGGGTTAGTGTTAGGGTTAGGGCTCGGTTTGGGGTACGTGTTAGCGTTAGGTTAGGGGTTAGGGTTAGGGTACGCGTTAGAGGTAGGGTTGTTATTAAATCTATCCCACTCTCTAGATACCCCTTAGCACGTAAAGGAATATTATTTGGGTGTCCAGCCATAGAGAAGAGTTTAGACACTAGGATAAGATAAGGAACACACCTATTATAAAGAAATCACATTAGGATTCTCTTTTTATGCTGTTCCTTAAAACACTAGAGCTTAGGAAATCTATTGGAGGCAGAAGCAGTCAAGGGTAGCCTTGGGTTAGTGTTAGGCTTATGGTTAGGCTTAGGGTACGGCTTAGGGTACGGGTTCGGGGATGGCTTCGGGTACGGCGTAGGGTATGGGTTAGGGTTAGGGTTAGGGTTAGTGTTAGGGTTAAGGCTCGGTTTAGGGTACGGGTTAGGATTAGGGTACGTGTTAGGTTTAGGGTAGGTGTTAGGGTTAGGGTACGCGTTAGGGTTAGGGTAGTTATTAAACCTATCCCAATCTCTAGATACCCCTTAGCACGTAAAGCAATACTATTTGGGGGTCCATCCATGGAGAAGAGTTTAGACACTAAGATAATATAAGGAACACACACATTATAAAGAAATCACATTAGGATTCTCTTTTTAAGCTGTTCCTTAAAACACTAGTGCTTAGGAAATCTATTGGAGGCCGAGGCAGTCAATGGTAGCCTAGGGTTAGGGTTCGGCTTGGGGTTAGGCTTAGGGTACAGCTTAGGGTACGGGTTCGGGGAGGGGTTTGGGTACGGCGTAGGGTATGGGTTAGGGTTAGGGTTTGGTTTAGTGTTAGGGTTAGGGCTCCGTTTAGGGTACGGGTTAGGATTAGGGTACGTGTAAGGGTTAGGGTAGGGGTTAGGGTTAGGTTACGTGTTAGGGTTAGGGTAGTTATTAAACCTATCCCACTCTCTAGATACCCCTTAGCACGTAAAGGAATATTATTTGGGGTTCCAGCCATGGAGAAGAGTTTAGACACTAGGATAAGATAAGGAACACACCGATTATAAAGAAATCACATTAGGATTCTCTTTTTAAGCTGTTCCTTAAAACACTAGTGCTTAGGAAATCTATTGAAGGCAGTAGCAGTCAAGGGTAGCCTAGGGTTAGGGTTAGGCTTAGGGTACGGCTTAGTGTACGGCTTAGGGTACGGGTTCGGGGAGGGCTTCGGATACGGCGTAGGGTATGGGTTAGGATTAGGGTTAGCGTTAGTGTTAGGGTTAGGGCTCGGTTTAGCGTACGTGTTAGCGTTAGGGTAGGGGTTAGGATTAAGGTACGCGTTAGAGTTATGGTTGTTATTAAATCTATCCCACTCTCTAGATACACCTTAGCACGTAAAGGAATATTATTTGGGGGTCCAGCCATGGAGAAGAGTTTAGACACTAGGATAAAATAAGGAACAAACCCATTATAAAGAAATCACATTAGGATTCTCTTTTTAAGCTGTTCCTTAAAACACTATTGCTTAGGAAATCTATTGGAGGCAGAAGCAGTCAAGGGTAGCCTAGGGTTAGGATTAGACTTAGGGTAAGGCTTAGGGTACGGCTTAGGGTACGGGTTCGGGGAGGGGTTCGGGTACGGCGTAGGGTATGGGTTAGGGTTAGGGTTAGGGTTAGTGTTAGGGTTAGGGCTCGTTTTAGTGTATTGGTTAGGATTAGGGTACGTGTTAGGGTTAGGGTAGGGGTTAGGGTTATGGTACGTGTTAGGGTTAGGGTAGTTATTAAACCTATCCCACTCTCTAGATACCACTTAGCACGTAAAGGAATATTATTTGGAGGTCCAGCCATGGAGACGAGTTTAGACACTAGGATAAGATAAGGAACACACCCATTATAAATAAATCACATTAGGATTCTCTTTTTAAGCTGTTCCTTAAAACACTAGTGCTTAGGAATTCTATTGGAGGCAGAAGAAGTCAAGGGTAGTCTATGGTTAGGGTTAGGCTTAGGGTTAGTGTTAGGGTACGGCTTAGGGTACGGGTTCGGGGAAGGGTTCGTGTACGGCGTAGGCTATGGGTTAGGGTTAGGGTTAGTGTTAGGGTTAGGGCTCGGTTTAGGGTACGGGTTAGGGTTAGGGTACGTGTTAGGTTTAGGGTAGGGTTTAGGGTTAGGGTACGCGTTAGTGTTACGGTAGTTATTAAATCTATCCCACTCCCTAGATACCCCTTAGCACGTAAAGGAATATTATTTGGGTGTCCAGCCATAGAGAAGAGTTTAGACACTAGGATAAGATAAGGAACACACCTATTATAAAGAAATCACATTAGGATTCTCTTTTTATGCTGTTCTTTAAAACACTAGAGCTTAGGAAATCTTTTGGAGGCAGAAGCAGTCAAGGGTAGCCTTGGGTTAGTGTTAGGCTTATGGTTAGGGTTAGGGTATGGCTTAGGGTACGGGTTCGGGGATGGCTTCGGGTACGGCGTAGGGTATGGGTTAGGGTTAGGGTTAGGGTTAGTGTTAGGGTTAAGGCTCGGTTTAGGGTACGGGTTAGGATTAGGGTACGTGTTAGGTTTAGGGTAGGTGTTAGGGTTAGGGTAGGCGTTAGGGTTAGGGTAGTTATTAAACCTATCCCACTCTCTAGATACCCCTTAGCACGTAAAGCAATACTATTTGGGGGTCCATCCATGGAGAAGAGTTTAGACACTAAGATAATATAAGGAACACACACATTATAAAGAAATCACATTAGGATTATCTTTTTAAGCTGTTCCTTAAAACACTAGTGCTTAGGAAATCTATTGGAGGCCGAGGCAGTCAAGGGAAGCCTAGGGTTAGGGTTCGGCTTGGGGTTAGGCTTAGGGTACAGCTTAGGGTACGGGTTCGGGGAGGGGTTTGGGTACGGCGTAGGGTATGGGTTAGGGTTAGGGTTTGGGTTAGTGTTAGGGTTAGGGCTCCGTTTAGGGTACGGGTTAGGATTAGTGTACGTGTTAGGGTTAGGGTAGGGGTTAGGGTAAGGTTACGTGTTAGGGTTAGGGTAGTTATTAAACCTATCCCACTCTCTAGATACCCCTTACCACGTAAAGGAATATTATTTGGGGTTCCAGCCATGGAGAAGAGTTTAGACACTAGGATAAGATAAGGAACACACCGATTATAAAGAAATCACATTAGGATTCTCTTTTTAAGCTGTTCCTTAAAACACTATTGCTTAGGAAAGCTATTGGAGGCAGGAGCAGTCAAGGGTAGCCTAGGGTTAGGGTTAGGCTTAGGGTACGGCTTAGGGTACGGCTTAGGGTACGGGTTCGGGGAGGGTTTCGGGTACGGCGTAGGGTATGGGTTAGGGTTAGGTTTAGGGTTAGTGTTAGGGTTAGGGCTCGTTTTAGTGTATTGGTTAGGATTAGGGTACGTGTTAGGGTTAGGGTAGGGGTTAGGGTTATGGTACGTGTTAGGGTTAGGGTAGTTATTAAACCTATCCCACTCTCTAGATACCACTTAGCACGTAAAGGAATATTATTTGGAGGTCCAGCCATGGAGACGAGTTTAGACACTAGGAGAAGATAAGGAACACACCCATTATAAAGAAATCACATTAGGATTCTCTTTTTAAACTGTTCCTTAAAACACTAGTGCTTAGGAAATCTATTGGAGGCAGAAGCCGTCAAGGGTAGCCTAGGGTTAGGGTTAGGCTTAGGGTTAGGGTTAGGGTACGGCTTAGGGTACGGGTTCGGGGAGGGGTTCGGATATGGCGTAGGGTATGAGTTAGGGTTAGGGTTAGGGATAGGGCTCGGTTTAGGGTACGGGTTAGGATTAGGGTACGTGTTAGGGTTAGGGTAGGGGATAGGGTTAGGGTACGCGTTAGGGTTAGGGTAGTTATTAAACCTATCCCACTCTCTAGATACCCCTTAGCACGTAAAGGAATATTATTTGGGATTCCCGCCATGGAGAAGAGTTTAGACACTAGGATAAGATGAGGAACACACCCATTATAAAGAAATCACATTAGGATTCACTTTTTAAGCTGTTACTTAAAACACTAGTGCTTAGGAAATCTATTGGAGGCAGAAGAAGTCAAGGGTAGCCTAGGGTTAGGGTTAGGCTTAGGGTTAGTGTTAGGGTATGGCTTAGGGTATGGGTTCGGGGAGTGGTTCGTGTACAGTGTAGGCTATGGGATAGGGTTAGGGTTAGGGTTCGTGTTAGGATTACGGCTCGGTTTAGGGTACGAGTTAGGATTAGGGTACGTGTTAGGGTTAGGGTAAGGGTTTGGGTTAGGGTACGCATTAGGGTTAGGGTAGTTATTAAACCTATCCCACTCTCTAGATACCCCTTAGCACGTCAAAGAGTATTATTTGGGGGTCTAGCCGTGGAGAAGAGTTTAGACACTAGGATTAGATAAGGAACACACCCATTATAAAGAAATCACATTAGGATTCTCTTTTTAAGATGTTCCTTAAAACACTAGTGCTTAGGAAATCTATTGGAGGCAGAAGCAGTCAAGGGTAGCCTAGGGTTAGGGTTAGGTTTGGGGTTAGGCTTACGGTACAGCTTAGGATACGGGTTCGGGGAGGGGTTCGGGTACGGCGTAGGGTATGGTTTAGGGTTAGGGTTAGGGTTAGTGTTAGGGTTAGGGCTCGTTTTAGGGTATTGGTTAGGATTAGGGTACGTGTTAGGGTTAGGGTAGGGGTTAGGGTTATGGTACGTGTTAGGGTTAGTGTAGTTATTAAACCTATCCCACTCTCTAGATACCACTTAGCACGTAAAGGAATATTATTTGGAGGTCCAGCCATGGAGACGAGTTTAGACACTAGGATTAGATAAGGAACACACCCATTATAAAGAAATCACATTAGGATTCTCTTTTTAAGCTGTTCCTTAAAACACTAGTGCTTAGGAAATCTATTGGAGGCAGAAGCAGTCAAGGGTAGCCTAGGGTTAGGGTTAGGCTTAGGGTTAGGCTTAGGGTACGGCTTAGGGTACGGGTTCGGGGAGGGCTTCGGGTATGGCATAGGGTATGGTTTAGGGTTAGGGTTAGTTTTAGGGTTAGGCCTCACTTTAGGGTACGGGTTAGGATTAGGGTACGTGTTAGCGTTAGGGTAGTGGTTAGGGTTAGTGTACATTTTAGTGTTAGGGTAGTTATTAAACCTATCCCACTCTCTAGATACCCCTTAGCACATAAAGGAATATTATTTGTGGGTCCAGCCATGGAGAAAAGTTTAGACACTAGGATAAGATAAGGAACATACCCATTATAAAGAAATCACATTAGGATTCTCTTTTTAAGCTGTTCCGTAAATCACTAGTGCTTAGGACATCTATTGGAGGCAGAAGCAGTCAAGGGTAGCCTAGGGTTAGGGTTAGGCTTAGGGTTAGGCTTAGGGTACGGCTTTGGGTACGGGCTCGGGGAGGGCTTCGGGTACGGCGTAGGGTATGGGTTAGGTTTAGGGTTAGGGTTAATGTTAGGGTTAAGGCTCGGTTTAGGGTACGGGTTAGGATTAGGGTACGTATTAGGGTTAGGGTAGGGGTTAGGGTTAGGGTACGCGTTAGGTTTAGGGTAGTTATTAAACCTATCCCACTCTCTAGATACCCCTTAGCACGTAAAGCAATACTATTTGGGGGTCCATCCATGGAGAAGAGTTTAGACACTAAGATAATATAAGGAACACACACATTATAAAGAAATCACATTAGGATTCTCTTTTTAAGCTGTTCCTTAAAACACTAGTGCTTAGGATATCTATTGGAGCCCGAAGCAGTCAATGGTAGCCTAGGGTTAGGGTTAGGCTTGGGTTTAGGTTTAGGGTACAGCTTAGGGTACGGGTTCGGGGAGGGGTTCTGGTACGGCGTAGGGTATGGGTTATGGTTAGGGTTTGTGTTAGTGTTAGGGTTAGGGCTCCGTTTAGGGTACGGGTTAGGATTAGGGTACGTGTTAGGGTTAGGTTAGGGGTTAGGGTTAGGGTACGCGTTAGAGGTAGGGTTGTTATTAAATCTATCCCACTCTCTAGATACCCCTTAGCACGTAAAGGAATATTATTTGGGTGTCCAGCCATAGAGAAGAGTTTAGACACTAGGATAAGATAAGGAACACACCTATTATAAAGAAATCACATTAGGATTCTTTTTTATGCTGTTCCTTAAAACACTAGAGCTTAGGAAATCTATTGGAGGCAGAAGCAGTCAAGGGTAGCCTTGGGTTAGTGTTAGGCTTATGGTTAGGCTTAGGGTACGGCTTAGGGTACGGGTTCGGGGATGGCTTCGTGTACGGCGTAGGGTATGGGTTAGGGTTAGGTTTAGGGTTAGTGTTAGGGTTAAGGCTCGGTTTAGGGTACGGGTTAGGATTAGGGTACGTGTTAGGTTTAGGGTAGGTGTTAGGGTTAGGGTACGCGTTAGGGTTAGGGTAGTTATTAAACCTATCCCAATCTCTAGATACCCCTTAGCACGTAAAGCAATACTATTTGGGTGTCCAGCCATGGAGAAGAGTTTAGACACTAGGATAAAATAAGGAACAAACCCATTATAAAGAAATCACATTAGGATTCTCTTTTTAAGCTGTTCCTTAAAACACTATTGCTTAGGAAATCTATTGGAGGCAGAAGCAGTCAAGGGTAGCCTAGGGTTAGGGTTAGACTTAGGGTACGGCTTAGGGTACGGGTTCGGGGAGGGCTTCGGGTACGGCGTAGGGTATGGGTTAGGGTTAGGTTTAGGGTTAGTGTTAGGGTTAAGGCTCGGTTTAGGGTACGAGTTAGGATTAGGGTACGTGTTAGGGTTAGGGTAGGGGTTAGGGTTATGGTACGTGTTAGGGTTAGGGTAGTTATTAAACCTATCCCACTCTCTAGATACCACTTAGCACGTAAAGGAATATTATTTGGAGGTCCAGCCATGGAGACGAGTTTAGACACTAGGATAAGATAAGGAACACACCCATTATAAAGAAATCACATTAGGATTCTCTTTTTAAACTGTTCCTTAAAACACTAGTGCTTAGGAAATCTATTGGAGGCAGAAGCAGTCAAGGGTAGCCTAGGGTTAGGGTAAGGCTTAGGGTTAGGGTTAGGGTACGGCTTAGGGTACGGGTTCGGGGAGGGGTTCGGATATGGCGTAGGGTATGAGTTAGGGTTAGGGTTAGGGATAGGGCTCGGTTTAGGTTACGGGTTAGGATTAGGGTACGTGTTAGGGTTAGGGTAGGGGATAGGGTTAGGGTACGCGTTAAGGTTAGGGTAGTTATTAAACCTATCCCACTCTCTAGATACCCCTTAGCACGTAAAGGAACATTATTTGGGGGTCCAGCCATGGAGAAGAGTTTAGACACTAGGATAAGATAAGGAACACACCCATTATAAAGAAATCACATTAGGATTCTCTTTTTAAGCTGTTCCTTAAAACACTAGTGCTTAGGAAATCTATTGGAGGCAGAAGCAGTCAAGGGTAGCCTAGGGTTAGGGTTAGGCTTAGGGTTAGGCTTAGGGTACGGCTTAGGGTACGGGTTCGGGGAGGGCTTCGGGTACGGCGTAGGGTATGGGTTAGGGTTAGGGTTAGGGTTAGTGTTAGGGTTAGGGCTCGGTTTAAGGTACGGGTTAGGATTAGGGTACGTGTTAGGGTTAGGGTAGGTGTTAGGGTTAGGGTACGCGTTAGGGTTAGGTTAGTTATTAAAGCTATCCCACTCTCTAGATATACCTTAGCACGTAAAGGAATATTATTTGGGGGTCCAGCCATTGAGAAGAGATTAGACACAAGGATCAGATAAGGAACACACCCATTATAAAGAAATCACATTAGGATTCTCTTTTTAAGCTGTTCCTTAAAACATTAGTGCTTAGGAAATCTATTGGAGGAAGAAGCAGTCAAGGTTAGCCTAGGGTTAGGGTTAGGCTTAGGATTAGGTTTAGGATACGGCTTAGGGTATGGTTTCGGGGAGAGTTTCGGGCACGGCGTAGGGTATGGGTTAGGGTTAGGGTTACGGTTAGTGTTAGGGTTAGGGCTCGGTTTAGGGTACGGGTTAGGATTAGGGTACGTGTTAAGGTTAGGGTAGGGGTTAGGGTTAGGTTAGGCGTTAGGGTTAGGGTAGTTATTAAACCTATCCCACTCTCTAGATACCCCTTAGCACGTAAACGAATATTATTTGGAGGTGCAGCCATGGAGAAGAGTTTAGACAGTAGGATAAGATAAGGAACACACCCATTATAAAGAAATCCCATTAGGATTCTCTTTTTATGCTGTTCCTTAAAACACTAGAGCTTAGGAAATCTATTGGAGTCTGAAGCAGTCAAGGGTAGCGTAAGGTTAGTGTTAGGCTTAGGGTTAGGCTTAGGGTACGTCTTAGGGTACGGGTTCGGGGACGGCTTCGGGTACGGCGTAGGTTATGGGTTAGGGTTAGCGTTAGGGTTAGTGTTAGCGTTAAGGCTCGGTTTAGGGTACGGGTTAGGATTAGGGTACGTGTTAGGGTTAGGGTAGGGGTTAGGGTTAGGGTACGCGTTAGGGTTAGGGTAGTTATTAAACCTATCCCACTCTCTAGATACCCCTTAGCACGTAAAGGAATATTATTTGGGGTTCCAGCCATGGAGAAGAGTTTAGACACTAGGGTAAGATAAGGAACACACCGATTATAAAGAAATCACATTAGGATTCTCTTTTTAAGCTGTTCCTTAAAACACTAGTGCTTAGGAAATCTATTGGAGGCAGAAGCAGTCAAGGGTAGCCTAGGGTTAGGGTTAGGCTTAGGGTTAGGCTTAGGGTACGGCTTAGGGTACGGGTTCGAGGAGGGCTTCGGGTACGGCGTAGGGTATGGGTTAGGGATAGAGTTAGGGTTAGTGTTAGGGTTAGGGCTCTGTTTAGGGTACGGGTTAGGATTAGGGTACGTGTTAGGGTTAGGGTAAGGGTTAGGGTTAGAGTACGCGTTAGGGTTAGGGTAGTTATTAAACCTATCCCACTCTCTAGATACCCCTTAGCACGTAAAGGAATATTATTTGGGGGTCCAGGCATGGAGAAGAGTTTAGACACTAGGATAAGATAAGGAACACACCCATTATTAAGAAATCACATTAGGATTCTCTTTTTAAGCTGTTCCTTAAAACACTAGTGCTTAGGAAATCTATTGGAGGCAGAAGCAGTGAAGGGCAGCCTAGGGTTAAGGTTAGGCTTAGGGTTAGGCTTAGGGTACGGCTTAGGGTACGGGTTCGGGGAGGGGTTCGTGTACGGCGTAGGGTATGGGTTAGGGTTAGGGTTTGGGTTAGTGTTAGGGTTAGGGCTCCGTTTAGTGTACGGGTTAGGATTAGGGTACGTGTTAGGGTTAGGGTAGGGGTTAGGGTTAGGGTACGCGTTAGTTTTAGGGTAGTTATTAAACCTATCCAACTGTCTAGATACCCCTTAGAACGTAAAGGAATATTATTTGGGGTCCAGCCATAGAGAAGAGTTTAGACACTAGGATAAAATAAGGAACACACCTATTATAAAGAAATCACATTAGGATTCTCTTTTTAAGCTGTTCCTTAAAACACTAGTGCTTAGGAAATCTATTGGAGCCCGAAGCAGTCAATGGTAGCCTAGGGTTAGGGTTAGGCTTGGGTTTAGGTTTAGGGTACAGCTTAGGGTACGGGTTCGGGGAGGGGTTCGGGTACGGCGTAGGGTATGGGTTAGGGTTAGGGTTTGTGTTAGTGTTAGGGTTAGGGCTCCGTTTAGGGTACGGGTTAGGATTAGGGTACGTGTTAGTGTTAGGTTAGGGGTTAGGGTTAGGGTACGCGTTAGGGTTAGGGTAGTTATTAAACCTATCCCACTCTCTAGATACCCCTTAGCAGGTAAAGGAATATTATTTGGGGTTCCAGCCATGGAGAAGAGTTTAGACACTAGGATAAGATAAGGAACAGACCGATTATAAAGAAATCACATTAGGATTCTCTTTTTAAGATGTTCCTTAAAACATTAGTGCTTAGGAAATCTATTGGAGGCAGAAGCAGTCAAGGGTAGCCTAGGGTTAGGGTTAGGCTTGGGGTTAGGCTTAGGGTACAGCTTAGGGTACGGGTTCGGGGAGGGGTTCGGGTACGGCGTAGGGTATGCGTTAGGGTTAGGGTTTCGGTTAGTGTTAGGGTTAGGGCTCCGTTTAGGGTACGGGTTAGTATTAGGGTACGTGTTAGGGTTAGGGTAGGGGTTAGGGTTAGGGTACGTGTTAGGGTTAGGGTAGTTATTAAACCTATCCCACCCTCTAGATACCCCTTAGCACGTAAAGGAATATTATTTGTGGTTCCAGCCATGGAGAAGAGTTTAGACACTAGGATAAGATAAGGAACACACCGATTATGAAGAAATCACATTAGGATTATCTTTTTAAGCTGTTCCTTAAAACACTAGTGCTTAGGAAATCTATTGGAGGCAGAAGCAGTTAAGGGTAGCCTAGGGTTAGGGTTAGGCTTAGGGTACGGCTTAGGGTACGGGTTCGGGGAGGGCTTCGGGTACGGCGTAGGGTATGGGTTAGGATTAGGGTTAGGGTTAGTGTTAGGGTTAGGGCTCGGTTTAGGGAACGTGTTAGCGTTAGGGTAGGGGTTAGGGTTAGGGTACGCGTTAGAGGTAGGGTTGTTATTAAATCTATCCCACTCTCTAGATACCCCTTAGCACGTAAAGGAATATTATTGGGGTGTCCAGCCATAGAGAAGAGTTTAGACACTAGGATAAGATAAGGAACACACCTATTATAAAGAAATCACATTAGGATTCTCTTTTTATGCTGTTCCTTAAAACACTAGAGCTTAGGAAATCTATTGGAGGCAGAAGCAGTCAAGGGTAGCCTTGGGTTAGTGTTAGGCTTATGGTTAGGCTTAGGGTACGGCGTAGGGTACGGGTTCGGGGATGGCTTCGGGTACGGCGTAGGGTATGGGTTAGGGTTAGGTTTAGGGTTAGTGTTAGGGTTAAGGCTCGGTTTAGGGTACGGGTTAGGATTAGGGTACGTGTTAGGTTTAGGGTAGGTGTTAGGGTTAGGGTACGCGTTCGGGTTAGGGTAGTTATTAAACCTATCCCAATCTCTAGATACCCCTTAGCACGTAAAGCAATACTATTTGGGGGTCCAGCCATGGAGAAGAGTTTAGACACTAGGATAAAATAAGGAACAAACCCATTATAAAGAAATCACATTAGGATTCTCTTTTTAAGCTGTTCCTTAAAACACTATTGCTTAGGAAATCTATTGGAGGCAGAAGCAGTCAAGGGTAGCCTAGGGTTAGGGTTAGACTTAGGTTACGGCTTAGGGTATGGGTTCGGGGAGGGCTTCGGGTACGGCGTAGGGTATGGGTTAGGGTTAGGTTTAGGGTTAGTGTTAGGGTTAAGGCTCGGTTTAGGGTACGAGTTAGGATTAGGGTACGTGTTAGGGTTAGGGTAGGGATTAGGGTTATGGTACGTGTTAGGGTTAGGGTAGTTATTAAACCTATCCCACTCTCTAGATACCACTTAGCACGTAAAGGAATATTATTTGGAGGTCCAGCCATGGAGACGAGTATAGACACTAGGATAAGATAAGGAACAAACCCATTATAAAGAAATCACATTAGGATTCTCTTTTTAAACTGTTCCTTAAAACACTAGTGCTTAGGAAATCTATTGGAGGCAGAAGCAGTCAAGGGTAGCCTAGGGTTAGGGTAAGGCTTAGGGTTAGGGTTAGGGTACGGCTTAGGGTACGGGTTCGGGGAGGGGTTCGGATATGGCGTAGGGTATGAGTTAGGGTTAGGGTTAGGGATAGGGCTCGGTTTAGGTTACGGGTTAGGATTAGGGTACGTGTTAGGGTTAGGGTAGGGGATAGGGTTAGGGTACGCGTTAAGGTTAGGGTAGTTATTAAACCTATCCCACTCTCTAGATACCCCTTAGCACGTAAAGGAACATTATTTGGGGGTCCAGCCATGGAGAAGAGTTTAGACACTAGGATAAGATAAGGAACACACCCATTATAAAGAAATCACATTAGGATTCTCTTTTTAAGCTGTTCCTTAAAACACTAGTGCTTAGGAAATCTATTGGAGGCAGAAGCAGTCAAGGGTAGCCTAGGGTTAGGGTTAGGCTTAGGGTTAGGCTTAGGGTACGGCTTAGGGTACGGGTTCAGGGAGGGCTTCGGGTACGGCGTAGGGTATGGGTTAGGGTTAGGGTTAGGGTTAGTGTTAGGGTTAGGGCTCGGTTTAAGGTACGGGTTAGGATAAGGGTACGTGTTAGGGTTAGGGTAGGTGTTAGGGTTAGGGTACGCGTTAGGGTTAGGGTAGTTATTAAAGCTATCCCACTCTCTAGATATACCTTAGCACGTAAAGGAATATTATTTGGGGGTCCAGCCATTGAGAAGAGATTAGACACAAGGATAAGATAAGGAACACACCCATTATAAAGAAATCACATTAGGATTCTCTTTTTAAGCTGTTCCTTAAAACATTAGTGCTTAGGAAATCTATTGGAGGAAGAAGCAGTCAAGGTTAGCCTAGGGTTAGGGTTAGGCTTAGGATTAGGTTTAGGATACGGCTTAGGGTATGGGTTCGGGGAGAGTTTCGGGCACGGCGTAGGGTATGGGTTAGGGTTAGGGTTACGGTTAATGTTAGGGTTAGGGCTCGGTTTAGGGTACGGGTTAGGATTAGGGTACGTGTTAAGGTTAGGGTAGGGGTTAGGGTTAGGTTAGGCGTTAGGGTTAGGGTAGTTATTAAACCTATCCCACTCTCTAGATACCCCTTAGCACGTAAACGAATATTATTTGGAGGTGCAGACATGGAGAAGAGTTTAGACAGTAGGATAAGATAAAGAACACACCCATTATAAAGAAATCCCATTAGGATTCTCTTTTTATGCTGTTCCTTAAAACACTAGAGCTTAGGAAATCTATTGGAGTCTGAAGCAGTCAAGGGTTGCCTAGGGTTAGTGTTAGGCTTAGGGTTAGGCTTAGGGTACGTCTTAGGGTACGGGTTCGGGGACGGCTTCGGGTACGGCGTAGGTTATGGGTTAGGGTTAGTGTTAGCGTTAAGTCTCGGTTTAGGGTACGGGTTAGGATTAGGGTACGTGTTAGGGTTAGGGTAGGGGTTAGGGTTAGGGTACGCGTTAGGGTTAGGGTAGTTATTAAACCTATCCCACTCTCTAGATACCCCTTAGCACGTAAAGGAATATTATTTGGGGTTCCAGCCATGGAGAAGAGTTTAGACACTAGGGTAAGATAAGGAACACACCGATTATAAAGAAATCACATTAGGATTCTCTTTTTAAGCTGTTCCTTAAAACACTAGTGCTTAGGAAATCTATTGGAGGCAGAAGCAGTCAAGGGTAGCCTAGGGTTAGGGTTAGGCTTAGGGTTAGGCTTAGGGTACGGCTTAGGGTACGGGTTCAAGGAGGGCTTCGGGTACGGCGTAGGGTATGGGTTAGGGATAGAGTTAGGGTTAGTGTTAGGGTTAGGGCTCTGTTTAGGGTACGGGTTAGGATTAGGGTACGTGTTAGGGTTAGGGTAAGGGTTAGGGTAGTTATTAAACCTATCCCACTCTCTAGATACCCCTTAGCACGTAAAGGAATATTATATGGGGGTCCAGGCATGGAGAAGAGTTTAGACACTAGGATAAGATAAGGAACACACCCATTATTAAGAAATCACATTAGGATTCTCTTTTTAAGCTGTTCCTTAAAACACTAGTGCTTAGGAAATCTATTGGAGGCAGAAGCAGTGAAGGGCAGCCTAGGGTTAGGGTTAGGCTTAGGGTTAGGCTTAGGGTACGGCTTAGGGTACGGGTTCGGGGAGGGGTTCGTGTACGGCGTAGGGTATGGGTTAGGGTTAGGGTTTGGGTTAGTGTTAGGGTTAGGGCTCCGTTTAGTGTACGGGTTAGGATTAGGGTACGTGTTAGGGTTAGGGTAGGGGTTAGGGTTAGGGTACGCATTAGTTTTAGGGTAGTTATTAAACCTATCCAACTGTCTAGATACCCCTTAGCACGTAAAGGAATATTATTTGTGGGTCCAGCCATAGAGAAGAGTTTAGACACTAGGATAAAATAAGGAACACACCTATTATAAAGAAATCACATTAGGATTCTCTTTTTAAGCTGTTCCTTAAAACACTAGTGCTTAGGAAATCTATTGGAGCCCGAAGCAGTCAATGGTAGCCTAGGGTTAGGGTTAGGCTTGGGTTTAGGTTTAGGGTACAGCTTAGGGTACGGGTTCGGGGAGGGGTTCGGGTACGGCGTAGGGTATGGGTTAGGGTTAGGGTTTGTGTTAGTGTTAGGGTTAGGGCTCCGTTTAGGGTACGGGTTAGGATTAGGGTACGTGTTAGGGTTAGGTTAGGGGTTAGGGTTAGGGTACGCGTTAGGGTTAGGGTAGTTATTAAACCTATCCCACTCTCTAGATACCCCTTAGCAGGTAAAGGAATATTATTTGGGGTTCCAGCCATGGAGAAGAGTTTAGACACTAGGATAAGATAAGGAACACACCGATTATAAAGAAATCACATTAGGATTCTCTTTTTAAGATGTTCCTTAAAACATTAGTGCTTAGGAAATCTATTGGAGGCAGAAGCAGTCAAGGGTAGCTTAGGGTTAGGGTTAGGCTTGGGGTTAGGCTTAGGGTACAGCTTAGGGTACGGGTTCGGGGAGGGGTTCGGGTACGGCGTAGGGTATGCGTTAGGGTTAGGGTTTCGGTTAGTGTTAGGGTTAGGGCTCCGTTTAGGGTACGTGTTAGGGTTAGGGTAGGGGTTAGGGTTAGGGTACGTGTTAGGGTTAGGGTAGTTATTAAACCTATCCCACCCTCTAGATACCCCTTAGCACGTAAAGGAATATTATTTGGGGTTCCAGCCATGGAGAAGAGTTTAGACACTAGGATAAGATAAGGAACACACCGATTATAAGGAAATCACATTAGGATTATCTTTTTAAGCTGTTCCTTAAAACACTAGTGCTTAGGAAATCTATTGGAGGCAGAAGCAGTTAAGGGTAGCCTAGGGTTAGGGTTAGGCTTAGGGTACGGCTTAGGGTACGGGTTCGGGGAGGGCTTCGGGTACGGCGTAGGGTATGGGTTAGGATTAGGGTTAGGGTTAGTGTTAGGGTTAGGGCTCGGTTTGGGGTACGTGTTAGCGTTAGGTTAGGGGTTAGGGTTAGGGTACGCGTTAGAGGTAGGGTTGTTATTAAATCTATCCCACTCTCTAGATACCCCTTAGCACGTAAAGGAATATTATTTGGGTGTCCAGCCATAGAGAAGAGTTTAGACACTAGGATAAGATAAGGAACACACCTATTATAAAGAAATCACATTAGGATTCTCTTTTTATGCTGTTCCTTAAAACACTAGAGCTTAGGAAATCTATTGGAGGCAGAAGCAGTCAAGGGTAGCCTTGGGTTAGTGTTAGGCTTATGGTTAGGCTTAGGGTACGGCTTAGGGTACGGGTTCGGGGATGGCTTCGGGTACGGCGTAGGGTATGGGTTAGGGTTAGGGTTAGGGTTAGTGTTAGGGTTAAGGCTCGGTTTAGGGTACGGGTTAGGATTAGGGTACGTGTTAGGTTTAGGGTAGGTGTTAGGGTTAGGGTACGCGTTAGGGTTAGGGTAGTTATTAAACCTATCCCAATCTCTAGATACCCCTTAGCACGTAAAGCAATACTATTTGGGGGTCCATCCATGGAGAAGAGTTTAGACACTAAGATAATATAAGGAACACACACATTATAAAGAAATCACATTAGGATTCTCTTTTTAAGCTGTTCCTTAAAACACTAGTGCTTAGGAAATCTATTGGAGGCCGAGGCAGTCAATGGTAGCCTAGGGTTAGGGTTCGGCTTGGGGTTAGGCTTAGGGTACAGCTTAGGGTACGGGTTCGGGGAGGGGTTTGGGTACGGCGTAGGGTATGGGTTAGGGTTAGGGTTTGGTTTAGTGTTAGGGTTAGGGCTCCGTTTAGGGTACGGGTTAGGATTAGGGTACGTGTAAGGGTTAGGGTAGGGGTTAGGGTTAGGTTACGTGTTAGGGTTAGGGTAGTTATTAAACCTATCCCACTCTCTAGATACCCCTTAGCACGTAAAGGAATATTATTTGGGGTTCCAGCCATGGAGAAGAGTTTAGACACTAGGATAAGATAAGGAACACACCGATTATAAAGAAATCACATTAGGATTCTCTTTTTAAGCTGTTCCTTAAAACACTAGTGCTTAGGAAATCTATTGGAGGCAGTAGCAGTCAAGGGTAGCCTAGGGTTAGGGTTAGGCTTAGGGTACGGCTTAGTGTACGGCTTAGGGTACGGGTTCGGGGAGGGCTTCGGATACGGCGTAGGGTATGGGTTAGGATTAGGGTTAGCGTTAGTGTTAGGGTTAGGGCTCGGTTTAGCGTACGTGTTAGCGTTAGGGTAGGGGTTAGGATTAAGGTACGCGTTAGAGTTATGGTTGTTATTAAATCTATCCCACTCTCTAGATACACCTTAGCACGTAAAGGAATATTATTTGGGGTCCAGCCATGGAGAAGAGTTTAGACACTAGGATAAAATAAGGAACAAACCCATTATAAAGAAATCACATTAGGATTCTCTTTTTAAGCTGTTCCTTAAAACACTATTGCTTAGGAAATCTATTGGAGGCAGAAGCAGTCAAGGGTAGCCTAGGGTTAGGATTAGACTTAGGGTAAGGCTTAGGGTACGGCTTAGGGTACGGGTTCGGGGAGGGGTTCGGGTACGGCGTAGGGTATGGGTTAGGGTTAGGGTTAGGGTTAGTGTTAGGGTTAGGGCTCGTTTTAGTGTATTGGTTAGGATTAGGGTACGTGTTAGGGTTAGGGTAGGGGTTAGGGTTATGGTACGTGTTAGGGTTAGGGTAGTTATTAAACCTATCCCACTCTCTAGATACCACTTAGCACGTAAAGGAATATTATTTGGAGGTCCAGCCATGGAGACGAGTTTAGACACTAGGATAAGATAAGGAACACACCCATTATAAATAAATCACATTAGGATTCTCTTTTTAAGCTGTTCCTTAAAACACTAGTGCTTAGGAATTCTATTGGAGGCAGAAGAAGTCAAGGGTAGTCTATGGTTAGGGTTAGGCTTAGGGTTAGTGTTAGGGTACGGCTTAGGGTACGGGTTCGGGGAAGGGTTCGTGTACGGCGTAGGCTATGGGTTAGGGTTAGGGTTAGTGTTAGGGTTAGGGCTCGTTTAGGGTACGGGTTAGGGTTAGGGTACGTGTTAGGTTAGGGTAGGGTTTAGGGTTAGGGTACGCGTTAGTGTTACGGTAGTTATTAAATCTATCCCACTCCCTAGATACCCCTTAGCACGTAAAGGAATATTATTTGGGTGTCCAGCCATAGAGAAGAGTTTAGACACTAGGATAAGATAAGGAACACACCTATTATAAAGAAATCACATTAGGATTCTCTTTTTATGCTGTTCTTTAAAACACTAGAGCTTAGGAAATCTTTTGGAGGCAGAAGCAGTCAAGGGTAGCCTTGGGTTAGTGTTAGGCTTATGGTTAGGGTTAGGGTATGGCTTAGGGTACGGGTTCGGGGATGGCTTCGGGTACGGCGTAGGGTATGGGTTAGGGTTAGGGTTAGGGTTAGTGTTAGGGTTAAGGCTCGGTTTAGGGTACGGGTTAGGATTAGGGTACGTGTTAGGTTTAGGGTAGGTGTTAGGGTTAGGGTAGGCGTTAGGGTTAGGGTAGTTATTAAACCTATCCCACTCTCTAGATACCCCTTAGCACGTAAAGCAATACTATTTGGGGGTCCATCCATGGAGAAGAGTTTAGACACTAAGATAATATAAGGAACACACACATTATAAAGAAATCACATTAGGATTATATTTTTAAGCTGTTCCTTAAAACACTAGTGCTTAGGAAATCTATTGGAGGCCGAGGCAGTCAAGGGAAGCCTAGGGTTAGGGTTCGGCTTGGGGTTAGGCTTAGGGTACAGCTTAGGGTACGGGTTCGGGGAGGGGTTTGGGTACGGCGTAGGGTATGGGTTAGGGTTAGGGTTTGGGTTAGTGTTAGGGTTAGGGCTCCGTTTAGGGTACGGGTTAGGATTAGTGTACGTGTTAGGGTTAGGGTAGGGGTTAGGGTAAGGTTACGTGTTAGGGTTAGGGTAGTTATTAAACCTATCCCACTCTCTAGATACCCCTTACCACGTAAAGGAATATTATTTGGGGTTCCAGCCATGGAGAAGAGTTTAGACACTAGGATAAGATAAGGAACACACCGATTATAAAGAAATCACATTAGGATTCTCTTTTTAAGCTGTTCCTTAAAACACTATTGCTTAGGAAAGCTATTGGAGGCAGGAGCAGTCAAGGGTAGCCTAGGGTTAGGGTTAGGCTTAGGGTACGGCTTAGGGTACGGCTTAGGGTACGGGTTCGGGGAGGGTTTCGGGTACGGCGTAGGGTATGGGTTAGGGTTAGGTTTAGGGTTAGTGTTAGGGTTAGGGCTCGTTTTAGTGTATTGGTTAGGATTAGGGTACGTGTTAGGGTTAGGGTAGGGGTTAGGGTTATGGTACGTGTTAGGGTTAGGGTAGTTATTAAACCTATCCCACTCTCTAGATACCACTTAGCACGTAAAGGAATATTATTTGGAGGTCCAGCCATGGAGACGAGTTTAGACACTAGGAGAAGATAAGGAACACACCCATTATAAAGAAATCACATTAGGATTCTCTTTTTAAACTGTTCCTTAAAACACTAGTGCTTAGGAAATCTATTGGAGGCAGAAGCCGTCAAGGGTAGCCTAGGGTTAGGGTTAGGCTTAGGGTTAGGGTTAGGGTACGGCTTAGGGTACGGGTTCGGGGAGGGGTTCGGATATGGCGTAGGGTATGAGTTAGGGTTAGGGTTAGGGATAGGGCTCGGTTTAGGGTACGGGTTAGGATTAGGGTACGTGTTAGGGTTAGGGTAGGGGATAGGGTTAGGGTACGCGTTAGGGTTAGGGTAGTTATTAAACCTATCCCACTCTCTAGATACCCCTTAGCACGTAAAGGAATATTATTTGGGATTCCCGCCATGGAGAAGAGTTTAGACACTAGGATAAGATGAGGAACACACCCATTATAAAGAAATCACATTAGGATTCACTTTTTAAGCTGTTACTTAAAACACTAGTGCTTAGGAAATCTATTGGAGGCAGAAGAAGTCAAGGGTAGCCTAGGGTTAGGGTTAGGCTTAGGGTTAGTGTTAGGGTATGGCTTAGGGTATGGGTTCGGGGAGTGGTTCGTGTACAGTGTAGGCTATGGGATAGGGTTAGGGTTAGGGTTCGTGTTAGGATTACGGCTCGGTTTAGGGTACGAGTTAGGATTAGGGTACGTGTTAGGGTTAGGGTAAGGGTTTGGGTTAGGGTACGCATTAGGGTTAGGGTAGTTATTAAACCTATCCCACTCTCTAGATACCCCTTAGCACGTCAAAGAGTATTATTTGGGGGTCTAGCCGTGGAGAAGAGTTTAGACACTAGGATTAGATAAGGAACACACCCATTATAAAGAAATCACATTAGGATTCTCTTTTTAAGATGTTCCTTAAAACACTAGTGCTTAGGAAATCTATTGGAGGCAGAAGCAGTCAAGGGTAGCCTAGGGTTAGGGTTAGGTTTGGGGTTAGGCTTACGGTACAGCTTAGGATACGGGTTCGGGGAGGGGTTCGGGTACGGCGTAGGGTATGGTTTAGGGTTAGGGTTAGGGTTAGTGTTAGGGTTAGGGCTCGTTTTAGGGTATTGGTTAGGATTAGGGTACGTGTTAGGGTTAGGGTAGGGGTTAGGGTTATGGTACGTGTTAGGGTTAGTGTAGTTATTAAACCTATCCCACTCTCTAGATACCACTTAGCACGTAAAGGAATATTATTTGGAGGTCCAGCCATGGAGACGAGTTTAGACACTAGGATTAGATAAGGAACACACCCATTATAAAGAAATCACATTAGGATTCTCTTTTTAAACTGTTCCTTAAAACACTAGTGCTTAGGAAATCTATTGGAGGCAGAAGCCGTCAAGGGTAGCCTACGGTTAGGGTTAGGCTTAGGGTTAGGGTTAGGGTACGGCTTAGGGTACGGGTTCGGGGATGGGTTCGGATATGGCGTAGTGTATGAGTTAGGGTTAGGGTTAGGGATAGGGCTCGGTTTAGGGTACGGGTTAGGTTTAGGGTACGTGTTAGGGTTAGGGTAGGGGATAGGGTTAGGGTACGCGTTAGGGTTAGGGTAGTTATTAAACCTATCCCACTCTCTAGATACCCCTTAGCACGTAAAGGAATATTATTTGGGGGTCCAGCCACGGAGAAGAGTTTAGACACTAGGATAAGATAAGGAACACACCCATTATAAAGAAATCACATTAGGATTCACTTTTTAAGCTGTTACTTAAAACACTAGTGCTTAGGAAATCTATTGGAGGCAGAAGAAGTCAAGGGTAGCCTAGGGTTAGGGTTAGGCTTAGGGTTAGTGTTAGGGTATGGCTTAGGGTACGGGTTCGGGGAGTGGTTCGTGTACAGTGTAGGCTATGGGATAGGGTTAGGGTTAGGGTTAGTGTTAGGGTTAGGGCTCGGTTTAGGGTACGGGTTAGGATTAGGGTACGTGTTAGGGTTAGGGTAGGGGTTTGGGTTAGGGTACGCATTAGGGTTAGGGTAGTTATTAAACCTATCCCACTCTCTAGATACCCCTTAGCACGTCAAAGAATATTATTTGGGGGTCCAGCCATGGAGAAGAGTTTAGACACTAGGATTAGATAAGGAACACACCCATTATAAAGAAATCACATTAGGATTCTCTTTTTAAGTTTTTCCTTAAAACACTAGTGCTTAGGAAATCTATTGGAGGCAGAAGCAGTCAAGGGTAGCCTAGGGTTAGGGTTAGGCTTGGGGTTAGGCTTACGGTACAGCTTAGGATACGGGTTCGGGGAGGGGTTCGGGTACGGCGTAGGGTATGTGTTAGGGTTAGGGTTTGGGTTAGTGTTAGGGTTAGGGCTCGGTTTAGGGTACGGGTTAGGATTAGGGTACGTGTTAGGGTTAGGGTAGGGGTTAGGGTTAGGGTACGTGTTAGGGTTAGGGTAGTTATTAAACCTATCCCACTCTCTAGATACCCCTTAGCACGTAAAGGAATATTATTTGGGGTTCCAGCCATGGAGAAGAGTTTAGACACTAGGATAAGATAAGGAACACACCGATTATAAAGAAATCACATTAGGATTCTCTTTTTAAGCTGTTCCTTAAAACACTAGTGCTTAGGAAATCTATTGGAGGCAGAAGCAGTCAAGGGTAGCCTAGGGTTAGGGTTAGGCTTAGGGTACGGCTTAGGGTACGGCTTAGGGTACGGGTTCGGGGATGGCTTCGGGTACGGCGTAGGGTATGGGTTAGGATTAGGTTTAGGGTTAGTGTTAGAGTTAGGGCTCGGTTTAGGGTACGTGTTAGCGTTAGGGTAGGTGTTAGGGTTAGGGTAAGCGTTAGATTTAGGGTTGTTATTAAATCTATCCCACTCTCTAGATACACCTTAGCACGTAAAGGAATATTATTTGGGGGTCCAGCCATGGAGAAGAGTTTAGACACTAGGATAAGATAAGGAACACACCCATTATAAAGAAATCACATTAGGATTCTCTTTTTAAGCTGTTCCTTAAAACACTATTGCTTAGGAAATCTATTCGAGGCAGAAGCAGTCAAGGGTAGCCTAGGGTTAGGGTTAGGCTTAGGCTTAGTGTTAGGGTATGGCTTAGGGTACGGGTTCGTGGAGTGGTTCGTGTACAGTGTAGGCTATGGGATAGGGTTAGGGTTAGGGTTAGTGTTAGGGTTAGGGCTCGGTTTAGGGTACGGGTTAGGATTAGGGTACGTGTTAGGGTTAGGGTAGGGGTTTGGGTTAGGGTACGCATTAGGGTTAGGGTAGTTATTAAACCTATCCCACTCTCTAGATACCCCTTAGCACGTCAAAGAATATTATTTGGGGGTCCAGCCATGGAGAAGAGTTTAGACACTAGGATAAGATAAGGAACACACCCATTATAAAGAAATCACATTAGGATTCTCTTTTTAAGCTGTTCCTTAAACACTAGTGCTTAGGAAATCTATTGGAGGCAGAAGCAGTCAAGGGTAGCCTAGGGTTAGGGTTAGGGTGAGGGTTAGGGTTAGGGTACGGCTTAGGGTACGGATTCGGGGAGGGGTTCGTGTATGGCGTAGGCTATGGGTTAGGGTTAGGGTTAGGGTTAGGGTTAGGGTTAGGGCTCGGTTTAGGGTACGGGTTAGGGTTAGGGTACGTGTTAGTTTTCGGGTGGGGTTTAGGGTTAGGGTACGTGTTAGTGTTAGGGTAGTTATTAAAACTATCCCAATCTCTAGATACCCCTTAGCACGTCAAGGAATATTATTTGGGGGTCCAGCCATGGAGAAGAGTTTATACACTACGATAAAATAAGGAACACATCCATTATAAAGAAATCACATTAGGATTCTCTTTTTAAGCTGTTCCTTAAAACACTAGTGCTTAGGAAATCTATTGGAGGCAGAAGCAGTCAAGGGAAGCCTAGTGTTAGGGTTAGGCTTAGGGTTAGGGTACGGCTTAGGGTACGGGTTCGGGGAGGGGTTCGGATATGGCATAGGGTATGGGTTAGGGTTAGTGTTAGGGTTAGGGCTCGGTTTAGTGTACCGGATAGGATTAGGGTACGTGTTAGGGTTAGGGTAGGGGTTAGCGTTAGGTCACGCGTTAGGGTTAGGGTAGTCATTAAACCTATCCCACTCTCTAGATACCCCTTAGCACGTAAAGGAATATTATTTGGGGGTCCAGACATGGAAAAGAGTTTAGACACTAGGATAATATAAGGAACACACACATTATAAAGAAATCACATTAGGATTCTCTTTTTAAGCTGTTCCTTAAAACACTAGTGCTTAGGAAATCTATTGGAGGCAGAAGCAGTCAAGGGTAGCCTCGGGTTAGGGTTAGGGTTAGGGTTAGGCTTAGGGTACGGCTTACGGTACCGGTTCGGGGAGGTCTTCGGTTATGGCGTAGGGTATGGGTTAGGATTAGGGTTAGGGTTAGTGTTAGGGTTATGACTCGGTTTAGGGTACGTGTTAGCGTTAGGGTAGGGGTTAGGATTAGGGTACGCGTTAGAGTTAGGGTTGTTATTAAATCTATCCCACTCTCTAGATACACCTTAGCACGTAAAGGTATATTATTTGGGGGTCCAGCCATGGAGAAGAGTTTAGACACTAGGATAAGATAAGGAACACACCCATTATAAAGAAATCACATTAGGATTCTCTTTTTAAGCTATTCCTTAAAACACTAGTGCTTAGGAAATCTATTGGAGGCAGAAGCAGTCAAGGGTAGCCTAGGGTTAGGGTACGGCTTAGGGTACGGCTTAGGATACGGCTTAGGGTACGGGTTCGGGGAGGGATTCGGGTACGGCGTAGGGTATGGGTTAGGGTTAGGGTTAGGGTTAGTGTTAGGGTTAGGGCTCGTTTTAGGGTATTGGTTAGGATTAGGGTACGTGTTAGGGTTATGGTAGGGGTTAGGGTTAGGGTACGCGTTAGGGTTAAGGTAGTCATTAAACCTATCCCACTCTCTAGATACCCATTCGCACATAAAGGAATATTAGTTGGAGGTCCAGCCATGGAGAAGAGTTTAGACACTAGGATAAGATAAGGAACACACACATTATAAAGAAATCACATTAGGATTCTCTTTTTAAACTGTTCCTTAAAACACGAGTGCTTAGGAAATCTATTGGAGGCAGAAGCAGTCAAGGGTAGCCTAGGGTTAGGGTTAGGCTTAGGGTCAGGGTTAGGGTACGGGTTCGGGGAGGGGTTCGGATATGGCGTAGGGTATGAGTTAGGGTTAGGGTTAGGGATAGGGCTCGGTTTAGGGTATGGGTTAGGATTAGGGTATGTGTTAGGGTTAGGGTAGGGGTTAGGGTTAGGGTACGCGTTAGGGTTAGGGTAGTTATTAAACCTATCCCACTCTCTAGATACCCCTTAGCACGTAAAGGAATATTATTTGGGTGTCCAGCCATGGAGAAGAGTTTAGACACTAGGATAAGATAAGGAACACACCCATTATAAAGAAATCACATTAGGATTCTCTTTTTAAGCTGTTACTTAAAACACTAGTGCTTAGGAAATCTATTGGAGGCAGAAGAAGTCAAGGGTAGCCTAGGGTTAGGGTTAGGCTTAGGATTAGTGTAAGGGTACGGCTTAGGGTACGGGTTCGGGGAGGGGTTCGTGTACAGTGTAGGCTATGGGTTAGGGTTAGGGTTAGGGTTAGTGTTAGGGTCAGGTCTCGGTTTAGGGTACGGGTTAGGATTAGGGTACGTGTTAGGCTTAGGGTAGGGGTTTGGGTTAGGGTACGCATTAGGGTTAGGGTAGTTATTAAACCTATCCCACTCTCTAGATAACCCTTAGCACGTAAAGGAATATTATTTGGGGGTCCAGACATGGAGAAGAGTTTAGACACTAAGATAATATAAGGAACACACACATTATAAAGAAATCACATTAGGATTCTCTTTTTAAACTGTTCCTTAAAACACTATTGCTTAGGAAATCTATTGGAGGCAGAAGCAGTCAAGGGTAGCCTAGGGTTAGGGTTAGGCTTAGGGTACGGCTTAGGGTACGGGTTCGGGGAGGGCTTCGGGTACGGCGTAGGGTATGGGTTAGGGTTAGGGTTAGGGTTAGTGTTAGGGTTAGGGCTCGTTTTAGGGTATTGGTTAGGATTAGGGTACGTGTTAGGGTTAGGGTAGGGGTTAGGGTTAGGGTACGTGTTAGGGTTAGGGTAGTTATTAAACCTATCCCACTCTCTAGATACCACTTAGCACGTAAAGGAATATTATTTGGAGGTCTAGCCATGGAGACGAGTTTAGACACAAGGATAAGATAAGGAACACACCCATTATAAAGAAATCACATTAGGATTCTCTTTTTAAACTGTACCTTAAAACACTAGTGCTTAGGAAATCTATTGGAGGAAGAAGCAGTCAAGGGTAGCCTATGGTTAGGGTTAGGCTTAGGGTTAGGGTTAGGGTTAGGGTACGGCTTAGGGTACGGGTTCGGGGAGGGGTTCGGATATGGCGTAGGGTATGAGTTAGGGTTAGGGTTAGGGATAGGGCTCGGTTTAGGGTACGGGTTAGGATTAGGGTACGTTTTAGGGTTAGGGTAGGGGGAGGGTTAGGGTACGCATTAGGGTTAGGGTAGTTATTAAACCTATCCCACTCTCTAGATACCCCTTAGCACGTAAAGGAATATTATTTGGGGGTCCAGCCATGGAGAAGAGTTTAGACACTAGTATAAGGTAAGGAACACACCCATTATAAAGAAATCACATTAGGATTCTCTTTTTAAGCTGTTACTTGAAACACTAGTGCTTAGGAAATCTATTGGAGGCAGAAGAAGTCAAGGGTAGCCTAGGGTTAGGGTTAGGCGTAGGGTTAGTGTTAGGGTACGGCTTAGGGTACGGGTTCGGGGAGGGGTTCGTGTACAGTGTAGGCTATGGGTTAGGGTTAGGGTTAGTGTTAGTGTTAGGGTTAGGGCTCGGTTTAGGGTACGGGTTAGGATTAGGGTACGTGTTAGGTTTAGGGTAGGTGTTAGGGTTAGGGTAGGCGTTAGGGTTAGTGTAGTTATTAAACCTATCCCACTCTCTAGATACCCCTTAGCACGTAAAGCAATACTATTTGGGGGTCCATCCATGGAGAAGAGTTTAGACACTAAGATAATATAAGGAACACACACATTATAAAGAAATCACATTAGGATTATCTTTTTAAGCTGTTCCTTAAAACACTAGTGCTTAGGAAATCTATTGGAGGCCGAGGCAGTCAAGGGAAGCCTAGGGTTAGGGTTCGGCTTGGGGTTAGGCTTAGGGTACAGCTTAGGGTACGGGTTCGGGGAGGGGTTTGGGTACGGCGTAGGGTATGGGTTAGGGTTAGGGTTTGGGTTAGTGTTAGGGTTAGGGCTCCGTTTAGGGTACGGGTTAGGATTAGTGTACGTGTTAGGGTTAGGGTAGGGGTTAGGGTAAGGTTACGTGTTAGGGTTAGGGTAGTTATTAAACCTATCCCACTCTCTAGATACCCCTTACCACGTAAAGGAATATTATTTGGGGTTCCAGCCATGGAGAAGAGTTTAGACACTAGGATAAGATAAGGAACACACCGATTATAAAGAAATCACATTAGGATTCTCTTTTTAAGCTGTTCCTTAAAACACTATTGCTTAGGAAAGCTATTGGAGGCAGGAGCAGTCAAGGGTAGCCTAGGGTTAGGGTTAGGCTTAGGGTACGGCTTAGGGTACGGCTTAGGGTACGGGTTCGGGGAGGGTTTCGGGTACGGCGTAGGGTATGGGTTAGGGTTAGGTTTAGGGTTAGTGTTAGGGTTAGGGCTCGTTTTAGTGTATTGGTTAGGATTAGGGTACGTGTTAGGGTTAGGGTAGGGGTTAGGGTTATGGTACGTGTTAGGGTTAGGGTAGTTATTAAACCTATCCCACTCTCTAGATACCACTTAGCATGTAAAGGAATATTATTTGGAGGTCCAGCCATGGAGACGAGTTTAGACACTAGGAGAAGATAAGGAACACACCCATTATAAAGAAATCACATTAGGATTCTCTTTTTAAACTGTTCCTTAAAACACTAGTGCTTAGGAAATCTATTGGAGGCAGAAGCCGTCAAGGGTAGCCTAGGGTTAGGGTTAGGCTTAGGGTTAGGGTTAGGGTACGGCTTAGGGTACGGGTTCGGGGAGGGGTTCGGATATGGCGTAGGGTATGAGTTAGGGTTAGGGTTAGGGATAGGGCTCGGTTTAGGGTACGGGTTAGGATTAGGGTACGTGTTAGGGTTAGGGTAGGGGATAGGGTTAGGGTACGCGTTAGGGTTAGGGTAGTTATTAAACCTATCCCACTCTCTAGATACCCCTTAGCACGTAAAGGAATATTATTTGGGATTCCAGCCATGGAGAAGAGTTTAGACACTAGGATAAGATAAGGAACACACCCATTATAAAGAAATCACATTAGGATTCACTTTTTAAGCTGTTACTTAAAACACTAGTGCTTAGGAAATCTATTGGAGGCAGAAGAAGTCAAGGGTAGCCTAGGGTTAGGGTTAGGCTTAGGGTTAGTGTTAGGGTATGGCTTAGGGTATGGGTTCGGGGAGTGGTTCGTGTACAGTGTAGGCTATGGGATAGGGTTAGGGTTAGGGTTCGTGTTAGGATTACGGCTCGGTTTAGGGTACGAGTTAGGATTAGGGTACGTGTTAGGGTTAGGGTAAGGGTTTGGGTTAGGGTACGCATTAGGGTTAGGGTAGTTATTAAACCTATCCCACTCTCTAGATACCCCTTAGCACGTCAAAGAGTATTATTTGGGGGTCTAGCCGTGGAGAAGAGTTTAGACACTAGGATTAGATAAGGAACACACCCATTATAAAGAAATCACATTAGGATTCTCTTTTTAAGATGTTCCTTAAAACACTAGTGCTTAGGAAATCTATTGGAGGCAGAAGCAGTCAAGGGTAGCCTAGGGTTAGGGTTAGGTTTGGGGTTAGGCTTACGGTACAGCTTAGGATACGGGTTCGGGGAGGGGTTCGGGTACGGCGTAGGGTATGGTTTAGGGTTAGGGTTAGGGTTAGTGTTAGTGTTAGGGCTCGTTTTAGGGTATTGGTTAGGATTAGGGTACGTGTTAGGGTTAGGGTAGGGGTTAGGGTTATGGTACGTGTTAGGGTTAGTGTAGTTATTAAACCTATCCCACTCTCTAGATACCACTTAGCACGTAAAGGAATATTATTTGGAGGTCCAGCCATGGAGACGAGTTTAGACACTAGGATTAGATAAGGAACACACCCATTATAAAGAAATCACATTAGGATTCTCTTTTTAAACTGTTCCTTAAAACACTAGTGCTTAGAAAATCTATTGGAGGCAGAAGCCGTCAAGGGTAGCCTACGGTTAGGGTTAGGCTTAGGGTTAGGGTTAGGGTACGGCTTAGGGTACGGGTTCGGGGATGGGTTCGGATATGGCGTAGTGTATGAGTTAGGGTTAGGGTTAGGGATAGGGCTCGGTTTAGGGTACGGGTTAGGTTTAGGGTACGTGTTAGGGTTAGGGTAGGGGATAGGGTTAGGGTACGCGTTAGGGTTAGGGTAGTTATTAAACCTATCCCACTCTCTAGATACCCCTTAGCACGTAAAGGAATATTATTTGGGGGTCCAGCCATGGAGAAGAGTTTAGACACTAGGATAAGATAAGGAACACACCCATTATAAAGAAATCACATTAGGATTCACTTTTTAAGCTGTTACTTAAAACACTAGTGCTTAGGAAATCTATTGGAGGCAGAAGAAGTCAAGGGTAGCCTAGGGTTAGGGTTAGGCTTAGGGTTAGTGTTAGGGTATGGCTTAGGGTACGGGTTCGGGGAGTGGTTCGTGTACAGTGTACGCTATGGGATAGGGTTAGGGTTAGGGTTAGTGTTAGGGTTAGGGCTCGGTTTAGGGTACGGGTTAGGATTAGGGTACGTGTTAGGGTTAGGGTAGGGGTTTGGGTTAGGGTACGCATTAGGGTTAGGGTAGTTATTAAACCTATCCCACTCTCTAGATACCCCTTAGCACGTCAAAGAATATTATTTGGGGGTCCAGCCATGGAGAAGAGTTTAGACACTAGGATTAGATAAGGAACACACCCATTATAAAGAAATCACATTAGGATTCTCTTTTTAAGTTTTTCCTTAAAACACTAGTGCTTAGGAAATCTATTGGAGGCCGAAGAAGTCAAGGGTAGCCTAGGGTTAGGGTTAGGCTTGGGGTTAGGCTTAGGGTACAGCTTAGGGTACGGATTTGGGGAGGGGTTCGGGTACGGCGTAGGGTATGGGTTAGGGTTAGGGTTTGTGTTAGTGTTAGGGTTAGGGCTCAGTTTAGGGTACGGGTTAGGATTAGGGTACGTGTTAGGGTTAGGGTAGGGGTTAGGGTTAGGGTACGCGTTAGGGTTAGGGTAGTTATTAAACCTATCCCGCTCTCTAGATACCCCTTAGCAGGTAAAGGAATAATATTTGGGGTTCCAGCCATGGAGAAGTGTTTAGACACTAGGATAAGGTAAGGAACACACCGATTATAAAGAAATCACATTAGGATTCTCTTTTTAAGATGTTCCTTAAAACACTAGTGCTTAGGAAATCTATTGGAGGCAGAAGCAGTCAAGGGTAGCCTAGGGTTAGGGTTAGGCTTGGGGTTAGGCTTACGGTACAGCTTAGGATACGGGTTCGGGGAGGGGTTCGGGTACGGCGTAGGGTATGTGTTAGGGTTAGGGTTTGGGTTAGTGTTAGGGTTAGGGCTCGGTTTAGGGTACGGGTTAGGATTAGGGTACGTGTTAGGGTTAGGGTAGGGGTTAGGGTTAGGGTACGTGTTAGGGTTAGGGTAGTTATTAAACCTATCCCACTCTCTAGATACCCCTTAGCACGTAAAGGAATATTATTTGGGGTTCCAGCCATGGAGAAGAGTTTAGACACTAGGATAAGATAAGGAACACACCGATTATAAAGAAATCACATTAGGATTCTCTTTTTAAGCTGTTCCTTAAAACACTAGTGCTTAGGAAATCTATTGGAGGCAGAAGCAGTCAAGGGTAGCCTAGGGTTAGGGTTAGGCTTAGGGTACGGCTTAGGGTACGGCTTAGGGTACGGGTTCGGGGATGGCTTCGGGTACGGCGTAGGGTATGGGTTAGGATTAGGTTTAGGGTTAGTGTTAGAGTTAGGGCTCGGTTTAGGGTACGTGTTAGCGTTAGGGTAGGTGTTAGGGTTAGGGTAAGCGTTAGATTTAGGGTTGTTATTAAATCTATCCCACTCTCTAGATACACCTTAGCACGTAAAGGAATATTATTTGGGGGTCCAGCCATGGAGAAGAGTTTAGACACTAGGATAAGATAAGGAACACACCCATTATAAAGAAATCACATTAGGATTCTCTTTTTAAGCTGTTCCTTAAAACACTATTGCTTAGGAAATCTATTCGAGGCAGAAGCAGTCAAGGGTAGCCTAGGGTTAGGGTTAGGCTTAGGCTTAGTGTTAGGGTATGGCTTAGGGTACGGGTTCGTGGAGTGGTTCGTGTACAGTGTAGGCTATGGGATAGGGTTAGGGTTAGGGTTAGTGTTAGGGTTAGGGCTCGGTTTAGGGTACGGGTTAGGATTAGGGTACGTGTTAGGGTTAGGGTAGGGGTTTGGGTTAGGGTACGCATTAGGGTTAGGGTAGTTATTAAACCTATCCCACTCTCTAGATACCCCTTAGCACGTCAAAGAATATTATTTGGGGGTCCAGCCATGGAGAAGAGTTTAGACACTAGGATAAGATAAGGAACACACCCATTATAAAGAAATCACATTAGGATTCTCTTTTTAAGCTGTTCCTTAAACACTAGTGCTTAGGAAATCTATTGGAGGCAGAAGCAGTCAAGGGTAGCCTAGGGTTAGGGTTAGGGTGAGGGTTAGGGTTAGGGTACGGCTTAGGGTACGGATTCGGGGAGGGGTTCGTGTATGGCGTAGGCTATGGGTTAGGGTTAGGGTTAGGGTTAGGGTTAGGGTTAGGGCTCGGTTTAGGGTACGGGTTAGGGTTAGGGTACGTGTTAGTTTTCGGGTGGGGTTTAGGGTTAGGGTACGTGTTAGTGTTAGGGTAGTTATTAAAACTATCCCACTCTCTAGATACCCCTTAGCACGTCAAGGAATATTATTTGGGGGTCCAGCCATGGAGAAGAGTTTATACACTACGATAAAATAAGGAACACATCCATTATAAAGAAATCACATTAGGATTCTCTTTTTAAGCTGTTCCTTAAAACACTAGTGCTTAGGAAATCTATTGGAGGCAGAAGCAGTCAAGGGTAGCCTCGGGTTAGGGTTAGGGTTAGGGTTAGGCTTAGGGTACGGCTTACGGTACCGGTTCGGGGAGGTCTTCGGTTATGGCGTAGGGTATGGGTTAGGATTAGGGTTAGGGTTAGTGTTAGGGTTATGACTCGGTTTAGGGTACGTGTTAGCGTTAGGGTAGGGGTTAGGATTAGGGTACGCGTTAGAGTTAGGGTTGTTATTAAATCTATCCCACTCTCTAGATACACCTTAGCACGTAAAGGTATATTATTTGGGGGTCCAGCCATGGAGAAGAGTTTAGACACTAGGATAAGATAAGGAACACACCCATTATAAAGAAATCACATTAGGATTCTCTTTTTAAGCTATTCCTTAAAACACTAGTGCTTAGGAAATCTATTGGAGGCAGAAGCAGTCAAGGGTAGCCTAGGGTTAGGGTACGGCTTAGGGTACGGCTTAGGGTACGGCTTAGGGTACGGGTTCGGGGAGGGATTCGGGTACGGCGTAGGGTATGGGTTAGGGTTAGGGTTAGGGTTAGTGTTAGGGTTAGGGCTCGTTTTAGGGTATTGGTTAGGATTAGGGTACGTGTTAGGGTTATGGTAGGGGTTAGGGTTAGGGTACGCGTTAGGGTTAAGGTAGTCATTAAACCTATCCCACTCTCTAGATACCCATTCGCACATAAAGGAATATTAGTTGGAGGTCCAGCCATGGAGAAGAGTTTAGACACTAGGATAAGATAAGGAACACACACATTATAAAGAAATCACATTAGGATTCTCTTTTTAAACTGTTCCTTAAAACACGAGTGCTTAGGAAATCTATTGGAGGCAGAAGCAGTCAAGGGTAGCCTAGGGTTAGGGTTAGGCTTAGGGTCAGGGTTAGGGTACGGGTTCGGGGAGGGGTTCGGATATGGCGTAGGGTATGAGTTAGGGTTAGGGTTAGGGATAGGGCTCGGTTTAGGGTATGGGTTAGGATTAGGGTATGTGTTAGGGTTAGGGTAGGGGTTAGGGTTAGGGTACGCGTTAGGGTTAGGGTAGTTATTAAACCTATCCCACTCTCTAGATACCCCTTAGCACGTAAAGGAATATTATTTGGGTGTCCAGCCATGGAGAAGAGTTTAGACACTAGGATAAGATAAGGAACACACCCATTATAAAGAAATCACATTAGGATTCTCTTTTTAAGCTGTTACTTAAAACACTAGTGCTTAGGAAATCTATTGGAGGCAGAAGAAGTCAAGGGTAGCCTAGGGTTAGGGTTAGGCTTAGGATTAGTGTAAGGGTACGGCTTAGGGTACGGGTTCGGGGAGGGGTTCGTGTACAGTGTAGGCTATGGGTTAGGGTTAGGGTTAGGGTTAGTGTTAGGGTCAGGTCTCGGTTTAGGGTACGGGTTAGGATTAGGGTACGTGTTAGGCTTAGGGTAGGGGTTTGGGTTAGGGTACGCATTAGGGTTAGGGTAGTTATTAAACCTATCCCACTCTCTAGATAACCCTTAGCACGTAAAGGAATATTATTTGGGGGTCCAGACATGGAGAAGAGTTTAGACACTAAGATAATATAAGGAACACACACATTATAAAGAAATCACATTAGGATTCTCTTTTTAAACTGTTCCTTAAAACACTATTGCTTAGGAAATCTATTGGAGGCAGAAGCAGTCAAGGGTAGCCTAGGGTTAGGGTTAGGCTTAGGGTACGGCTTAGGGTACGGGTTCGGGGAGGGCTTCGGGTACGGCGTAGGGTATGGGTTAGGGTTAGGGTTAGGGTTAGTGTTAGGGTTAGGGCTCGTTTTAGGGTATTGGTTAGGATTAGGGTACGTGTTAGGGTTAGGGTAGGGGTTAGGGTTAGGGTACGTGTTAGGGTTAGGGTAGTTATTAAACCTATCCCACTCTCTAGATACCACTTAGCACGTAAAGGAATATTATTTGGAGGTCTAGCCATGGAGACGAGTTTAGACACAAGGATAAGATAAGGAACACACCCATTATAAAGAAATCACATTAGGATTCTCTTTTTAAACTGTACCTGAAAACACTAGTGCTTAGGAAATCTATTGGAGGAAGAAGCAGTCAAGGGTAGCCTATGGTTAGGGTTAGGCTTAGGGTTAGGGTTAGGGTTAGGGTACGGCTTAGGGTACGGGTTCGGGGAGGGGTTCGGATATGGCGTAGGGTATGAGTTAGGGTTAGGGTTAGGGATAGGGCTCGGTTTAGGGTACGGGTTAGGATTAGGGTACGTTTTAGGGTTAGGGTAGGGGGAGGGTTAGGGTACGCATTAGGGTTAGGGTAGTTATTAAACCTATCCCACTCTCTAGATACCCCTTAGCACGTAAAGGAATATTATTTGGGGGTCCAGCCATGGAGAAGAGTTTAGACACTAGTATAAGGTAAGGAACACACCCATTATAAAGAAATCACATTAGGATTCTCTTTTTAAGCTGTTACTTGAAACACTAGTGCTTAGGAAATCTATTGGAGGCAGAAGAAGTCAAGGGTAGCCTAGGGTTAGGGTTAGGCGTAGGGTTAGTGTTAGGGTACGGCTTAGGGTACGGGTTCGGGGAGGGGTTCGTGTACAGTGTAGGCTATGGGTTAGGGTTAGGGTTAGTGTTAGTGTTAGGGTTAGGGCTCGGTTTAGGGTACGGGTTAGGATTAGGGTACGTGTTAGGGTTAGGGTAGGGGTTAGGTTTAGGATACGTGTTAGGGTTAGGGTAGTTATTAAACCTATCCCACTCTCTAGATACCACTTAGCACGTAAAGGAATATTATTTGGGGGTCCAGCCATGGAGAAGAGTTTAGACACTAAGATAATATAAGGAACACACACATTATAAAGAAATCACATTAGGATTCTCTTTTTAAGCTGTTCCTTAAAACACTAGTGCTTAGGAAATCTATTGGAGGCCGAAGGAGTCAAGGGTTGCCTAGGGTTAGTGTTAGGCTTAGGGTTAGGCTTAGGGTACGGCTTAGGGTACGGGTTCGGGGAGGGCTTCGGGTACGGCGTAGGGTATGGGTTAGGGTTAGGGTTAGGGTTAGTGTTAGGGTTAGGGCTCGGTTTAGGGTATTGGTTTGGATTAGGGTACGTGTTCGGGTTAGGGTAGGGGTTAGGGTTAGGGTACGCGTTAGGGTTAGGGTAGTTATTAAACCTATCCCACTCTCTAGATACCCCTTAGCAGGTAAAGGAATAATATTTGGGGTTCCAGCCATGGAGAAGTGTTTAGACACTAGGATAAGGTAAGGAACACACCGATTATAAAGAAAACACATTAGGATTCTCTTTTTAAGCTGTTCCTTAAAACACTAGTGCTTAGGAAATCTATTGGAGGCAGAAGCAGTCAAGGGTAGCCTAGGGTTAGGGTTAGGCTTAGGGTACGGCTTAGGGTCCGGCTTAGGGTACGGGTTCGGGGAGGGGTTCGTGTATGGCGTAGGCTATGGGTTAGGGTTAGGGTTAGGGTTAGGGTTAGGGTTAGGGCTCGGTTTAGGGTACAGGTTAGGGTTAGGGTACGTGTTAGTTTTAGGGTGGGGTTTAGGGTTAGGGTACGTGTTAGTGTTAGGGTAGTTATTAAAACTATCCCACTCTCTAGATACCCCTTAGCACGTCAAGGAATATTATTTGGGGGTCCAGCCATGGAGAAGAGTTTAGACACTAGTATAAGGTAAGGAACACACCCATTATAAAGAAATCACATTAGGATTCTCTTTTTAAGATGTTCCTTAAAACACTAGTTCTTAGGAAATCTATTGGAAGCAGAAGCAGTCAAGGGTAGCCTAGGGTTAGGGTTAGGCTTAGGGTACGGCTTAGGGTACGGCTTAGGGTACAGGTTCGGGGAGGGCTTCGGGTACGGCGTAGGGTATGGGTTAGGGTTAGGGTTAGGGTTAGTGTTAGGGTTAGGGCTCGTTTTAGGGTATTGTTTAGGATTAGGGTACGTGTTAGGGTTAGGGTAGGGGTTAGGGTTAGGGTACGTGTTAGGGTTAGGGTAGTTATTAAACCTATCCCACTCTCTATATACCCCTTAGCACGTAAAGGAATATTATTTGGAGGTCTAGCCATGGAGACGAGTTTAGACACTAGGATAAGATAAGGAACACACCCATTATAAAGAAATCACATTAGGATTCTCTTTTTAAACTGTACCTCAAAACACTAGTGCTTAGGAAATCTATTGGAGGAAGAAGCAGTCAAGGGTAGCCTATGGTTAGGGTTAGGCTTAGGGTTAGGGTTAGGGTTAGGGTACGGCTTATGGTACGGGTTCGGGGAGGGGTTCGGATATGGCGTAGGGTATGAGTTAGGGTTAGGGTTAGGGATAGGGCTCGGTTTAGGGTACGGGTTAGGATTAGGGTACGTGTTAGGGTTAGGGTAGGGGTTAGGGTTAGGGTACGTGTTAGGGTTAGGGTAGTGATTAAACGGATCCCACTCTCTAGATACCCCTTAGAACGTAAAGGAATATTATTTGGGGGTCCAGCCATGGAGAAGAGTTTAGACACTAGGATAAGATAAGGAACACACCCATTATAAAGAAATCACATTAGGATTCTCTTTTTAAGCTGTTCCTTAAAACACTAGTGCTTAGGAAATCTATTGGAGGCAGAAGCAGTCAAGGGTAGCCTAGGGTTAGGGTTAGGCTTAGGGTTAGGCTTAGGGTACGGCTTAGGGTACGTGTTCGGGGAGGGCTTCGGGTACGGCGTAGGGTATGGGTTAGGGTTAGGGTTAGGGTTAGGGCTCGGTTTAGGGTACGGGTTAGGATTAGGGTAGGTGTTAGGGTTAGGGTAGGGGTTAGGGTTAGGGTACGCGTTAGGGTTAGGGTAGTTATTAAACCTATCCCACTCTCTAGATACACCTTAGCACGTAAAGGAATATCATTTGGGGGTCCAGCCATGGAGAAGAGTTTAGACACTAGGATTAGATAAGGAACACACCCATTATAAAGAAATCACATTAGGATTCTCTTTTTAAGCTGTTCCTTAAAACACTAGTGCTTAGGAAATCTATTGGAGGCGGAAGCAGTCAAGGGTAGCCTAGGGTTAGGGTTAGGCTTAGGGTTAAGGTTAGGGTACGGCTTAGGGTACGGGTTCGGGGGGGGCTTCGGGTACGGCGTAGGTTATGGGTTAGGGTTAGGGTTAGGGTTAGTGTTAGGTTTAGGGCTCGGTTTAGAGTACGGTTTAGGATTAGGGTACGTGTTAGGGTTAGGGTATGGGTTAAGGTTAGGGTACGTGTTAGGATTAGGGTAGTTATTAAACCTATCCCACTCTCTAGATACCACTTAGCACGTAAAGGAATATTATTTCGGGGTCCAGCCATGGAGAAGCGTTTAGACACTAGGATAAGATAAGGAACACACCCATTATTAAGAAATCACATTAGGATTCTCTTTTTAAGCTGTTCCTTAAAACACTAATGCCTAGGAAATCTATTGGAGGACGAAGCAGTCAAGGGAAGCCTAGGGTTAGGGTTAGGCTTAGGGTTAGGCTTAGGGTACGGCTTAGGGTACGGGTTCGGGGAGGGCTTCGGGTACGGCGTAGAGTATGGGTTAGGGTTAGGGTTAGGGTTAGTGTTAGGGTTAGGTCTCGGTTTAGTGTACGGGATAGTATTAGGGTACGTGTTAGGGTTAGGGTAGGGGTTAGGATTAGGGTACGCGTTAGGGTTAGGGTAGTTATTAAACCTATCCCACTCTCTAGATACCCCTTAGCACGTAAAGGAATATTATTTGGGGGTCCAGACATGGAGAAGAGTTTAGACACTAGGATAAGATAATGAACACACCCATTATAAAGAAATCACATTAGGATTCTCTGTTTAAGCTGTTCCTTAAAAAACTAGTGCTTAGGAAATCTATTGGAGGCCGAATCACTCAAGGGTAGCCTAGGGTTGGGGTTAGGCTTCGGGTTAGGCTTAGGGTACAGCTTAGGGTACGGTTTCGGGGAGGGGTTCGGGTACGGCGTAGGGTATGGGTTAGGGTTAGGGTTTGGGTTAGTGTTAAGGTTAGGGCTCCGTTTAGGGTACGGATTAGGTTTAGGGTACGTGTTAGGGTTAGGGTAGGGTTTAGGGTTAGGGTACGCGTTAGGGTTAGGGTAGTTATTAAACCTATCCCACTCTCTAGATACCCCTTAGCAGGTAAAGGAATATTATTTGGGGTTCCAGCCATGGAGAAGAGTTTAGACACTAGGATAATATAATGAACAAACCGATTATAAAGAAATCACATTAGGATTCTCTTTTTAAGATGTTCCTTAAAACACTAGTGCTTAGGAAATCTATTGGAGGCAGAAGCAGTCAAGGGTAGCCTAGGGTTAGGGTTAGGCTTGGGGTTAGGCTTAGGGTAGAGCTTAGGGTACGGGTTCGGGGAGGGGTTCGGGTAAGGCGTAGGGTATGCGTTAGGGTTAGGGTTCGGGTTAGTGTTAGGTTTAGGGCTCCGTTTAGGGTACGGGTTAGGATTACGGTATGTGTTAGGGTTAGGGTAGGGGTTAGGGTTAGGGTACGCATTAGAGTTTGGGTTGTTATTAAATCTATCCCACTCTCTAGATACACCTTAGCACGTAAAGGAATATTATTTGGGATTCCAGCCATGGAGAAGAGTTTAGACACTAGGATAAGATAAGGAACACACACATTATAAAGAAATCACATTAGGATTCTCTTTTTAAACTGTTCCGTAAAACACTAGTGCTTAGGAAATCTATTGGAGGCAGAAGCAGTCAAGGGTAGCCCAGGGTTAGGGTTAGGCTTAGAGTTAGGCTTAGGGTACGGCTTAGGGTACGGGTTCCGGGAGGGGTTCGGATATGGCGTAGGGTATGAGTTAGGGTTAGGGTTAGGGATAGGGCTCGGTTTAGGGTACGGGTTAGGATTAGGGTACGTGTTAGGGTTAGGGTAGGGGTTAGGGTTAGGGTACGCGTTAGGGGTAGGGTAGTTATTAAACCTATCCCACTCTCTAGATACCCCTTAGCACGTAAAGGAATATTATTTGGGGGTCCAGCCATGGAGAAGAGTTTAGACACTAGGATAAGATAAGGAACACACCCATTATAAAGAAATCACATTAGGATTCTCTTTTTAAGCTGTTCCTTAAACACTAGTGCTTAGGAAATCTATTGGAGGCAGAAGCAGTCAAGGGTAGCCTAGGGTTAGGGTTAGGGTGAGGGTTAGGGTTAGGGTACGGCTTAGGGTACGGATTCGGGGAGGGGTTCGTGTATGGCGTAGGCTATGGGTTAGGGTTAGGGTTAGGGCTCGGTTTAGGGTAAGGGTTAGGGTTAGGTTACGTGTTAGTTTTAGGGTGGGGTTTAGGGTTAGGGTACGTGTTAGTGTTAGGGTAGTTATTAAAACTATCCCACTCTGTAGATACCCCTTAGCACGTCAAGGAATATTATTTGGAGGTCCAGCCATGGAGAAGAGTTTAGACACTAGTATAAGGTAAGGAACACACCCATTATAAAGAAATCACATTAGGATTCTCTTTTTAAGCTGTTACTTGAAACACTAGTGCTTAGGAAATCTATTGGAGGCAGAAGAAGTCAAGGGTAGCCTAGGGTTAGGGTTAGGCGTAGGGTTAGTGTTAGGGTACGGCTTAGGGTACGGGTTCGGGGAGGGGTTCGTGTACAGTGTAGGCTATGGGTTAGGGTTAGGGTTAGTGTTAGTGTTAGGGTTAGGGCTCGGTTTAGGGTACGGGTTAGGATTAGGGTACGTGTTAGGGTTAGGGTAGGGGTTAGGTTTAGGATACGTGTTAGGGTTAGGGTAGTTATTAAACCTATCCCACTCTCTAGATACCACTTAGCACGTAAAGGAATATTATTTGGGGGTCCAGCCATGGAGAAGAGTTTAGACACTAAGATAATATAAGGAACACACACATTATAAAGAAATCACATTAGGATTCTCTTTTTAAGCTGTTCCTTAAAACACTAGTGCTTAGGAAATCTATTGGAGGCCGAAGGAGTCAAGGGTTGCCTAGGGTTAGTGTTAGGCTTAGGGTTAGGCTTAGGGTACGGCTTAGGGTACGGGTTCGGGGAGGGCTTCGGGTACGGCGTAGGGTATGGGTTAGGGTTAGGGTTAGGGTTAGTGTTAGGGTTAGGGCTCGGTTTAGGGTATTGGTTTGGATTAGGGTACGTGTTCGGGTTAGGGTAGGGGTTAGGGTTAGGGTACGCGTTAGGGTTAGGGTAGTTATTAAACCTATCCCACTCTCTAGATACCCCTTAGCAGGTAAAGGAATAATATTTGGGGTTCCAGCCATGGAGAAGTGTTTAGACACTAGGATAAGGTAAGGAACACACCGATTATAAAGAAAACACATTAGGATTCTCTTTTTAAGCTGTTCCTTAAAACACTAGTGCTTAGGAAATCTATTGGAGGCAGAAGCAGTCAAGGGTAGCCTAGGGTTAGGGTTAGGCTTAGGGTACGGCTTAGGGTCCGGCTTAGGGTACGGGTTCGGGGAGGGGTTCGTGTATGGCGTAGGCTATGGGTTAGGGTTAGGGTTAGGGTTAGGGTTAGGGTTAGGGCTCGGTTTAGGGTACTGGTTAGGGTTAGGGTACGTGTTAGTTTTAGGGTGGGGTTTAGGGTTAGGGTACGTGTTAGTGTTAGGGTAGTTATTAAAACTATCCCACTCTCTAGATACCCCTTAGCACGTCAAGGAATATTATTTGGGGGTCCAGCCATGGAGAAGAGTTTAGACACTAGTATAAGGTAAGGAACACACCCATTATAAAGAAATCACATTAGGATTCTCTTTTTAAGATGTTCCTTAAAACACTAGTTCTTAGGAAATCTATTGGAAGCAGAAGCAGTCAAGGGTAGCCTAGGGTTAGGGTTAGGCTTAGGGTACGGCTTAGGGTACGGCTTAGGGTACAGGTTCGGGGAGGGCTTCGGGTACGGCGTAGGGTATGGGTTAGGGTTAGGGTTAGGGTTAGTGTTAGGGTTAGGGCTCGTTTTAGGGTATTGTTTAGGATTAGGGTACGTGTTAGGGTTAGGGTAGGGGTTAGGGTTAGGGTACGTGTTAGGGTTAGGGTAGTTATTAAACCTATCCCACTCTCTATATACCCCTTAGCACGTAAAGGAATATTATTTGGAGGTCTAGCCATGGAGACGAGTTTAGACACTAGGATAAGATAAGGAACACACCCATTATAAAGAAATCACATTAGGATTCTCTTTTTAAACTGTACCTCAAAACACTAGTGCTTAGGAAATCTATTGGAGGAAGAAGCAGTCAAGGGTAGCCTATGGTTAGGGTTAGGCTTAGGGTTAGGGTTAGGGTTAGGGTACGGCTTATGGTACGGGTTCGGGGAGGGGTTCGGATATGGCGTAGGGTATGAGTTAGGGTTAGGGTTAGGGATAGGGCTCGGTTTAGGGTACGGGTTAGGATTAGGGTACGTGTTAGGGTTAGGGTAGGGGTTAGGGTTAGGGTACGTGTTAGGGTTAGGGTAGTGATTAAACGGATCCCACTCTCTAGATACCCCTTAGAACGTAAAGGAATATTATTTGGGGGTCCAGCCATGGAGAAGAGTTTAGACACTAGGATAAGATAAGGAACACACCCATTATAAAGAAATCACATTAGGATTCTCTTTTTAAGCTGTTCCTTAAAACACTAGTGCTTAGGAAATCTATTGGAGGCAGAAGCAGTCAAGGGTAGCCTAGGGTTAGGGTTAGGCTTAGGGTTAGGCTTAGGGTACGGCTTAGGGTACGTGTTCGGGGAGGGCTTCGGGTACGGCGTAGGGTATGGGTTAGGGTTAGGGTTAGGGTTAGGGCTCGGTTTAGGGTACGGGTTAGGATTAGGGTAGGTGTTAGGGTTAGGGTAGGGGTTAGGGTTAGGGTACGCGTTAGGGTTAGGGTAGTTATTAAACCTATCCCACTCTCTAGATACACCTTAGCACGTAAAGGAATATCATTTGGGGGTCCAGCCATGGAGAAGAGTTTAGACACTAGGATTAGATAAGGAACACACCCATTATAAAGAAATCACATTAGGATTCTCTTTTTAAGCTGTTCCTTAAAACACTAGTGCTTAGGAAATCTATTGGAGGCGGAAGCAGTCAAGGGTAGCCTAGGGTTAGGGTTAGGCTTAGGGTTAAGGTTAGGGTACGGCTTAGGGTACGGGTTCGGGGGGGGCTTCGGGTACGGCGTAGGTTATGGGTTAGGGTTAGGGTTAGGGTTAGTGTTAGGTTTAGGGCTCGGTTTAGAGTACGGTTTAGGATTAGGGTACGTGTTAGGGTTAGGGTATGGGTTAAGGTTAGGGTACGTGTTAGGATTAGGGTAGTTATTAAACCTATCCCACTCTCTAGATACCACTTAGCACGTAAAGGAATATTATTTCGGGGTCCAGCCATGGAGAAGCGTTTAGACACTAGGATAAGATAAGGAACACACCCATTATTAAGAAATCACATTAGGATTCTCTTTTTAAGCTGTTCCTTAAAACACTAATGCCTAGGAAATCTATTGGAGGACGAAGCAGTCAAGGGAAGCCTAGGGTTAGGGTTAGGCTTAGGGTTAGGCTTAGGGTACGGCTTAGGGTACGGGTTCGGGGAGGGCTTCGGGTACGGCGTAGAGTATGGGTTAGGGTTAGGGTTAGGGTTAGTGTTAGGGTTAGGTCTCGGTTTAGTGTACGGGATAGTATTAGGGTACGTGTTAGGGTTAGGGTAGGGGTTAGGATTAGGGTACGCGTTAGGGTTAGGGTAGTTATTAAACCTATCCCACTCTCTAGATACCCCTTAGCACGTAAAGGAATATTATTTGGGGGTCCAGACATGGAGAAGAGTTTAGACACTAGGATAAGATAATGAACACACCCATTATAAAGAAATCACATTAGGATTCTCTGTTTAAGCTGTTCCTTAAAAAACTAGTGCTTAGGAAATCTATTGGAGGCCGAATCACTCAAGGGTAGCCTAGGGTTGGGGTTAGGCTTCGGGTTAGGCTTAGGGTACAGCTTAGGGTACGGTTTCGGGGAGGGGTTCGGGTACGGCGTAGGGTATGGGTTAGGGTTAGGGTTTGGGTTAGTGTTAAGGTTAGGGCTCCGTTTAGGGTACGGATTAGGTTTAGGGTACGTGTTAGGGTTAGGGTAGGGTTTAGGGTTAGGGTACGCGTTAGGGTTAGGGTAGTTATTAAACCTATCCCACTCTCTAGATACCCCTTAGCAGGTAAAGGAATATTATTTGGGGTTCCAGCCATGGAGAAGAGTTTAGACACTAGGATAATATAATGAACAAACCGATTATAAAGAAATCACATTAGGATTCTCTTTTTAAGATGTTCCTTAAAACACTAGTGCTTAGGAAATCTATTGGAGGCAGAAGCAGTCAAGGGTAGCCTAGGGTTAGGGTTAGGCTTGGGGTTAGGCTTAGGGTAGAGCTTAGGGTACGGGTTCGGGGAGGGGTTCGGGTAAGGCGTAGGGTATGCGTTAGGGTTAGGGTTCGGGTTAGTGTTAGGTTTAGGGCTCCGTTTAGGGTACGGGTTAGGATTACGGTATGTGTTAGGGTTAGGGTAGGGGTTAGGGTTAGGGTACGCATTAGAGTTTGGGTTGTTATTAAATCTATCCCACTCTCTAGATACACCTTAGCACGTAAAGGAATATTATTTGGGATTCCAGCCATGGAGAAGAGTTTAGACACTAGGATAAGATAAGGAACACACACATTATAAAGAAATCACATTAGGATTCTCTTTTTAAACTGTTCCGTAAAACACTAGTGCTTAGGAAATCTATTGGAGGCAGAAGCAGTCAAGGGTAGCCCAGGGTTAGGGTTAGGCTTAGAGTTAGGCTTAGGGTACGGCTTAGGGTACGGGTTCCGGGAGGGGTTCGGATATGGCGTAGGGTATGAGTTAGGGTTAGGGTTAGGGATAGGGCTCGGTTTAGGGTACGGGTTAGGATTAGGGTACGTGTTAGGGTTAGGGTAGGGGTTAGGGTTAGGGTACGCGTTAGGGGTAGGGTAGTTATTAAACCTATCCCACTCTCTAGATACCCCTTAGCACGTAAAGGAATATTATTTGGGGGTCCAGCCATGGAGAAGAGTTTAGACACTAGGATAAGATAAGGAACACACCCATTATAAAGAAATCACATTAGGATTCTCTTTTTAAGCTGTTCCTTAAACACTAGTGCTTAGGAAATCTATTGGAGGCAGAAGCAGTCAAGGGTAGCCTAGGGTTAGGGTTAGGGTGAGGGTTAGGGTTAGGGTACGGCTTAGGGTACGGATTCGGGGAGGGGTTCGTGTATGGCGTAGGCTATGGGTTAGGGTTAGGGTTAGGGCTCGGTTTAGGGTAAGGGTTAGGGTTAGGTTACGTGTTAGTTTTAGGGTGGGGTTTAGGGTTAGGGTACGTGTTAGTGTTAGGGTAGTTATTAAAACTATCCCACTCTGTAGATACCCCTTAGCACGTCAAGGAATATTATTTGGAGGTCCAGCCATGGAGAAGAGTTTAGACACTAGGATAAGATAAGGAACACACCCATTATAAAGAAATCACATTAGGATTCTCTTTTTAAGCTATTCCTTAAAACACTAGTGCTTAGGAAATCTATTGGAGGCAGAAGCAGTCAAGTGTAGCCTAGGGTTAGGGTTAGGCTTAGGGAGAGGTTACGGCTTAGGGTACGGGTTCGGGGAGGGTTTCGGATATGGCGTAGGGTATGGGTTAGGGTTAGTGTTAGGGTTAGGGATCGGTTTAGTGTACGGGATAGGATTAGGGTACGTGTTAGGGTTAGGGTAGGGGTTAGGGTTAGGTTACGCGTTAGGGTTAGGATAGTCATTAAACCTATCCCACTCTCTAGATACCCCTTAGCACGTAAAGGAATATTATTTGGGGGTCCAGACATGGAGAAGAGTCTAGACACTAGGATAATATAAGGAACACACCCATTATAAAGAAATCACATTAGGATTCTCTTTTTAAGCTGTTCCTTAAAACACTAGTGCTTAGGAAATCTATTGGAGGCAGAAGCAGTCAAGGGTAGCCTAGGGTTAGGGTTAGGGTTAGGGTTAGGCTTAGGGTACGGCTTACGGTACGGGTTCGGGGAGGGCTTCGGTTATAGCGTAGGGTATGGGTTAGGATTAGGGTTATGGTTAGTCTTAGGGTTATGACTCGGTTTAGGGTACGTGTTAGCGTTAGGGTAGGGGTTAGGGTTAGGGTACGCGTTAGAGTTAGGGTTGTTATTAAATCTATCCCACTCTCTAGATACACCTTAGCACGTAAAGGTATATTATTTGGGGGTCCAACCATGGAGAAGAGTTTAGACACTAGGATAAGATAAGGAACACACCCATTATAAAGAAATCACATTAGGATTCTCTTTTTAAGCTATTCCTTAAAACACTAGTGCTTAGGAAATCTATTGGAGGCAGAAGCAGTCAAGGGTAGCCTAGGGTTAGGGTTAGGCTTAGAGTACGGCTTAGGGTACGGCTTAGGGTACGGGTTCGGGGAGGGATTCGGGTACGGAGTAGGGTATGGGTTAGGGTTAGGTTTAGGGTTAGTGTTAGGGTTAGGGCTCGTTTTAGGGTATTGGTTAGGATTAGGGTACGTGTTAGGGTTATGGTAGGGGTTAGGGTTAGGGTACGCGTTAGGGTTAAGGTAGTTATTAAGCCTATCCCACCCTCTAGATACCCATTAGCACGTAAAGGAATATTAGTTGGAGATCCAGCGATGGAGAAGAGTTTAGACACTAGGATAAGATAAGGAACACACACATTATAAAGAAATCACATTAGGATTCTCTTTTTAAACTGTTCCTTAAAACACGAGTGCTTAGGAAATCTATTGGAGGCAGAAGCAGTCAAGGGTAGCCTAGGGTTAGGGTTAGGCTTAGGGTTAGGGTTAGGGTACGGCTTAGGGTACGGGTTCGGGGAGGGTTTCGAATATGGCGTAGGGTATGAGTTAGGGTTAGTGTTAGGGATAGGGCTCGGTTTAGGGTACGGGTTAGGATTAGGGTATGTGTTAGGGTTAGGGTAGGGGTTAGGGTTAGGGTACGCGTTAGGGTTAGGGTAGTTATTAAACCTATCCCACTCTCTAGATACCCCTTAGCACGTAAAGGAATATTATTTGGGGGTCCAGCCATGGAGAAGAGTTTAGACACTAGGATAAGATAAGGAACACACCCATTATAAAGAAATCACATTAGGATTCTCTTTTTAAGCTGTTACTTAAAACACTAGTGCTTAGGAAATCTATTGGAGGCAGAAGAAGTCAAGGGTAGCCTAGGGTTAGGGTTAGGCTTAGGGTTAGTGTAAGGGTACGGCTTAGGGTACGGGTTCGGGGAGGGGTTCGTGTACAGTGTAGGCTATGGGTTAGGGTTAGGGTTAGGGTTAGTGTTAGGGTTAGGGCTCGGTTTAGGGTACGGGTTAGGATTAGGGTACGTGTTAGGCTTAGGGTAGGGGTTTGGGTTAGGGTACGCATTAGGGTTAGGGTAGTTATTAAACCTATCCCACTCTCTAGATAACCCTTAGCACGTAAAGGAATATTATTTGGGGGTCCAGACATGGAGAAGAGTTTAGACACTAAGATAATATAAGGAACACACACATTATAAAGAAATCACATTAAGATTCTCTTTTTAAGCTGTTCCTTAAAACACTAGTGCTTGGGAAATCTATTGGAGGCAGAAACAGTCAGGGGTAGCCTAGGGTTAGGGTTAGGCTTAGGGTTAGGCTTAGGGTACGGCTTAGGGTACGGGTTCGGGGAGGGCTTCGGGTACGGCGTAGGGTATGGGTTAGGGTTAGGGTTAGGGTTAGTGTTAGGGTTAGGGCTCGGTTTAGGGTACGGTTTAGGATTAGGGTACGTGTTAGGGTTAGGGTAGGGGTTAGGGTGAGGGTACGTGTTAGGGTTAGGTTAGTTATTAAACCTATCCCTCTCTGTAGATACCCCTTAGCACGTAAAGGAATATTATTTGGGGGTCCAGCCATGGAGAAGAGTTTAGATACTAGGATAAGAAAAGGAACACACGCATTATAAAGAAATCACATTAGGATTCTCTTTTTAAGCTGTTCCTTAAAACACTATTGCATAGGAAATCTATTGGAGGCAGAAGCAGTCAAGGGAAGCCTAGGGTTAGGGTTAGGCTTAGGGTTAGGCTTAGGGTACGGCTTAAGGTACGGGTTCGGGGAGGGCTTCGGGTACGGCGTAGGGTATGGGTTAGGGTTAGGGTTAGGGTTAGTGTTAGGGTTAGGGCTCGGTTTAGTGTACGGGATAGGATTAGGGTACGTGTTAGGGTTAGGGTAGGGGTTAGGGTTAGGGTACGCATTAGGGTTAGGGTAGTTTTTAAACCTATCCCACTCTCTAGATACCCCTTAGCAGGTAAAGGAATAATATTTGGGGTTCCAGCCATGGAGAAGTGTTTAGACACTAGGATAAGGTAAGGAACACACCGATTATAAAGAAATCACATTAGGATTCTCTTTTTAAGATGTTCCTTAAAACACTAGTTCTTAGGAAATCTATTGGAAGCAGAAGCAGTCAAGGGTAGCCTAGGGTTAGGGTTAGGCTTAGGGTACGGCTTAGGGTACGGCTTAGGGTACGGGTTCGGGGAGGGCTTCGGGTACGGCGTAGGGTATGGGTTAGGGTTAGGGTTAGGGTTAGTGTTAGGGTTAGGGCTCGTTTTAGGGTATTGGTTAGGATTAGGGTACGTGTTAGGGTTAGGGTAGGGGTTAGGGTTAGGGTACGTGTTAGGGTGAGGGTAGTTATTAAACCTATCCCACTCTCTATATACCCCTTAGCACGTAAAGTAATATTATTTGGAGGTCTAGCCATGGAGACGAGTTTAGACACTAGGATAAGATAAGGAACACACCCATTATAAAGAAATCACATTAGGATTCTCTTTTTAAACTGTACCTTAAAACACTAGTGCTTAGGAAATCTATTGGAGGAAGAAGCAGTCAAGGGTAGCCTATGGTTAGGGTTAGGCTTAGGGTTAGGGTTAGGGTTAGGGTACGGCTTATGGTACGGTTTCGGGGAGGGGTTCGGATATGGCGTAGGGTATGAGTTAGGGTTAGGGTTAGGGATAGGGCTCGGTTTAGGGTACGGGTTAGGATTAGGGTACGTGTTAGGGTTAGGGTAGGGGTTAGGGTTAGGGTACGCGTTAGGGTTAGGGTAGTTATTAAACCTATCCCACTCTCTAGATACCCCTTAGCACGTAAAGGAATATTATTTGGGTGTCCAGCCATGGAGAAGAGTTTAGACACTAGGATAAGATAAGGAACACACCCATTATAAAGAAATCACATTAGGATTCTCTTTTTAAGCTGTTCCTTAAAACACTAGTGCTTAGGAAATCTATTGGAGGCAGAAGAAGTCAAGGGTAGCCTAGGGTTAGGGTTAGGCGTAGGGTTAGTGTTAGGGTACGGCTTAGGGTACGGGTTCGGGGAGGGTTTCGTGTACAGTGTAGGCTATGGGTTAGGGTTAGGGTTAGTGTTAGGGTTAGGGCTCGGTTTAGGGTACGGGTTAGGATTAGGGTACGTGTTAGGGTTAGGGTAGGGGTTAGGGTTAGGGTACGTGTTAGGGTTAGGGTAGTGATTAAACGGATCCCACTCTCTAGATACCCCTTAGAACGTAAAGGAATATTATTTGGGGGTCCAGCCATGGAGAAGAGTTTAGACACTAGGATAAGATAAGGAACACACCCATTATAAAGAAATCACATTAGGATTCTCTTTTTAAGCTGTTCCTTAAAACACTAGTGCTTAGGAAATCTATTGGAGGCAGAAGCAGTCAAGGGTAGCCTAGGGTTAGGGTTAGGCTTAGGGTTAGGCTTAGGGTACGGCTTAGGGTACGTGTTCGGGGAGGGCTTCGGGTACGGCGTAGGGTATGGGTTAGGGTTAGGATTAGGGTTAGTGTTAGGGTTAGGGCTCGGTTTAGGGTACGGGTTAGGATTAGGGTACGTGTTATGGTTAGGGTAGGGGTTAGGGTTAGGGTACGCGTTAGGGTTAGTGTAGTTATTAAACCTATCCCACTCTGTAGATACCCCTTAGCACGTAAAGGAATATCATTTGGGGGTCCAGCCATGGAGAAGAGTTTAGACACTAGGATTAGATAAGGAACACACCCATTATAAAGAAATCACATTAGGATTCTCTTTTTAAGCTGTTCCTTAAAACACTAGTGCTTAGGAAATCTATTGGAGGCGGAAGCAGTCAAGGTTAGCCTAGGGTTAGGGTTAGGCTTAGGGTTAGGGTTAGGGTACGGCTTAGGGTACGGGTTCGGGGGGGGCTTCGGGTACGGCATAGGTTATGGGTTAGGGTTAGGGTTAGGGTTAGTGTTAGGTTTAGGGCTCGGTTTAGAGTACGGTTTAGGATTAGGGTACGTGTTAGGGTTAGGGTATGGGTTAGGGTTAGGGTACGTGTTAGGATTAGGGTAGTTATTAAACCTATCCCACTCTCTAGATACCACTTAGCACGTAAAGGAATATTATTTCGGGGTCCAGCCATGGAGAAGCGTTTAGACACTAGGATAAGATAAGGAACACACCCATTATTAAGAAATCACATTAGGATTCTCTTTTTAAGCTGTTCCTTAAAACACTAATGCTTAGGAAATCTATTGGAGGACGAAGCAGTCAAGGGAAGCCTAGGGTTAGGGTTAGGCTTAGGGTTAGGCTTAGGGTACGGCTTAGGGTACGGGTTCGGGGAGGGGTTCGGATATGGCGTAGGGTATGAGTTAGGGTTTGGGTTAGGGATAGGGCTCGGTTTAGCGTACGGGTTAGGATTAGGGTACGTGTTAGGGTTAGGGTAGGGGTTAGGGTTAGGGTACGCGTTAGGGGTAGGGTAGTTATTAAACCTATCCCACTCTCTAGATACCCCTTAGCACGTAAAGGAATATTATTTGGGGGTCCAGCCATGGAGAAGAGTTTAGACACTAGGATAAGATAAGGAACACACCCATTATAAAGAAATCACATTAGGATTCTCTTTTTAAGCTGTTACTTAAAACACTAGTGCTTAGGAAATCAATTGGAAGCAGAAGCAGTCAAGGGTAGCCTAGGGTTAGGGTTAGGCTTAGGGTTAGTATTAGTGTATGGATTAGGGTACGGGTTCGGGGAGTGGTTCGTGTACAGTGTAGGCTATGGGATAGGGTTAGGGTTAGGGTTAGTGTTAGGGTTAGGGCTCGGTTTAGGGTATGGGTTAGGATTAGGGTACATGTTAGGGTTAGGGTAGGGGTTTGGGTTAGGGTATGCATTAGGGTTAGGGTAGTTATTAAACCTATCCCACTCTCTAGATACCCCTTAGCACGTCAAAGAATATTATTTGGGGGTCCAGCCATGGAGAAGAGTTTAGACACTAGGATAAGATAAGGAACACACCCATTATAAAGAAATCACATTAGGATTCCCTTTTTAAGCTGTTCCTTAAACACTAGTGCTTAGGAAATCTATTGGAGGCAGAAGCAGTCAAGGGTAGCCTAGGGTTAGGGTTAGGGTGAGGGTTAGGGTTAGGGTACGGCTTAAGGTACGGATTCGGGGAGGGGTTCGTGTATGGCGTAGGCTATGGGTTAGGGTGAGGGTTAGGGTTAGGGTTATGGTTAGGGCTCGGTTTAGGGTACGGGTTAGAGTTAGGGTACGTGTTAGTTTTAGGGTGGGGTTTAGGGTTAGGGTACGTGTTAGTGTTAGGGTAGTTATTAAAACTATCCCACTCTCTAGATACCCCTTAGCACGTCAAGGAATATTATTTGGGGGTCCAGCCATGGAGAAGAGTTTATACACTACGATAAAATAAGGAACACATCCATTATAAAGAAATCACATTAGGATTCTCTTTTTAAGCTGTTCCTTAAAACACTAGTGCTTAGGAAATCTATTGGAGGCAGAAGCAGTCAAGGGTAGCCTAGGGTTAGGGTTAGGCTTAGGGTTAGGGTAAGGCTTAGGGTACGGGTTCGGGGAGGGGTTCGGATATGGCGTAGGGTATGGGTTAGGGTTAGTGTTAGGGTTAGGGCTCGGTTTAGTGTACGGGATAGGATTAGGGTACGTGTTAGGGTTAGGGTAGGGGTTAGGGTTAGGTTACGCGTTAGGGTTAGGGTAGTCATTAAACCTATCCCACTCTCTAGATACCCCTTAGCACGTAAAGGAATATTATTTGGGGGTCCAGACATGGAGAAGAGTTTAGACACTAGGATAATATAAGGAACACACCCATTATAAAGAAATCACATTAGGATTCTCTTTTTAAGATGTTCCTTAAAACACTAGTGCTTAGGAAATCTATTGGAGGCAGAAGCAGTCAAGGGTAGCCTAGGGTTAGGGTTAGGGTTAGGGTTAGGCTTAGGGTACGGCTTACGGTACGGGTTCGGGGAGGGCTTCAGTTATGGCGTAGGGTATGGGTTAGGATTAGGGTTAGGGTTAGTGTTAGGGTTATGACTCGGTTTAGGGTACGTGTTAGTGTTAGGGTAGGGGTTAGGGTTAGGGTACGCGTTAGAGTTAGGGTTGTTATTAAATCTATCCCACTCTCTAGATACACCTTAGCACGTAAAGGTATATTATTTGGGGGTCCAGCCATGGAGAAGAGTTTAGACACTAGGATAAGATAAGGAACACAGCCATTATAAAGAAATCACATTAGGATTCTCTTTTTAAGCTATTCCTTAAAACACTAGTGCTTAGGAAATCTATTGGAGGCAGAAGCAGTCAAGGGTAGCCTAGGGTTAGGGTTAGGCTTAGGGTACGGCTTAGGGTACGGCTTAGGGTACGGGTTCGGTGAGGGATTCGGGTACGGCGTAGGGTATGGGTTAGGGTTAGGGTTAGGGTTAGTGTTAGGGTTAGGGCTCGTTTTAGGGTATTGGTTAGGATTAGGGTACGTCTTAGGGTTATGGTAGGGGTTAGGGTTAGGGTACGCGTTAGGGTTAAGGTAGTTATTAAACCTATCCCACTCTCTAGATACCCCTTAGCACGTAAAGGAATATTAGTTGGAGGTCCAGCCATGGAGAAGAGTTTAGACACTAGGATAAGATAAGGAACACACACATTATAAAGAAATCACATTAGGATTCTCTTTTTAAACTGTTCCTTAAAACACTATTGCTTAGGAAATCTATTGGAGGCAGAAGCAGTCAAGGGTAGCCTAGGGTTAGGTTTAGGCTTAGGGTTAGGGTTAGGGTACGGCTTAGGGTACGGGTTCGGGGAGGGGTTCGGATATGGCGTAGGGTATGAGTTAGGGTTAGGGTTAGGGATAGGGCTCGGTTTAGGGTACGGGTTAGGATTAGGGTACGTGTTAGGGTTAGGGTAGGGGTTAGGGTTAGGGTACGCGTTAGGGTTAGGGTAGTTATTAAACCTATCCCACTCTCTAGATAACCCTTAGCACGTAAAGGAATATTATTTGGGGGTCCAGACATGGAGAAGAGTTTAGACACTAAGGTAATATAAGGAACACACACATTATAAAGAAATCACATTAGGATTCTCTTTTTAAGCTGTTCCTTAAAACACTAGTACTTAGGAAATCTACTGGAGGCAGAAGCAGTCAAGGGTAGCCTAGGGTTAGGGTTAGGCTTAGGGTTAGGCTTAGGGTACGGCTTAGGGTACGTGTTCGGGGAGGGCTTCGGGTACGGTGAAGGGTATGGGTTAGGGTTAGGATTAGGGTTAGTGTTAGGGTTAGGGCTCGGTTTAGGGTACGGGTTAGGATTAGGGTACGTGTTATGGTTAGGGTAGGGGTTAGGGTTAGGGTACGCGTTAGGGTTAGTGTAGTTATTAAACCTATCCCACTCTCTAGATACCCCTTAGCACGTAAAGGAATATCATTTGGGGGTCCAGCCATGGAGAAGAGTTTAGACACTAGGATTAGATAAGGAACACACCCATTATAAAGAAATCACATTAGGATTCTCTTTTTAAGCTGTTCCTTAAAACACTAGTGCTTAGGAAATCTATTGGAGGCGGAAGCAGTCAAGGGTAGCCTAGGGTTAGGGTTAGGCTTAGGGTTAGGGTTAGGGTACGGCTTAGGGTACGGGTTCGGGGGGGGCTTCGGGTACGGCGTAGGTTATGGGTTAGGGTTAGGGTTAGGGTTAGTGTTAGGTTTAGGGCTCGGTTTAGAGTACGGTTTAGGATTAGGGTACGTATTAGGGTTAGGGTATGGGTTAGGGTTAGGGTACGTGTTAGGATTAGGGTAGTTATTAAACCTATCCCACTCTCTAGATACCACTTAGCACGTAAAGGAATATTATTTCGGGGTCCAGCCATGGAGAAGCGTTTAGACACTAGGATAAGATAAGGAACACACCCATTATTAAGAAACCACATTAGGATTCTCTTTTTAAGCTGTTCCTTAAAACACTAATGCTTAGGAAATCTATTGGAGGACGAAGCAGTCAAGGGAAGCCTAGGGTTAGGGTTAGGCTTAGGGTTAGGCTTAGGGTACGGCTTAGGGTACGGGTTCGGGGAGGGGTTCGGATATGGCGTAGGGTATGAGTTAGGGTTAGGGTTAGGGATAGGGCTCGGTTTAGGGTACGGGTTAGGATTAGGGTACGTGTTAGGGTTAGGGTACGCGTTAGGGTTAGGGTACGCGTTAGGGGTAGGGTAGTTATTAAACCTATCCCACTCTTTAGATACCCCTTAGCACGTAAAGGAATATTATTTGGGGGTCCAGCCATGGAGAAGAGTGTAGACACTAGGATAAGATAAGGAACACACCCATTATAAAGAAATCACATTAGGATTCTCTTTTTAAGCTGTTCTTTAAAACACGAGTGCTTAGGAAATCTATTGGAGGCAGAAGCAGTCAAGGGTAGCCTAGGGTTAGGGTTAGGCTTAGGGTTAGGGTTAGCGTACGGCTTAGGGTACGGGTTCGGGGAGGTGTTCGTATATGGCGTAGGGTATGAGTTAGGGTTAGGGTTAGGGATAGGGCTCGGTTTAGGGTACGGGTTAGGATTAGGGTACATGTTAGGCTTAGGGTAGGGGTTTGGGTTAGGGTATGCATTAGGGTTAGGGTAGTTATTAAACCTATCCCACTCTCTAGATACCCCTTAGCACGTCAAAGAATATTATTTGGGGGTCCAGCCATGGAGAAGAGTTTAGACACTAGGATAAGATAAGGAACACACCCATTATAAAGAAATCACATTAGGATTCCCTTTTTAAGCTGTTCCTTAAACACTAGTGCTTAGGAAATCTATTGGAGGCAGAAGCAGTCAAGGGTAGCCTAGGGTTAGGGTTAGGGTGAGGGTTAGGGTTAGGGTACGGCTTAGGTTACGGATTCGGGGAGGGGTTCGTGTATGGCGTAGGCTATGGGTTAGGGTTAGGGTTAGGGTTAGGGTTATGGTTAGGGCTCGGTTTAGGGTACGGGTTAGGGTTAGGGTACGTGTAAGTTTTAGGGTGGGGTTTAGGGTTAGGGTACGTGTTAGTGTTAGGGTAGTTATTAAAACTATCCCACTCTCTAGATACCCCTTAGCACGTCAAGGAATATTATTTGGGGGTCCAGCCATGGAGAAGAGTTTATACACTACGATAAAATAAGGAACACATCCATTATAAAGAAATCACATTAGGATTCTCTTTTTAAGCTGTTCCTTAAAACACTAGTGCTTAGGAAATCTATTGGAGGCAGAAGCAGTCAAGGGTAGCCTATGGTTAGGGTTAGGCTTAGGGTTAGGGTACGGCTTAGGGTACGGGTTCGGGGAGGGGTTCGGATATGGCGTAGGGTATGGGTTAGGGTTAGTGTTAGGGTTAGGGCTCGGTTTAGTGTACGGGATAGGATTAGGGTACGTGTTAGTGTTAGGGTAGGGGTTAGGGTTAGGTTACGCGTTAGGGTTAGGGTAGTCATTAAACCTATCCCACTCTCTAGATACCCCTTAGCACCTAAAGGAATATTATTTGGGGGTCCAGACATGGAGAAGAGTTTAGACACTAGGATAATATAAGGAACACACCCATTATAAAGAAATCACATTAGGATTCTCTTTTTAAGCTGTTCCTTAAAACACTAGTGCTTAGGAAATCTATTGGAGGCAGAAGCAGTCAAGGGTAGCCTAGGGTTAGGGTTAGGGTTAGGGTTAGGCTTAGGGTACGCCTTACGGTACGGATTCGGGGAGGGCTTCGGTTATGGCGTAGGGTATGGGTTAGGATTAGGGTTAGGGTTAGTGTTAGGGTTATGACTCGGTTTAGGGTACGTGTTAGCGTTAGGGTAGGGGTTAGGGTTAGGGTACGCGTTAGAGTTAGGGATGTTATTAAATCTATCCCACTCTCTAGATACACCTTAGCACGTAAAGGTATATTATTTGGGGGTCCAGCCATGGAGAAGAGTTTAGACACTAGGATAAGATAAGGAACACACCCATTATAAAGAAATCACATTAGGATTCTCTTTTTAAGCTATTCCTTAAAACACTAGTGCTTAGGAAATCTATTGGAGGCAGAAGCAGTCAAGGGTAGCCTAGGGTTAGGGTTAGGCTTAGGGTACGGCTTAGGGTATGGCTTAGGGTACGGGTTCGGGGAGGGATTCGGGTACGGCGTAGGGTATGGGTTAGGGTTAGGGTTAGGGTTAGTGTTAGGGTTAGGGCTCGTTTTAGGGTATTGGTTAGGATTAGGGTACGTCTTAGTGTTATGGTAGGGGTTAGGGTTAGGGTACGCGTTAGGGTTAAGGTAGTTATTAAACCTATCCCACTCTCTAGATACCCCTTAGCACGTAAAGGAATATTAGTTGGAGGTCCAGCCATGGAGAAGAGTTTAGACACTAGGATAAGATAAGGAACACACACATTATAAAGAAATCACATTAGGATTCTCTTTTTAAACTGTTCCTTAAAACACTATTGCTTAGGAAATCTATTGGAGGCAGAAGCAGTCAAGGGTAGCCTAGGGTGAGGTTTAGGCTTAGGGTTAGGGTTAGGGTACGGCTTAGGGTACGGGTTCGGGGAGGGGTTCGGATATGGCGTAGGGTATGAGTTAGGGTTAGGGTTAGGGATAGGGCTCGGTTTAGGGTACGGGTTAGGATTAGGGTACGTGTTAGGGTTAGGGTAGGGGTTAGGGTTAGGGTACGCGTTAGGGTTAGGGTAGTTATTAAACCTATCCCACTCTCTAGATACCCCTTAGCACGTAAAGGAATATTATTTGGGGGTCCAGCCATGGAGAAGAGTTTAGACACTAGGATAATATAAGGAACACACACATTATAAAGAAATCACATTAGGATTCTCTTTTTAAACTGTTCCTTAAAACACGAGTGCTTAGGAAATCTATTGGAGGCAGAAGCAGTCAAGGGTAGCCTAGGGTTAGGGTTAGGCTTAGGGTTAGGGTTAGCGTACGGCTTAGGGTACGGGTTCGGGGAGGTGTTCGGATATGGCGTAGGGTATGAGTTAGGGTTAGGGTTAGGGATAGGGCTCGGTTTAGGGTACGGGTTAGGATTAGGGTACATGTTAGGCTTAGGGTAGTGGTTTGGGTTAGGGTACGCATTAGGGTTAGGGTAGTTATTAAACCTATCCCACTCTCTAGATAACCCTTAGCACGTAAAGGAATATTATTTGGGGGTCCAGACATGGAGAAGAGTTTAGACACTAAGGTAATATAAGGAACACACACATTATAAAGAAACCACATTAAGATTCTCTTTTTAAGCTGTTCCTTAAAACACTAGTGCTTGGGAAATCTATTGGAGGCAGAAGCAGTCAGGGGTAGCCTAGGGTTAGGGTTAGGCTTAGGGTTAGGCTTAGGGTACGGCTTAGGGTACGGGTTCAGGGAGGGGTTCGTGTACGGCGTAGGGTATGTGTTAGGGTTAGGGTTTGGGTTAGTGTTAGGGTTAGGGCTCCGTTTAGGGTACGGGTTAGGATTAGGGTACGTGTTAGGGTTAGCGTAGGGGTTAGGGTTAGGGTACGTGTTAGGGTTAGGGTAGTTATTAAACCTATCCCACTCTCTAGATACCCCTTAGCACGTAAAGGAATATTATTTGGGGTTCCAGCCATGGAGAAGAGTTTAGACACTAGGATAAGATAAGGAACACACCGATTATAAAGAAATCAGGACTTGGGAATGATGGCGGAAGAGTAAGACGCGGAGATCACCTTCCTTCCCACAGATACAGTAGAAATACATCTACACGTGGAACTGCTCCTACAGAACCACCCCTGAACGCTGGCAGAAAACGTCCGACCTCCAAAAAGGCAAGAAACTCCCCCCGTACTTGGGTAGGGCAAAAGAAAAAAGAAATAACAGAGACAAAGGAATAGGGACGGCACCTGCACTAGTGGGAGGGAGCCGTGAAGGAAGAAAGATTTCCACGCACTAGGAAGCCCTTTCGCGGGCGGAGACTGCGGGTGGCAGAGGGGGGAAGCTTCGGAGCCACGGAGGAGAGCGCAGCCACAGGGGTGCAGAGGGCAAAGTGGAGAGGTTCCCGCACGGATGCTTGGCGCCGAGCAGCACTCTCCAGCCCGAGAGGCTTGTCTGCTCCCCCGCCGGGGCGGGCGGGGCTCGGAGCTGAGGCTCGGCTTCGGTCGGATCACAGGGAGAGGACTGAGGCTGGCAGCGTGAACACAGCCTGAAGGGATTAGCGCACAACAGCTGGCTGGGAGGGAGACCGGGAAAAAGTCTGCAGCTGCCGAATAGGCAAGGGACTTTTTCTTGCCTCTTTGTTTCGCGGCGCGCAAGGAGAGGGGATTCAGAGCACCGCCTAAACGAACTCCAGAGAAGGGCGCGAGCCGCAGCGATCACCGCAGACCCCACAGCAACAGGGGCGCAGAGGAAAAAAACGGAGAGACTCCCGCACAGAGGCTCGGCGCCGAGCAGCACTCTCCAGCCCGAGAGGCTTGTCTGCTCACCCGCCGGGGCGGGCGGGGCTGGGAGCTGAGGCTCGGGTTTCGGTTTCGGTTGGATCGCAGGGAGAGGACTGGGGCTGGCGGCGTGAACACAGCCTGAAGGGGTTAGCGCACCACAGCTGGCTGGTAGGGAGTCCGGGAAAAAGTCTGCAGCTGCCGAAGAGGCAAGAGACTTTTTCTCGCCTCTTTGTTTCGTGGCGCGCAAGGAGAGGGGATTCAGAGTGCCGCCTAAACGAACTCCAGAGAAAGGCGTGAGCCGCGGCGATCAGCACGGACCCCAGAGACGGGCGTGAGACGCTGGGGCTGCTGCTGCCGCCTCCAAAAAGCCTGTGTGTGAGCACAAGTCACTCTCCACATCGCCCCTCCCGGGAGCCTGTGCAGCCCGCCACTGCCAGGGTCCCGCGATCCGGGGACAAGTTCCCTGGGAGAACGCACTGCCCACCTCAGGCTGGTGCAACGTCACGCCGGCCTCGGCCGCCGCAGGCTCGCCCCGCCTCCTCTGTACACCTCCCTCCCCGCGGCCTGAGTGAGCCAGAGCCCCCGAAGCAGCTGCTCCTTTAACCCCGTACTGTCTGTGCGGGGAATAGTCGCCCTCAGGCGACCTACACGCAGAGGCGGGTCCAAATCCAAAGCTGAACCCCAGGAACTGTGCGAAAAGGGAAGATAAGGGGAAATCTCTCCCAGCAGCCTTAGAAGCAGCGGATTAAAACTCCACAAACAACTTGATGTGCCTGCATCTGGTGAATACCTGAATAGACAACGAATCATCCCAAATTCAGGAGGTGGACTTTGGGAGCAGGATATATTAATTTTTCCCCTTTTCCTTTATTTGTGAGTGTATATGTATATGCTTCTGGGTGTGATTTTGTCTGTATAGCTTTGCTTTACAATAGCTTTATTTTACTTCACTATATTATAGCCTCTTTCTTTCTTTCTTTCTTTCTTTCTTTCTTTCTATTTTTTCTCCCTTTTACTCTGAGCCGTGTGGACGAAAGGCTCTTGGTGCTCCAGCCAGGCATCAGGGCCGTGCCTCTGAGGTGGGAGAGCCAACTTCAGGACACTGGTCCACAAGAGACCTCCCAGCTTCACGTAATACCAAACGGCAAAAATATCTCAGAGATCTCCATCTCAACATCAAGACCCAGCTTCACTCAACGACCAGCAAGCTACAGTGCTGGACACCTTATGCCAAACAACTAGCAAGACAGGAACAGAGCCCCATCCATTAGCAGAGAGGCTCCCTAAAATCATAATAAGGCCACAGACACCCCAAAATACACCACCAGACGTGGACGTGCCCACCAGAAAGACAAGATCCAACCTCATCCACCAGAGCTCAGGCACTAGTTCCCTCCACCAGGAAACCTACACAACCCACTGAACCAACCTTAGCCACTGGGGACAGATACCAAAAACAAGAGGAGCTACGAACCTGCAGCCTGTGAAAAGGAGACCCCAAACACAGTAAGATAAGCAAAATGAGACGACAGAAAAACACACAGCAGATGAAGGAGCAGGGTCAGAACATACCAGACTTAACAAATGAAGAGGAAATAGGTAGTCTACCTGAAAAAGAATTCAGAATAATGATAGTAAGGATGATCCAAAATCTTGGAAATAGAATAGACAAAATGCAAGAAACATTTAACAAGGACGTAGAAGAACTAAAGAGGAACCAAGCAATGATGAAAACCACAATAAATGAAATTAAAAATACTCTAGATGGGATCAATAGCAGAATAACTGAGGCAGAAGAAAGGATAAGTGACCTGGAAGATAAAATGGTGGAAATAACTACTGCAGAGCAGGATAAAGAAAAAAGAATGAAAAGAACTGAGGACAGTCTCAGAGACCTCTGGGACAACATTAAACGCGCCAACATTCGAATTATAGGGGTCCCAGAAGAAGAAGAGAAAAAGAAAGGGACTGAGAAGATATTTGAAGAGATGATAGTTGAAAACTTCCCTAATATGGGAAAGGAAATAGTTAATCAAGTCCTGGAAGCACAGAGAGTCCCATACAGGATACACCCAAGGAGAAACACACCAAGACACATATTAATCAAACTGTCAAAAATTAAATATAAGGAAAACATATTAAAGGCAGCAAGGGGAAAAAAAACAAATAACACACAAGGGAATCCCCATAAGGTTAACATCTGATCTTTCAGCAGAAACTCTGCAAGCCAGAAGGGAGTGGAAGGATATACTTAAAGTGATGAAGGAGAAAAACCTGCAACCAAGATTACACTACCCAGCAAGGATCTCATTCAGATTCGATGGAGAAATTAAAACCTTTACAGAGAAGCAAAAGCTGAGAGAGTTCAGCACCACCAAACCAGCTTTACAACAAATGCTAAAGGAACTTCTCTAGGCAAGAAACACAAGAGAAGGAAAACACCTACAATAACAAACCCAAAACATTTAAGAAAATGGGAATAGGAACATACATATCGATAATTACCTTGAATGTAAATGGATTAAATGCTCCCACCAAAAGACACAGGCTGGCTGAATGGATACAAAAACAAGACCCATATATATGCTGTCTACAAGAGACCCACTTCAGACCTAGAGACACATATAGACTGAAAGTGAGGGGATGGAAAAAGATATTCCATGCAAATGGAAATCAAAAGAAAGCTGGAGTAGCAATTCTCATATCAGACAAAATAGACTTTAAAATAAAGACTATTACAAGAGACAAAGAAGGACACTATATAATGATCAAGGGATCGATCCAAGAGGAAGGTATAACAATTGTAAATATTTATGCACCCAACATAGGAGCACCTCAATACATAAGGCAAATACTAACAGCCATAAAAGGGGAAATCGACAGCAACACAATCATAGTAGGGGACTTTAACACCCCACTCTCACCAATGGACAGATCATCCAAAATGAAAATAAATAAGGAAACACAAGCTTTAAAAGATACATTAAACAAGATGGACTTAATTGATATTTATAGGACATTCCATCCAAAAACAACAGAATACACATTTTTCTCAAGTGCTCATGGAACATTCTCCAGGATAGATCATATCTTGGGTCACAAATCAAGCCTTGGTAAATTTAAGAAAATTGAAATCGTATCAAGTATCTTTTCCGACCACAACGCTATGAGACTAGATATCAATTACAGGAAAAGACCTGTAAAAAATACAAACACATGGAGGCTACACAATACATTACTTAATAACGAAGTGATCACTGAAGAAATCAAAGGGGAAATCAAAAAATACCTAGAAACAAATGACAATGAAGATACGACGACCCAAAACCTATGGGACGCAGCAAAAGCAGTGCTAAGAGGGAAGTTTATAGCAATACAAGCCTACCTCAAGAAACAGGAAACATCTCGAATAAACAACCTAACCTTGCACCTAAAGCAATTAGAGAAAGAAGAACAAAAAAACCCCAAAGCCAGCAGAAGGAAAGAAATTATAAAGATCAGGTCAGAAATAAATGAAAAAGAAATGAAGGAAACAATAGCAAAAATCAATGAAACTAAAAGCTGGTTCTTTGAGAAGATAAACAAAATTGATAAACCATTAGCCAGACTCATCAAGAGAAAAAGGGAGAAGACTCAGATCAATAGAATTAGAAATGAAAAAGGAGAAGTAAACAATGACACTGCAGAAATACAAAAGATCATGAGAGATTACTACAAGCAACTCTATGCCAATAAAATGGACAACCTGGAAGAAATAGACAGATTCTTAGAAATGCACAAACTGCCGAGACTGAACCAGGAAGAAATAGAAAATATGAACAGACCAATCACAAGCACTGAAATTGAAACTGTGATTAAAAACCTTCCAACAAACAAAAGCCCAGGACCAGATGGCTTCACAGGTGAATTCTATCAAACATTTAGAGAAGAGCTAACACCTATCCTTCTCAAACTCTTCCAAAATATTGCAGAGGGAGGAACACTCCCAAACTCATTCTACGAGGCCACTATCACCCTGATACCAAAACCAGACAAAGATGTCACAAAGAAAGAAAACTACAGGCCAATATCACTGATGAACATAGATGCAAAAATCCTCAACAAAATACTAGCAAACAGAATCCAACAGCACATTAAAAGGATCATACACCATGATCAAGTGGGGTTTATCCCAGGAATGCAAGGATTCTTCAATATACGCAAATCAATCAATGTGATACATCATATTAACAAACTGAAGGAGAAAAACCATATGATCATCTCAATAGATGCAGAGAAAGCTTTCGACAAAATTCAACACCCATTTATGATAAAAGCCCTGCAGAAAGTAGGCATAGAGGGAACTTTCCTCAACATAATAAAGGCCATATATGACAAACCCACAGCCAACATTGTCCTCAATGGTGAAAAACTGAAACCATTTCCACTAAGATCAGGAACAAGACAAGGTTGCCCACTCTCACCACTATTATTCAACATAGTTTTGGAAGTGTTAGCCACAGCAATCAGAGAAGACAAAGAAATAAAAGGAATCCAAATCGGAAAAGAAGAAGTAAAGCTGTCACTATTTGCAGATGACATGATACTATACATAGAGAATCCTAAAGATGCTACCAGAAAACTCCTAGAGCTAATCAATGAATTTGGTAAAGTAGCAGGATACAAAATTAATGCACAGAAATCTCTTGCATTTCTATACACTAATGACGAAAAATCTGAAAGTGAAATTAAGAAAACACTCCCATTTACCATTGCAACAAAAAGAATAAAATATCTAGGAATAAACCTACCTAAGGAGACAAAAGACCTGTATGCAGAAAATTATAAGACACTGATGAAAGAAATTAAAGATGATACAAATAAATGGAGAGATATACCATGTTCCTGGATTGGAAGAATCAACATTGTGAAAATGACTCTACTACCCAAAGCAATCTACAGATTCAATGCAATCCCTATCAAACTACCACTGGCATTTTTCACAGAACTAGAACAAGAAATTTCACAATTTGTATGGAAACACAAAAGACCCCGAATAGCCAAAGCAATCTTGAGAACGAAAAATGGAGCTGGGGGAATCAGGCTCCCTGACTTCAGACTATATTACAAAGCTTCAGTAATCAAGACAGTTTGGTACTGGCACAAAAACAGAAATATAGATCAATGGAACAGGATAGAAAGCCCAGAGATAAACCCACACACATATGGGCACCTTATTTTTGATAAAGGAGGCAAGCATATACAGTGGAGAAAAGACAGCCTCTTCAATAAGTGGTGCTGGGAAAATTGGACAGGTACATGTAAAAGTATGAAAATAGAACACTCCCTGACACCATGCACAAAAATAAACTCAAAATGGATTAAAGACCTAAGTGTAAGGGCAGACACTATCAAACTCTTAGAGGAAAACATAGGCAGAACACTCTATGACATACATCACAGCAAGATTCTTTTTGACCCAGCTCCCAGAGAAATGGAAATAAGAACACAAATAAACAAATGGGACCTAATGAAACTTAAAAGCTTTTGCACAGCAAAGGAAACCATAAACAAGACCAAAAGACAACCATCAGAATGGGAGAAAATATTTGCAAATGAAGCAACTGACAAAGGATTAATCTCCAAGATTTACAAGCAGCTCATGCAGCTCAATAACAAAAAAACGAACAACCCAATCCAAAAATGGGCCGAAGACCTAAATAGACATTTCTCCAAAGAAGATATACAGATGGCCTACAGACACATGAAAGAATGCTCAACATCATTAATCATTAGAGAAATGCAAATCAAAACTACAATGAGATATCATCTCACACTGGTCAGAATGGCCATCATCAAAAAATCTAGAAACAATAAATGCTGGAGAGGGTGTGGAGGAAAGGGAACACTCTTGCACTGTTGGTGGGAATGTAAATTGATACAGCCACTATGGAGAACAGTATGGAGGTTCCTTAAAAAACTACAAATAGAACTACCATACGACCCAGCAATCCCACTACTGGGCATATACCCTGAGAAAACCATAGGTCAAAAAGAGTCATGTACCAAAATGTTCATTGCAGCTCTATTTACAATAGCCAGGACATGGAAGCAATCTAAATGTCCATCGACAGATGAATGGATAAAGAAGATGTGGCACATATATACAATGGAATATTACTCAGCCATAAAAAGAAATGAAATGGAGGTATTTGTAATGAGGTGGATGGAGTTAGAGTCTGTCATACAGAGTGAAGTAAGTCAGAAAGAGAAAAACAAATACAGTATGCTAACACATATATACGGAATCTAAGGGGAAAAAAAAATAAAAATAAAAAAGGCCATGAAGAACCTAGTGGCAAGACGGGAATAAAGACACAGACCTACTAGAGAACGGACCTGAGGATATGGGGAAGGGGTGGGGTGAGATGTGACAGGGTAAGAGAGTGTCATGGACATATATACACTACCAAATGTAAAATAGATAACTAGTGGGAAGCAGCCGCATAGCACAGGGAGATCAGCTCGGTGCTTTGTGACCACCTAGAGGGATGGGATGGGGAGGGTGGGAGGGAGGGAGATGCAAGAGGGAAGAGAAATGGGAACATATTGTATATGTATAACTGATTCACTTTGTTATAAAGCAGAAGCTAACACACCATTGCAAGGCAATTATACTTCAATAAAGATGTTAAAAAAAAAAAAAGAAATGACATTAGGATTCTCTTTTTAAACTGTTCCTTAAAACACTATTGCTTAGGAAATCTATTGGAGGCAGAAGCAGTCAAGGGTAGCCTAGGGTTAGGGTTAGGCTTAGGGTACGGCTTAGGGTACGGCTTAGGGTACGGGTTCGGGGAGGGCTTCGGGTACGGCGTAGGGTACGGGTTAGGGTTAGGGTTAGGGTTAGTGTTAGGGTTAGGGCTCGTTTTAGGGTATTGGTTAGGATTAGGGTACGTGTTAGGGTTAGGGTAGGGGTTAGGGTTAGGGTACGTGTTAGGGTTAGGGTAGTTATTAAACCTATCCCACTCTCTATATACCCCTTAGCACGTAAAGGAATATTATTTGGAGGTCTAGCCATGGAGACGAGTTTAGACACTAGGATAAGATAAGGAACACACCCATTATAAAGAAATCACATTAGGATTCTCTTTTTAAACTGTACCTTAAAACACTAGTGCTTAGGAAATCTATTGGAGGAAGAAGCAGTCAAGGGTAGCCTATGGTTAGGTTTAGGCTTAGGGTTAGGGTTAGGGTTAGGGTACGGCTTATGGTATGGGTTCGGGGAGGGGTTCGGATATGGCGTAGGGTATGAGTTAGGGTTAGGGTTAGGGATAGGGCTCGGTTTAGGGTACGGGTTAGGATTAGGGTACGTGTTAGGGTTAGGGTAGGGGTTAGGGTTAGGGTACGTGTTAGGGTTAGGGTAGTTATTAAACCTATCCCACTCTCTAGATACCACTTAGCATGTAAAGGAATATTATTTGGGGGTCCAGCCATGGAGAAGAGTTTAGACACTAAGATAATATAAGGAACACACACATTATAAAGAAATCACATTAGGATTCTCTTTTTAAGCTGTTCCTTAAAACCCTAGTGCTTAGGAAATCTATTGGAGGCCGAAGCAGTCAAGGGTTGCCTAGGGTTAGTGTTAGGCTTAGGGTTAGGCTTAGGATACGGCTTAGGGTACGGGTTCGGGGAGGGCTTCGGGTACGGCGTAGGGTATGGGTTAGGGTTAGGGTTAGGGTTAGTGTTAGGGTTAGGGCTCGGTTTAGGGTACGAGTTAGGATTAGGGTACGTGTTAGGGTTAAGTTAGGGATTAGGGTTAGGGTACGCGTTAGGGTTAGGATAGTGATTAAACGGATCCCACTCTCTAGATACCCCTTAGAACGTAAAGGAATATTATTTGGGGGTCCAGCCATGGAGAAGAGTTTAGACACTAGGATAAGATAAGGAACACACCCATTATAAAGAAATCACATTAGGATTCTCTTTTTAAGCTGTTCCTTAAAACACTATTGCATAGGAAATCTATTGGAGGCAGAAGCAGTCAAGGGAAGCCTAGGGTTAGGGTTAGGCTTAGGGTTAGGCTTAGGGTACGGCTTAGGGTACGGGTTCGGGGAGGGCTTCGGGTACGGCGTAGGGTATGGGTTAGGGTTAGGGTTAGGGTTAGTGTTAGGGTTAGGTCTCGGTTTAGTGTACGGGATAGTATTAGGGTACGTGTTAGGGTTAGGGTAGGGGTTAGGATTAGGGTACGCGTTAGGGTTAGGGTAGTTATTAAACCTATCCCACTCTCTAGATACCCCTTAGCACGTAAAGGAATATTATTTGGGGGTCCAGACATGGAGAAGAGTTTAGAAACTAGGATAAGATAATGAACACACCCATGATAAAGAAATCACATTAGGATTCTCTTTTTAAGCTGTTTCTTAAAACACTAGTGCTTAGGAAATCTATTGGAGGCCGAATCACTCAAGGGTAGCCTAGGGTTAGGGTTAGGCTTCGGGTTAGGCTTAGGGTAGAGCTTAGGGTACAGGTTCGGGGAGGGGTTCGGGTACGGCGTAGGGTATGCGTTAGGGTTAGGGTTCGGGTTAGTGTTAGGTTTAGGGCTCCGTTTAGGGTACGGGTTAGGATTAGGGTATGTGTTAGGGTTAGGGTAGGGGTTAGGGTTAGGGTACGCGTTAGAGTTTGGGATGTTATTAAATCTATCCCACTCTCTAGATACCCATTAGCACGTAAAGGAATATTATTTGGGGGTCCAGACATGGAGAAGAGTTTAGACACTAGGATAAGATAAGGAACACACCCATTATAAAGAAATCACATTAGGATTCTCTTTTTAAGCTGTTCCTTACAACACTAGTGCTTAGGAAATCTATTGGAGGCAGAAGCAGTCAAGGGTAGCCTAGGGTTAGGGTACGGCTTAGGGTACGGCTTAGGGTACGGCTTAGGGTACGGGTTCGGGGAGGGATTCGGGTACGGCGTAGGGTATGGGATAGGGTTAGGATTAGGGTTAGTGTTAGGGTTAGGGCTCGTTTTAGGGTATTGGTTAGGATTAGGGTACGTGTTAGGGTTAGGGTAGGGGTTAGGGTTAGGGTACGCGTTAGGGTTAGGGTAGTTATTAAACCTATCCCACTCTCTAGATACCCCTTAGCATGTCAAGGAATATTATTTGGGGGTCCAGCCATGGAGAAGAGTTTATACACTACGATAAAATAAGGAACACATCCATTATAAAGAAATCACATTAGGATTCTCTTTTTAAGCTGTTCCTTAAAACACTAGTGCTTAGGAAATCTATTGGAGGCAGAAGCAGTCAAGGGTAGCCTAGGGTTAGGGTTAGGCTTAGGGTTAGGGTTAGGGTACGGGTTCGGGGAGGGGTTCGGATATGGCGTAGGGTATGGGTTAGGGTCAGTGTTAGGGTTAGGGCTCGGTTTAGTGTACGGGATAGGATTAGGGTACGTGTTAGGGTTAGGGTAAGGGTTAGGGTTAGGTTACGCGTTAGGGTTAGGGTAGTCATTAATCCTATCCCACTCTCTAGATACCCCTTAGCACGTAAAGGAATATTATTTGGGGGTCCAGACATGGAGAAGAGTTTAGACACTAGGATAATATAAGGAACACACCCATTATAAAGAAATCACATTAGGATTCTCTTTTTAAGCTGTTCCTTAAAACACTAGTGCTTAGGAAATCTATTGGAGGCAGAAGCAGTCAAGGGTAGCCTAGGGTTAGGGTTAGAGTTAGGGTTAGGCTTAGGGTACGGCTTACGGTATGGGTTCGGGGAGGGCTTCGGTTACGGCGTAGGGTTTGGGTTAGGATTAGGGTTAGGGTTAGTGTTAGGGTTATGACTCGGTTTAGGGTACGTGTTAGCGTTAGGGTAGGGGTTAGGGTTAGGGTACGCGTTAGAGTTAGGGTTGTTATTAAATCTTTCCCACTCTCTAGATACCCCTTAGCACGTAAAGGAATATTATTTGGGGGTCCAGCCATGGAGAAGAGTTTAGACACTAGGATAAGATAAGGAACACACCCATTATAAAGAAATCACATTAGGATTCTCTTTTTAAGCTATTCCTTAAAACACTAGTGCTTAGAAATCTATTGGAGGCAGAAGCAGTCAAGGGTAGCCTAGGGTTAGTGTTAGGCTTAGGGTACGGCTTAGGGTACGGCTTAGGGTACGGGTTCGGGGAGGGATTCGGGTACGGCGTAGGGTATGGGTTAGGGTTAGGGTTAGGGTTAGTGTTAGGGTTACGGCTCGCTTTAGGGTACGGGTTAGGATTAGGGTACGTGTTAGGGTTAGGGTAGGGGTTAGGGTTAGGGTACGCGTTAGGGTTAGGGTAGTGATTAAACCTATCCCACTCTCTAGATACCCCTTAGCACGTAAAGGAATATTATTTGGGGGTCCAGCCATGGAGAAGAGTTTAGACCCTAGGATAAGATAAGGAACACACCCATTATAAAGAAATCACATTAGGATTCTCTTTTTAAGCTGTTCTTTAAAACACTAGTGCTTAGGAAATCTATTGGAGGCAGAAGTAGTCAAGGGTAGCCTAGGGTTAGGGTTAGGCTTAGGGTTAGGGTTAGGGTACGGCTTACGGTACGGGTTCGGGGAGGGGTTCGGATATGGAGTAGGGTATGAGTTAGGGTTAGGGTTAGGGATAGGGCTCGGTTTAGGGTACGGTTTAGGATTAGGGTACGTGTTAGGGTTAGGGTAGGGGTTAGGGTTATTGTACGCGTTAGGGTTAGGGTAGTTATTAAACCTATCCCACTCTCTATATACCCCTTAGCACGTAAAGGAATATTATTTGGGGGTCCAGCCATGGAGAAGAGTTTAGACACTAGGATAAGATAAGGAACACACACATTATAAAGAAATCACATTAGGATTCTCTTTTTAAGCTGTTACTTAAAACACTAGTGCTTAGGAAATCTATTGGAGGCAGAAGAAGTCAAGGGTAGCCGAGGGTTAGGGTTAGGCTTAGGGTTAGTGTAAGGGTACGGCTTAGGGTACGGGTTCGGGGAGGGGTTCGTGTACAGTGTAGGCTATGGGTTAGGGTTAGGGTTAGGGTTAGTGTTAGGGTTAGGGCTCGGTTTAGGGTACGGGTTAGGATTAGGGTACGTGTTAGGGTTAGGGTAGGGGTTTGGGTTAGGGTACGCATTAGGGTTAGGGTAGTTATTAAACCTATCCCACTCTCTAGATACCCCTTAGCACGTAAAGGAATATTATTTGGGGGTCCAGATATGGAGAAGAGTTTAGAAACTAAGATAATATAAGGAACACACACATTATAAAGAAATCACATTAAGATTCTCTTTTTAAGCTGTTCCTTAAAACACTAGTGCTTAGGAAATCTATTGGAGGCAGAAGCAGTCAAGGGTAGCCTAGGGTTAGGGTTAGGCTTAGGGTTAGGCTTAGGGTACGGCTTAGGGTACGGGTTCGGGGAGGGCTTCGGGTACGGCGTAGGGTATGGGTTAGGGTTAGGGTTAGGGTTAGTGTTAGGGTTAGGGCTCGGTTTATGGTACGGTTTAGGATTAGGGTACGTGTTAGGGTTAGGGTAGGGGTTAGGGTTAGGGTACGTGTTAGGGTTAGGGTAGTCATTAAACCTATCCCACTCTCTAGATACCCCTTAGCATGTAAAGGAATATTATTTGGGGGTCCAGACATGGAGAAGAGTTTAGACACTAGGATAATATAAGGAACACACCCATTATAAAGAAATCACATTAGGATTCTCTTTTTAAGCTGTTCCTTAAAACACTAGTGCTTAGGAAATCTATTAGAGGCAGAAGCAGTCAAGGGTAGCCTAGGGTTAGGGTTAGGCTTAGGTTTAGGCTTAGAGTATGGCTTAGGGTACGGGTTCGGGGTGGGCTTCGGGCACGGCGTAGGGTATGGCTTAGGGTTAGGGTTAGGTTTAGTGTTAGGGTTAGGGCTCGGTTTAGGGTACGGGTTAGGATTAGGGTACGTGTTAGGGTTAGGGTAGGGGTTAGGGTTAGGGTACGCGTTATGGTTAGGGTAGTTATTAAACCTATCCCACTCTCTAGATACCCCTTAGCACGTAAAGGAATATTATTTGGGGTTCCAGCCATGGAGAAGAGTTTAGACACTAGGATAAGATAAGGAACACACCAATTATAAAGAAATCACATTAGGATTCTCTTTTTAAGATGTTCCTTAAAACACTAGTGCTTAGGAAATCTATTGGAGGCCGAAGCAGTCAAGGGTAGCCTAGGGTGAGGGTTAGGCTTAGGGTTAGGCTTAAGGTACGGCTTAGGGTACGGGTTCGGGGAAAGCTTCGGGTACGGCGTAGGGTATGGGTTAGGATTAGGGTTAGGGTTAGTGTTAGGGTTATGACTCGGTTTAGGGTACGTGTTAGCGTTAGGGTAGGGGTTAGGGTTAGGGTACGCGTTACAGTTAGGGTTGTTATTAAATTTATCCCACTCTCTAGATACACCTTAGCACGTAAAGGAATATTATTTGGGGGTCCAGGCATGGAGAAGAGTTTAGACACTAGGATAAGATAAGGAACACACCCATTATAAAGAAATCACATTAGGATTCTCTTTTTAAGCTATTCCTTAAAACACTAGTGCTTAGGAAATCTATTAGAGGCAGAAGCAGTCAAGGGTAGCCTAGGGTTAGGGTTAGGCTTAGGGTACGGCTTAGGGTACGGCTTAGGGTACGGGTTCGGGGAGGGATTCGGGTACGGCGTAGGGTATGGGTTAGGGTTAGGGTTAGGGTTAGTGTTAGGGTTAGGGCTCGTTTTAGGGTATTGGTTAGGATTAGGGTACGTGTTAGGGTTATGGTAGGGGTTAGGGTTAGGGTACGCGTTAGGGTTAATGTAGTTATTAAACCTATCCCACTCTCTAGATACCCCTTAGCACGTAAAGGAATATTAGTTGGAGGTCCAGCCATGGAGAAGAGTTTAGACACTAGGATAAGAAAAGGAACACACACATTATAAAGAAATCACATTAGGATTCTCTTTTTAACTGTTCCTTAAAACACTATTGCTTAGGAAATCTATTGGAGGCAGAAGCAGTCAAGGGTAGCCTAGGGTTAGGTTTAGGCTTAGGGTTAGGGTTAGGGTACGGCTTAGGGTACGGGTTCGGGGAGGGGTTCGGATATGGCGTACGGTATGAGTTAGGGTTAGGGTTAGGGATAGGGCTCGGTTTAGGGTACGGGTTAGGATTAGGGTACGTGTAAGGGTTAGGGTACGCGTTAGGGTTAGGGTACGCGTTAGGGTTAGGGTAGTTATTAAACCTATCCCACTCTCTAGATACCCCTTAGCACGTAAAGGAATATTATTTGGGGGTCCAGCCATGGAGAAGAGTTTAGACACTAGGATAAGATAAGGAACCCACCCATTATAAAGAAATCACATTAGGATTCTCTTTTTAAGCTGTTACTTAAAACACTAGTGCTTAGGAAATCTATTGGAGGCAGAAGAAGTCAAGGGTAGCCTAGGGTTAGGGTTAGGCTTAGGGTTAGTGTTAGGGTATGGCTTAAGGTACGGGTTCGGGGAGTGGTTCGTGTACAGTGTAGGCTATGGGATAGGGTTAGGGTTAGGGTTAGTGTTAGGGTTAGGGCTCGGTTTAGGTTACGGGTTAGGATTAGGGTACGTGTTAGGGTTAGGGTAGGGGTTTGGGTTAGGGTACGCATTAGGGTTAGGGTAGTTATTAAACCTATGCCACTCTCTAGATACCCCTTAGCACGTCAAAGAATATTATTTTGGGGTCCAGCCATGGAGAAGAGTTTAGACACTAGGATAAGATAAGGAACACACCCATTATAAAGAAATCACATTAGGATTCCCTTTTTAAGCTGTTCCTTAAACACTAGTGCTTAGGAAATCTATTGGAGGCAGAAGAAGTCAAGGGTAGCCTAGGGTTAGGGTTAGGGTGAGGGTTAGTGTTAGGGTACGGCTTAGGGTATGGATTCGGGGAGGGGTTCGTGTATGGCGTAGGCTATGGGTTAGGGTTAGGGTTAGAGTTAGGGTTAGGGTTAGGGCTCGGTTTAGGGTACGGGTTAGGGTTAGGGTACGTGTTAGGTTTAGGGTAGGGTTTAGGGTTAGGGTACGTGTTAGTGTTAGGGTAGTTATTAAAACTATCCCACTCTCTAGATACCCCTTAGCACGTCAAGGAATATTATTTGGGGGTCCAGCCATGGAGAAGAGTTTATACACTACGATAAAATAAGGAACACATCCATTATAAAGAAATCACATTAGGATTCTCTTTTTAAGCTGTTCCTTAAAACACTAGTGCTTAGGAAATCTATTGGAGGCAGAAGCAGTCAAGGGTAGCCTAGGGTTAGGGTTAGGCTTAGGGTTAGGGTTAGGGTACGGCGTAGGGTACGGGTTCGGGGAGGGGTTCGGATATGGCGTAGGGTATGGGTTAGGGTTAGTGTTAGGGTTAGGGCTCGGTTTAGTGTACGGGATAGGATTAGGGTACGTGTTAGGGTTAGGGTAGGGGTTAGGGTTAGGTTACGCGTTAGGGTTAGGGTAGTCATTAAACCTATCCCACTCTCTAGATACCCCTTAGCACGTAAAGGAATATTATTTGGGGGTCCAGACATGGAGAAGAGTTTAGACACTAGGATAAGATAAGGAACACACCCATTATAAAGAAATCACATTAGGATTCTCTTTTTAAGCTGTTCCTTAAAACACTAGTGCTTAGGAAATCTATTGGAGGCAGAAGCATTCAAGGGTAGCCTAGGGTTAGGGTTAGGGTTAGGGTTAGGCTTAGGGTACGGCTTACGGTATGGGTTCGGGGAGGGCTTCGGTTACGGCATAGGGTATGGGTTAGGTTTAGGGTTAGGGTTATTGTTAGGGTTATGACTCGGTTTAGGGTACGTGTTAGCGTTAGGGTAGGGGTTAGGGTTAGGGTACGCGTTAGAGTTAGGGTTGTTATTAAATCTATCCCACTCTCTAGATACACCTTAGCACGTAAAGAAATATTATTTGGGGGTCCAGCCATGGAGAAGAGTTTAGACACTAGGATAAGATAAGGAACACACCCATTATAAAGAAATCACATTAGGATTCTCTTTTTAAGCTATTCCTTAAAACACTAGTGCTTAGGAAGTCTATTGGAGGCAGAAGCAGTCAAGGGTAGCCTAGGGTTAGGGTTAGGCTTAGGGTACGACTTAGGGTACGGCTTAGGGTACGGGTTCGGGGAGGGATTCGGGTACGGCGTAGGGTATGGGTTAGGGTTAGGGTTAGGGTTAGTGTTAGGGTTAGGGCTCGTTTTAGGGTATTGGTTAGGATTAGGGTACGTGTTAGGGTTATGGTAGGGGTTAGGGTTAGGGTACGCGTTAGGGTTAAGGTAGTTATTAAACCTATCCCACTCTCTAGATACCCCTTAGCACGTAAAGGAATATTAGTTGGAGGTCCAGCCATGGAGAAGAGTTTAGACACTAGGATAAGATAAGGAACACACACATTATAAAGAAATCACATTAGGATTCTCTTTTTAAACTGTTCCTTAAAACACTAGTGCTTAGGAAATCTATTGGAAGCAGAAGTAGTCAAGGGTACCCTAGGGTTAGGGTTAGGCTTAGGGTTAGGGTTAGGGTACGGCTTACGGTACGGGTTCGGGGAGGGGTTCGGATATGGAGTAGGGTATGAGTTAGGGTTAGGGTTAGGGATAGGGCTCGGTTTAGGGTACGGGTTAGGATTAGGGTATGGGTTAGGGTTAGGGTAGGGGTTAGGGTTAGGGTACGCGTTAGGGTTAGGGTAACTATTAAACCTATCCCACTCTCTATATACCCCTTAGCACGTAAAGGAATATTATTTGGGGGTCCGGCCATGGAGAAGAGTTTAGACACTAGGATAAGATAAGGAAAACGCCCATTATAAAGAAATCACATTAGGATTCTCTTTTTAAGCTGTTACTTAAAACACTAGTGCTTAGGAAATCTATTGGAGGCAGAAGAAGTCAAGGGTAGCCTAGGGTTAGGGTTAGGCTTAGGGTTAGTGTAAGGGTACGGCTTAGGGTACGGGTTCGGGGAGGGGTTCGTGTATCGTGTAGGCTATGGGTTAGGGTTAGGGTTAGGGTTAGTGTTAGGGTTAGGGCTCGGTTTAGGGTACGGTTTAGGATTAGGGTACGTGTTAGGGTTAGGGTAGGGGTTTGGGTTAGGGTACGCATTAGGGTTAGGGTAGTTATTAAACCTATCCCACTCTCTAGATACCCCTTAGCACGTAAAGGAATATTATTTGGGGGTCCAGCCATGGAGAAGTGTTTAGACACTAGGATAAGATAAGGAACACACACATTATAAAGAAATCACATTAGGATTCTCTTTTTAAGCTGTTCCTTAAAACACTAGTGCTTAGGAAATCTATTGGAGGCAGAAGCAATCCAGGGAAGCCTAGGGTTAGGGTTAAGCTTAGGGTTAGGCTTAGGGTACGGATTAAGGTACGGATTCGGGGAGGGCTTCGGGTACGGCGTAGGGTATGGGTTAAGGTTAGGGTTAGGGTTAGTGTTAGGGTTAGGGCTCGGTTTAGGGTACGGGTTAGGATTAGGGTACGTGTTAGGGTTAGGGTAGGGGTTAGGGTTAGGGTACGCGTTAGGGTTAGGGTAGTTATTAAACCTATCCCACTCTCTAGATACCCCTTAGCACGTAAAGGAATATTATTTGGGGTTCCAGCCATGGAGAAGAGTTTAGACACTAGGATAAGATAAGGAACACACCGATTATAAAGAAATCACATTAGGATTCTCTTTTTAAGATGTTCCTTAAAACACTAGTGCTTAGGAAATCTATTGGAGGCAGAAGCAGTCAAGGGTAGCCTAGGGTTAGGGTTAGGCTTAGGGTTAGGCATAGGGTACGGCTTAGGGTACGGGTTCGGGGAAAGCTTCGGGTACGGCGTAGGGTATGGGTTAGGATTAGGGTTAGGGTTAGTGTTAGGGTTATGACTCGGTTTAGGGTACGTGTTAGCGTTAGGGTAGGGGTTAGGGTTAGGGTACGCGTTAGAGTTAGGGTTGTTATTAAATCTATCCCACTCTCTAGATACACCTTAGCACGTAAAGGAATATTATTTGGGGGTCCAGCCATGGAGAAGAGTTTAGACACTAGGATAAGATAAGGAACACACCCATTATAAAGAAATCACATTAGGATTCTCTTTTTAAGCTATTCCTTAAAACACTAGTGCTTAGGAAATCTATTGGAGGCAGAAGCAGTCAAGGGTAGCCTAGGGTTAGGGTTAGGCTTAGGGTACGACTTAGGGTACGGCTTAGGGTACGTGTTCGGGGAGGGATTCGGGTACGGCGTAGGGTATGGGTTAGGGTTAGGGTTAGGGTTAGTGTTAGGGTTAGGGCTCGTTTTAGGGTATTGGTTAGGATTAGGGTACGTGTTAGGGTTATGGTAGGGGTTAGGGTTAGGGTACGCGTTAGGGTTAAGGTAGTTATTAAACCTATCCCACTCTCTAGATACCCCTTAGCACGTAAAGGAATATTAGTTGGAGGTCCAGCCATGGAGAAGAGTTTAGACACTAGGATAAGATAAGGAACACACACATTATAAAGAAATCACATTAAGATTCTCTTTTTAAGCTGTTCCTTAAAACACTAGTGCTTAGGAAATCTATTGGAGGCAGAAGCAGTCAAGGGTAGCCTAGGGTTAGGGTTAGGCTTAGGGTTAGGGTTAGGGTACGGCTTACGGTACGGGTTCGGGGAGGGGTTCGGATATGGCATAGGGTATGAGTTAGGGTTAGGGTTAGGGATAGGGCTCGGTTTAGGGTACGGGTTAGGATTAGGGTACGTGTTAGGGTTAGGGTAGGGGTTAGGGTTAGGGTACGCGTTAGGGTTAGGGTAGTTATTAAACCTATCCCACTCTCTATATACCCCTTAGCACGGAAAGGAATATTATTTGGGGGTCCAGCCATGGAGAAGAGTTTAGACACTAGGATAAGAAAAGGAACACACCCATTATAAAGAAATCACATTAGGATTCTCTTTTTAAGCTGTTATTTAAAACACTAGTGCTTAGGAAATCTATTGGAGGGAGAAGAAGTCAAGGGTAGCCTAGGGTTAGGGTTAGGCTTAGGGTTAGTGTAAGGGTACGGCTTAGGGTACGGGTTCGGGGAGGGGTTCGTGTACAGTGTAGGCTATGGGTTAGGGTTAAGGTTAGGGTTAGTGTTAGGGTTAGGGCTCGGTTTAGGGTACGGGTTAGGATTAGGGTACGTGTTAGGGTTAGGGTAGGGGTTTGGGTTAGGGTACGCATTAGGGTTAGGGTAGTTATTAAACCTATCCCACTCTCTAGATACCCCTTAGCACGTAAAGGAATATTATTTGGGGGTCCAGACATGGAGAAGAGTTTAGACACTAAGATAATATAAGGAACACACACATTATAAAGAAATCACATTAAGATTCTCTTTTTAAGCTGTTCCTTAAAACACTAGTGCTTAGGAAATCTATTGGAGGCAGAAGCAGTCAAGGGTAGCCTAGGGTTAGGGTTAGGCTTAGGGTTAGGCTTAGGGTACGGCTTAGGGTACGGGTTCGGGGAGGGCTTCGGGTACGGCGTAGGGTATGGGTTAGTGTTAGGGTTAGGGTTAGTGTTAGTGTTAGGGCTCTTTTTAGGGTACGGTTTAGGATTAGGGTAC